>NC_084845.1:68327803-68649203 GCF_033115175.1 Lepus europaeus | reverse complement strand
CCCCCGTGTGCCCCGTCTTCTGTCTCCTGATATGTGGTCTGGTGGCTCCTAGGCTTTTAGATTTTGAGCCCAGTTTCAAAAAAGACATTGAAACGAGGAGGACTGGCCAGGACTGGGAGGAGGCACAGGTGGTGGGTGGTGGTGTCAGCTCAGCACTGGTGGTGCCGGGAATCCCCTCTGGTCCGTGTGCTCCAAACACGCTTGTTTCAGGGGGTGGATTAATGGCATGGGCAGGGAGAAGCTGGTGGAAGCTTGCAGGGCTCCATGACAAACCTAACGGAGCCCCAAAGGAACTCAACCAGTTCATGTTCCGGCTGCTCCACTTCTGATCCAGCTCGCTGCTGATGTGCCTGGGAAGGCAGCACAAGGTGGTTCCAGTGCCCGGGCGCCTGCCACCTACGTGAGAGACCCGGATGGAGCTCCAGCCTCCTGCATTGGGCCTGGCCCAGCCCTGGCTGTTGCAGACATCTGGGGAGTGAACCAGCTGATGGAAGATCCTCCACCACCTAGCCTTTCTCTGTAACTTTGCCTCTCAAATGAACACAAAACCTTTTTTTTTTTTTTTTTTTTAGAATTCAGCCAAGAGCCACTGTGCTCTTTGGAGAATGAGACACCTCTGTGAGGTGCCAAGGACTGGTCCCTTGTGGTTCTCGGTGTCAGGGCACTCCTGGAACCCTCGCTGCCTGTGGCCTGCTGGGGGATGTTTTGGGGATGCTCAGCCTCCCCAAAGATACCTCTGCTAGGAGCCAAGAGTGAAGGCTGAGCTGGGTGGGAACAGTGGGCAGGGGGCTCCGCGGGCAGGGCTCCCTTGTCTGTCTGCGGGTGCTGGACGTGGACCTGGCCTCCATCACTCCGTGGTGCCTGTGCGAGGCAGGGGCCAGCCCGCCCCATGCTCAGGCATGCCCACAACACTTCCTTTAGCTGCTACCCATCAGGAGCTCACTGAATCCCCACAGCAACCCCACAGGCAAGGACTACCCTTCCCCTGAGTCTGCAGAGACCCAAGAGGTTGCCCGGCGGCTCACAGCTGCTGCAGGCAGCCGTGGGTCTTCCTCCTGGACCCCGGCCTCACTGACTGCAGAGCCTGCGCCCCTCCACCCCACAGGCGGCCCCTGCTGTAATCAGGATTTCTGTGTTCTGAGAGTGGGGTTTGTTTTACTGTGCTCAAAGTTGCAGAATCTAGCAGGACAGGACTCCGGCATGTGCCCCACCCCTCCCCCACAGCAGAGTGTGCTGCCTGAACCCTCACGGGCCCTCCTTCAGGTCACGGTGGCCTCCAGTTTGCAGAGGAGGCTGAGACTGGAGGTCGGGAGACTTGGCAGGGCTGCCCTGCGAGTAAAAGGCAAGGCCTAGCAGTGCCCCGTGCGAGTGACGCGATGGCTTCTGCTCTTCTCCTAGGTCCATTTCTGGACAGACACTGCGTCCTTGATGCCATCTGGGAACCATGCGTTTGCTCCCCAGTTCAAGCCGAGTGGCAGTGGCGCCCACAGGGAGGGGGCTGTGCATTACTGGTGGGGGTGGGGGGGTATGGCAGGCGAGCGGCTCCCACAGACACTGCCCCTAGGAGGACGCAGCAGGTCAGACGGTGACTAAGCAGACGGTAACCTAGGAGACCCACCAGAAGTCCAGACGGGGACTGGGGTGCGGGGGTAGCAGGGCGTGGTAACAGCAAAGTCCGCACACCACTGTGGGAATTCCGAGAACTGTGAGATTCTCAGGAGGAAGAAAGCAAATTCCAACCTCAGACTGCAGAGAGGAAGTCCCAGACAGCTGGAGTGTTTCATTAAAAAAAAATTGGGTAAAAGTCTTGGAAGAAAATAAACTCAGGGCCAGAGAGGCCTTCTGAAGCCATCGCAGAAAAGACTGATAGACTCAGACGCCGGCATCCCATTCGGGCATCGGTTGAGTCCTGGAAGCTCCAGTTCCCATCCAACCCCCTGCTAGTGTGCCTGGGAAGGCAGTGGAGGATGCTGCAAGTGCTTGGGCCCCTGCACCCACATGGAGACAAGGAGGAAACCCCTGGCTTTCGTTCGTCTGGCTGAGCCCTGGCCGTTGCAGCCATTTGGGAAGTGAACCAGCTGATGGAAGATCTCTGTCTCTCCGTCTCTCTCTATAACTTTCAAACAAATAAATATATTAAAAAAAAAAGAAAACGAAGCCAAAAGACAAACACTACCTCAGAGGAATCCTGCAACTTACGTGACATAAAAGGACTCACTTCCTGAATACGTAAAGAACTGTGATGCAATAAAGGAAAAGACTGTAAACCCAACAGAAAAATGGGGAAAAGAGATGACCAGGCAGTTCTTGGGAAAGGACTTCACAACAGGAAAAGTGCTCAACTTCATTCCTCATGAATGCGTGGAATTAAAACTCCAACAAGCTATCAGCTCCATTCATCAGTGACAATGATCTGGAAGTTGGACACCCCAGTGCTGGTGAGCCTGTGCGGGAGACACACACCCGCTCATTGCAGGGGGAGTTCACTCAGTGCTGGACCCTGCGGCGGGTACCTGTGCAGTATCTAAGGAAACGGCAGATCCACCAGCAGTTTTTATAAACAAATACCCAACCTGTGGAGTGTGTTAATAATGACTGCTTGGGTCAGACCCAGGGCACCCCGTGATGCGCCCGGCCAGCAAAACCAGCAACGCGCATGGACACCAGGACAACAGCTGCGGCCCACAAGGAGGTGCAGCCGAAGCTGCAGCAACCATCTCTGGTGATGTCCAGGACTCAGGTTCAAAAACCCTGCTCTGCCAACAGGAGCAGGGGCGTGGGGCTGGGGAGAGGGGGCTTGGATGGAGGAGCTACCTCTGCAGAGGGGAGCACGGGGAGGCAGGATGGCATTCTGGGAAAGTCCATCTGCTCTGGAGTCAGCAGAAGGCCCTGGGTTTGCACCTGTGCCTGCCCCTTACTGGTTCAGTGGCCCTGAGGAGGTTTCCTCACCACCATGAGAGGCAGACAGGGTGGTGCGGGTGGTGGGGGCTGGAGGAAAAATCTTACCCTGGGCGATTACCAGGATGACAGAAAGAATATTGTGAAACAAATTTTATTTTTAAAAGAATTCTTGAAAATATTTATTTATTTATTTCAATGTCTGAGTTCCAGACAGAGAAACTTCCATCCACTGGTTCACTCCTCAAACAGCCACACAGCTGGGGGGCTGGCCAGGCCGAAGCCAGGGCCCTGGAGCTGTTTTAAGGTCTCCCACATGGGTGGCAGGGGTCCAAACTCTTGGGCCATCTCCCGCTGCTTTTCCAGGCACATGGCAGGGAGCTGGAATGGAAGTGGGGCAGCTGGGATTCAAACCAGTGCCCACATGAGATGCCAGTGCTGCAGGTAGCAGCTTAACCCACTGTGCTACAATGCTGGACTCTGAATTTAAATAACCAAAGTTCTCAGGAGAGATTTCTGTCTTCTAGGCAGTTAGGCCTGAACTGCACTCGGATCCCCCTCCATCCCCTTCCCAAGCCAGGACAATCTGGAAGAGGTCACAGCATTGGAGAGTCCCACCCCGCGGGAGGCACTCGGAGCACGGGGGGCCTCTGCTCTGCTCCACTGGGAAGGCAGCAGCTTTTGTCCGAGGACCAGGGAGCTGGGTGCCCCCCTGGCTCTCTCTGTGTCGGAGTCTCTGTAGCTAGAACTGTTTGGCACAGGCACTGAGGGTAAACACGCCAGGAGGTGGTTCTTTGTGAGAACAACCTTTGTTGGGGACAGTCTCATCTTACAGAGCCTGAAGCACCGACGGAGGGCTCAGACGGCAAAGGTTCTCAGCCCAGCCCACTTTCTGCACACTAAGGAAGTGGGGAAGACGCAGTCGGGCTGGGCCAGGTGGGCTCCGATGCCCAGGTTCCTGTCCTGCACGCACCTGTGGTTCCTGGGAGTCTCACTCCCGCCTCGGGGCAGGAGCCGGGTCCCCAAGGCTCTACCTGCATATGCACACGAAGAGCACAGTTCTAAGTTTCTCTCCCTCTCCCTCCAAAGCTCGTCTCCTCTCCACATGACCCCTTGCTTCTGCTTCTCTGTGTCCCCCCGTTTCTCTCAAAGTGCCTACTGCCTCTCTCAGCTTCTCCCCACTCTGGTTCAAAATGAAATCAAGAAAACAATTCCACTTATAATACCATAAAAAAGAAGAAAAGGAACACATTTAAACAAGGAAGCATTAGATTTGCAGTTGGAAAATGACAAAAAAATTATCAATGGAAATTGGTAGACAAATGGATTGACCTATGGCTTGTGAATCGGAAGGAACAATATTGCTAAGACGGCAATACTCCCCCAGTTAATCTTCAGGTTCAACGCCATCTCTATTAGAACTCCAAGTGCTTTTTTCTTTCAGAAATAAAAAAGCTGATGCTGAATTTCACACAGAAACAGTTGGAGCCCTGAGTCACCAAAGCAATCTTCAAACAACTAACTTCAAGAACTCACAGTGTGTCAGGATGGCCGGGCGGTCTAAGGCGTCAAGACTCAAGAACTTACATTTGCTGATTTCAAAACTGATGGCAAAGGGACAGAGAGCAAAACAATGCGGCACCAGCCAAAAGACAGACACGCGGCTCAGTGGACTGCAAGCTGGCATCCAGAAATAAACCCACACGTGTCTGGTCAACCGAGAGCTGCCCAGGGTTCTAGGACACTCAGTGGGGAGAATAAGAGCGGGGACAGGAAGACATTCCCAGGCCAAGGAATGACCACGCCCCTACCTCACATCATACAGAAAAATTAACTCAAAATAGATCAAAGACCTACATGTAATAACTAAACTGCTAGCAGGGAGAACAGGTGTAGATCTTCGTGTCCTTGGACTCAGATAACAGTTTCCTACATACCACGGACAAAACCAACCAAAGAATAGTAGGTAGAAGACCATTATTACCGAAAGACACCGTTAAAGTAAGTGAAAAAGTGCACAGAATAGGAGAAATATTTACAAATCACTTATGTGATCAGGGTCTCACATCTAGAATCCATGTAGAAAGGATTCCTACAACTCAACAATAAAAAGACAAACAACCCAATTAAAAAGGGACAAAGGCTTGAATGGACATTCCTCCAAAGAGGACACACACAAGGCCCAGCTAGGCGTCACAAGGTCCTCCATCAGTCATGAGGGAACTACACTTCTAAGACATAAGGAGACAGCCATCACATCCACGACGGTGGCTATGCTAACGATGACGGGGAAATGCGTGCAGGCAAAGGCGTCCAGACAGTGGAATCCCCACACACTGCTGGGGCCAACTGTGAGTGATGGCGCTGTTGTGGCCATCTGTACGGCAGTAGCTCAAAAAAGCAAACATAGAGTTGCCATACTCCAGCAATTCCCCTCCCAGGAGAACTGCAAAAACTTGGGTACATCACCAGCTGGGCACACGTTTCTATGTGCATTGTTCTTAATTGGCAAAAAGTAGAACACCTATCACATCACATGTCCATGAAGGGGATAAAGCGAAGGCGGCCCAGCCACACAGTGCACAGCACACAGCCACAGCGAGCGACACGCTGACACCTGCTGCAGCGTGCGTGGACCCTGAAAACCTGAAGCGGGGTGCAGACCGCATGACTCATCTCCATGCAATGCCCAGGACAGACACATGCTGGGAACAGAGGCTAGGTCAGGTGGGGAGACGGCCGATGGCCGTGGTTCCTCTTGGGGTGATGAGAACGTTCTGGGATTAGACAGTGCGGACGAATGCACGACACTGAACACACTGAAAACCACAGGCCTACGCATGTGAACATGGTTAGAATGGGGACTTTTCTCTAAAAAGAACATGCCCCAGAGGTACTGCATCTCACTCGTCCAGTTTCAAAGACCCCACAGAGAGGGTCTGACTGTTCCAGCTTGGGTCAAATATCCAGGTGTGGACACAGGGTCACGCAGGACCAGGGCGACTCCTGGGGATAAACCCTTTTTGGTGAGGACACAATGTTCAAACAAGAGGGATGGGGCTGGGCTGCTGTCCCAAAAGAGGCTTAAAATATTAAAAGAGTAGCACCAAAGGAGATTCTGGAAAACAGACAAGCAGTCAGCCACTGCCTAGCATTCTCATCACGCTACCAAGCCTTCCAGCGGTGTCCACGGGCCGACGTATTTTGCGAAGCTGTAATCACTGTGTTTGTGTTATTCATTTCCTGCTCTTTTTTTAAAACTGCATACTAGTATTTCCCAAGTAGTTTTTTTTTTTTAGATTTTATTTATTTATTTGAGAGGTAGAGTTACAGACAATGAGAAGGAGAGGCAAAGAGAGAGGTGTCTTCCTTCTGCTGGTTCACTCCCCAGATGGCTGCAACGACTGGAGCTGTGCCGATCCGAAGCCAGGAGCCGGGTGCTTCCTCCTGGTCTCCCACATGGGTACAGGGGCCCAAGGACTTGGGCCATCTTCTGCTGCTTTCCCAGGCCACAGCAGAGAGCTGGATCGGAAGAGGGGCAGACGGGACTAGATCTGGTGCCCGTAGGGGATGCCGGCACCACAGGTGGAGGATTAACCTACCTGCCACAGCGTTGGCCCCTCATTTCCTATTCTTTTCACTTCTTATCATATCACACTTCCCTTCTTAGTCTTTCTTTTAAAGATTTATTTATTTATTCGAGAAGCAGTTACAGACAGAGAGAGGGTGAGACAGAGAGAGATCTTCCATCTGCTGGTTCACTCCCCAGATGGCTGCAATGGCTGCAGCTGGGCCAATCCGAAGCCAGGAGCCAGGAGCTTCTTCAGGATCTCCCACATAGATGCAGACACCCGAGCACTTGGGCCATCTTCCACCTCTTTCCCAGGCCACTAACAGGGAGAAGGATCAGAAGTGAAGCAATGGGTCCTTGGACCAGCTGCCCCTCAGTGCTGGCCCAGCTCCCATGTCTCTAAATCACCTCACGGCCCTCCTTTAATGACAGTGTACCATTCAACTGAACTCCTATACAATAGTCTTGGTCGCTTTGCCATTTCCGGATATTTACACAGGGGAGCCGGGAACCAGGGACTGCAAGAACTTGATGCCAGAGTCAGGGCTGCCCTGTGGAGGCCCAAGCAAACCCAGCTGAACAGAGACAGGAGGAAGGGCTCCCATGTGCCCGGCGTGGTCAGCACACTGCTGTCTGCCCACGTCCAGGTCCTCATCCCAGGAACCCGTGAATATGTTAGGCCCTAGGGCAAAAGGGAACTAGGGTTGCTGATGATCAGCCTGGAGACAGAGGGGCCACCTGGGACGTCGGCAGTGGGGGAGGCTGGCAAAGTCAGATGCAGAGCCAAGCGCAGCTGCTGTGTGG
The DNA here is from genome assembly GCF_033115175.1 of Lepus europaeus. Classification (NCBI taxonomy): domain Eukaryota; kingdom Metazoa; phylum Chordata; class Mammalia; order Lagomorpha; family Leporidae; genus Lepus; species Lepus europaeus. The sequence goes on along the minus strand of NC_084845.1, from coordinate 68,641,930 downwards.
CTGAGGATGACGGAGGGGGGCTGAGAGCACAGCTGGGGAGCTGGGGAAGGCAGGGAAACCGACCCTCCTCTGCGGCCCCGAGCAGGAGCCGGCCCTGGCCAGTCCGGAGTCAGCCCATGAGACTTGTGCTGCATCGACTCCCAGAGCGGCAAGGGAATAAACCCAAGTTGCTTTAGGTCCTGTGTCACAGCAGTGCCTTCCAAGGTTGGCTTTGTTCCAATGCCACGGAAATGCCATGGGGGTGGGGGAGTAACGATCTGCGTCAGACTCTGGCCTCCGTGGACGGCAGGCAGCCCTTGCACTTGGCATTGCACTTCCAGGTGCCTGGAATCGTCCTGAGTGCTTCGCACAGCCCCAGGCACCTCACCCTCACCACTCATGGAGGCTGTCTGCACGCTGCGTTTTCCCGCCGAGGTAACCGGGGCACAGAGGTGGAGTGACTTGTCCGAGCCGGCCCAGGCAGCCTGGCTCCAGAGGCCATGTACCAAGGAGCCACGCGTGGCGACTCGGAAGGCAGGTTTCCCCCTGGTGAGGTGCAGCCCTTCCAGACATGCTGGGGCGTAACTGTGGGGCCAGCGGTGTTGAGAGCAGGGCTGTGTGACACGGAGCCAGTCAGCTTCTGCATCGGCCAGGTGAGTGCCGGCTGCGGCTCACCGTGAGACGCCAGGCACATCACCTCACCTTGCTGGCCTTCAGTTTCCTCATCAGAAACAAAACCAAAGCCCAAACTCTTCCTGAAGGGTTGGCCTCTGAGTGACATGAGGAAAAATGGGAGAAAGCCCCCCGTCAATGGATTCCCTTCTCATCTTCTGTACCCTGATCAAGGGAGAGATGCTGCCTCCTCCCCCCTTCCTCTGTCCAGTCAGAACCATAGGGACTTAGCCTCTCTTGTCTCAACATCCCCATCTGTAAAATGGGTCCATGGTGGCAGTATCGCCTTCGTGGAGCTGTTGGGACACTGACTGGGACGCTGGATGGAGAGTGCGCGCAGTGCGGGGAGTCACAGACTCAGGGGTGTTGTCCTGTGGGGGGGGGGCAGTGGGAGGAGGGGAGAATGCTACCGGCAGCCGAGGAGGGAGAAGACAGTGTGGGCGGGGAGAACCGGAGAGCCAAGCGTCTCCAGGGACGGGGGTGCCGCAGGAGCCGGGACCCAGGCAGCCGCCCAGCGTCTCTCAGACCTGGGGTTAGTTCCCCCTGGTCTCAGACATCAGTCTGCACTTGCCTGGTGATTTCCCGTTGCCATGGGAGAAAACCCCCTTATAAAACAGCTACAATGACTCCAGTTTGTTACAGAGAAGCCATTCTGAAAAAACCCTCCCCAACATGTTAACAGTAGCTATTTCTAGGTGACAGATTTTTTTTTAAGTCTTTTGAATATATTTTTAGTCGCCTGGATTTTCAAAAATGTTATAATGAGTACCCATGACTTTCAGTAAGAACAGCCGCATCCCCCCCTCCCCATTTCGGATGGAAAAGCCCCCGACTTATCCGGCATCGTAAAATGTCACACATGTGTGCATCGCTCAGAAGGCTACGCCTGATCCCACAACAGACGAGGTCAGCCCGGGAGCTCGGGTGACTCTGTGGCCGCGCTCGGCCCTGGTGGGCCAAGGACGAGGCCCGGCAGCCAGGATGCCAAAGTCACCAGGCCTGGTGCTTACAGAGGTTCCAGGCCCTGCCTCCACGGCTGCCCTGGGTAGAGCCCAGTGTCCCCACCACACCCTGGCTGACACGGACTGCTTATCGGGGGTGCCGACACCGCATGGGACGCCCTTCCCCGTGCTCCTGGGGGTCCGGGGGGCCTCCCACCGTTTCCTGGCCGCTCAGTAGTAACCACTGGACACTCCTGCCCTCTGAGCACTTAACTACCTCCAGGCCGGGCGCTGAGCTCTCACAGGGATGAGCTCCTTCCATTCTCAGAGCCATGTCACGCCGGATCGACTCTATTCTCTCCATTTTACAGATGAGAACATGGAGGCCCAGATCAGGTACCTGCCCAAGGTCACACTGGTCAGGGGACAAGCTGAAGACTGATTCCAAGGTCTAAGATGCGCGTTTCTAGGCGGTGCCACCTTCCCATGTGCAAGCTGTGTTCAAAGGTCACAGCCAACCAAGGTCGCCAAGATGTCTGTAGCCGTGATTCCCTCCGTGTGTTCTTGTTCTACCAGAAGCCTCTGGGCGCAGAGGGCCTGAGTCCCTCCCCTTGGACTTGAGTGGGCCAGCACTGCAGCCCCAGAGCTCCCTGCTCAGATGTCCCTCCAGGAAAGAACTTGTGCGTTTGGGCTGTCTGGTTACATGACACTAGAAACTGGTTCTAGTACTGTCTTATCTAAGGTTCAGGAACTGTCATTTACAAAAAAAAAAAAAAAAAAAGATTCTGGGGTTGGCACCATGGTACACCAGGTAAAGCTGCCATCTGTGGTGCCAGCAAGCCATATGGGTGCCGGTTCAAGTCCTGGCTGCCCCACTTCTGATCCAGCTCCCTGCTAATGCGTCTGGGAAAGCAGCAGAAGATGGCCCAAGTCCCTGGGTCCCTGTACCCATGTGGGAGACCCGGAAGAAGCTCCTGGCTCCTGGCTCTGGACTGGTCCAGCTCCAGCCCTTGTGGCATTTTGGGAGTGAACCAGCAGACAGAAGATCTCTGTCTCTTTCTCTCTCTCTGATAACTCTGCCTTTCAAACAAATAAATGTTTAAAAATTTTATTTTATTTTTATTTGAAAGTCAGAATGAAGAGAGGGAGAAACAGATATATCTTCCACCCACTGGTTAACTCCTCAAATGACCACGATGGTTGGGGCTGCTATTTTTAATTTTTTTTTTTTTTTATTTAAAGGTAGTTAGAAGGAAAGGAGAGGAGCATTACCTGCTATGCCCTGGGGTTGTCGTTTTTCACGATTTTCAGCAACTTTGCTGCTTGCTGAGAGCTGGGTGCACACTTGCTACCGCTCTGCGTGTGCAGTAAGATCACGGCTCCTCCAGGCCTGAGCTAACGACCCCGACCTTCCCACCCCGATTACACTGTGGTGAGGCCGCAACCCAAGACGCCCAAGACCAGGCAGCCAGGTGTCTCTGGGAGCTGGCATCACAAGGACCACACTCAGTCACAAAGTGCGGGCTCCTACAAGACCGGGGGGATACGGCGTGTCACCACAGACGCGCGTCACTGATGCTAAGCATAAGATGCGTGGCACTCGGGCCCAGGAGAGAAATCACCTTGCACCTCCTCAGTCTACCCCAAGTCCTGAGGCAGTTTACGAGCCTGACTTGGTCTGGGTAGCTCTGAGTGTGACGCCCATCCCTGCCCATGGAAACAGGCCTCGGTTTGTAAAACTTAGGCAGACCCCACCGAAGCTGACCGTACGCATTCCTACGACCCGGCAGTACCTCCCGCTTGCAAAGCACACAGTGAAGATGAGTGTGTGCCAGGGACATGAACTTGAATGTCACAGCAGCCCGGGGCTGTGAAGCCCACCACTGGGTGTCACCTTCCTGCCTAAGAAGCCACCACAAAGTTAGCAGCCCACAGCCACTCAGAATCTTCCCTCCCAGCTTCGGTGAGCCCAGAGTCTGGGCACAGTCCCTGCTTCAGCATCTCAGAAAGTGACGACCCCAGAGTGTCCTCACCCACGGCAGACACGGGGCTGGCGAGCACCACACGGATGGCTCTCAGCCGCGCAGGCTGGCAAGTGCAAGGTCAAGGCACAGCAGATCTGGAGTCCGGCGAGGGCCCACTTAGGGTCACAGACGGTGCCTTCAAGCTGTGCTACACAGGGAGGGAAGGAAGATGTCTCTGAGCCCCTTTCCGAAGGGTGCTGACACCACTCGGGAGGGCTCCGCCCCATGCCCGCCCTCCTCGCCTCCCAGAGGCCACGCCTGCTCCTCCCTTCCTTGGAGGCTGACTGCAGGAGAGGAATGGGGTGGTGGGGGTGGAGGACACACATGCAGACCCCAGCATGGAGTCTGCTGGGCAGGGGTCTGCTCCTGAGCACACGTGGCTGCCCGTGGAGCACCTCAGTTTCCCACTGGCTATCAGCTGCAGGGTGGCCTCCCTAAGAAGCCAGCGCTGTGGTGTGGCAGGTAAAGCTGCTGCCTGCAGTGCCGGCATCCCATACGGGTGCAGGTTCGAGTCCTGGCTGTTCTACTTCTGATCCAGCTCCCTGCTAATGTGCCTGGGAAAGCAGTGGTGGAGGATGGCCCAAGTGCTGGGCCCCTGCACCCACATGGGAGACCTGGAGAAGCTCCTGGCTCCTAGCTTGGCCTGACCCAGCCCCAGCTCTTGGGGCCGTCTGGAGAGTGAACCAGCAGATGGAAAATCTCTCTCTCTCTCTGTTCTCTCCCTCTATGTATGTCTCTGTAGTTCTTTCAAATACATAAAGTAAATCTTTAAAAAACAAAAATAAAAACAAACCTTGACCCAAGAAGTGGAAGACCTGCACAGCCACGGTGAGGCTGAAGTGACAATGAGCTACAACCATTTCGTGCTCCCGCCCTCCCTCAGAGGCACCTGGAGCCTGAGGTGGCCCAGCGTGGCCCAGTCCTACCCAATCGTCATGAGACACGGAATTCTGCCCCAGCTCCATGCTGGGCTACACTGTCCCACTGCATTCAACATACAGTTCACACTCCCGATGCGGCCTGTGCCTTGACCTGTCTCAGCCGTGTCTTCTCTGCCCACCCCTTCTGCTGGGCACGTCAGTTCCCGTGGTCACCAGCAAGCACTGGTCCCGCGGGAACGCGTGGTCCCTCCACCCCTCATCTGCCAGCTCCATCACACCAAGTGTCACCGTGCAGAGAGGTCACTCCTTATCCCGGTCCTCCTCTCCCCTTACCACCCACTCCCCCGTTCCCCTGCCCAAGGCTTCAGCTCCCATCGCTGCATCCATTGTACAGCTGCCATTATCGCATTCACTGACTTTGAATCTGACGTTCGCGTCTCTCCCCGCCCCAGAGCAGAAACTCCACAAGGCAGGGATTGCACCTGCTACCCTTTGTGGCCCAGGGAGCCAGGTGAGTGGCAGCCCACTGCCCCGCCTCCCAGTTTCCGGGTTCTTCGAGGGAGGGGCCAGCAGAAGCTGATCCAGTCGGTTCCCCCTGAAGGCAGCAGGAGTGGGCAGAGAGCAGGCTCCAGCAACATTCTGTATCCAGCAGCTTCCGTGCCAGCCTTGCCATCCTTCAGGTTGGCTCGGTTTGGTGAAACCAGCATTTCTGTCTTCTCCCAGGAGTAGCGACAGGTAGCTGCACCCCAGGCCATCTGTACAGACCGCAGGCCACAGCAGGGCGTGACTGTGGGAATGAAGGGAAGTGCCTTCACAGGGACCTGGGGACGTGAGTCTGCTCAGCGCTATCGCTTCTTGCAGGTGCAGGGTGAGGATACAGAGATTTGCTGCTTGGGATAAGAGTTCAGATTTCGCTGTAGGCTTTCTCAAAACAGAATGTGGAACACAGGAACTGATCGGGGAACAGCACACTAGCAACAGCCGGCGCTCTCTTCTGGTGACACCCTTCGTGTTTTCAACTGCCAAGACCAGGGCTGGCCCCGGTGAGGGTGTCTGTGTTCCACGGAGTCTGTGGTGTCCAGCCGCCTGGCGACGACTCTCAGATCCGCACTCCTGGGCGAGCAGCTTGCCAACATGCAGTGCCCAGCCCTGGGTCGCGGCTACAGCATTCTGGGCTGCTGGCAGCTGTGAGTTACAGCGCGGGGAACCTGTCACTGTTACAGGCTGAAACATGGCTATTTGTAGAGGACGTTCAACGTTGTAAAACTGGAGTGGATTTCTCAAAGACAAAACAGAGAACGTTTATCACAGCACAAACCGTAAAAGCCCAACGCCCGTCAACAGAAGAATCCGTGTGACACTGAGGCTGATTTCCACAATGGAAAACCATGAGCGACACAGACCACACTGTGCTACACACAGCACGGACCCCTCTCACCAACACCCCCGAGAGAGGCCGGCAGACAGAGGCCACGGCCACATCCCGCGGGCATCCAGCCGGGACACGGGCATTCCAGTCGGTGGCGACAAGAGGCCACGCATGTGCATTCACCAGGAAAGGCGCCTCCCGAGTGGGTTTTGATCTGGGCGGGCTGCACACACGTATGCTCTGCTGCAGATGTGGGCCTTGCACACCCCGGACGAGCGGGTGTTCAGTCACCCACGTGTCAATAACACATCACGCGGCCGGCGCCGTGGCTCAACAGGCTAATCCTCCGCCTTGCGGCGCCGGCACACCGGGTTCTAGTCCCGGTCGGGGCACCGATCCTATCCCGGTTGCCCCTCTTCCAGGCCAGCTCTCTGCTGTGGCCAGGGAGTGCAGTGGAGGATGGCCCAAGTATTTGGGCTCTGCACCCCATGGGAGACCAGGATAAGCACCTGGCTCCTGCCATCGGAACAGCGCGGTGCGCCGGCCGCAGCGCGCTACCGCGGCGGCCATTGGAGGGTGAACCAACGGCAAAAGGAAGACCTTTCTCTCTGTCTCTCTCTCTCACTGTCCACTCTGCCTGTCAAAAAAAAAAAAAAAAATTAAAAAAAAAAAAAAATAACACATCACGCCTGCTGTGACACCGGCATTCTCACGTAAGACGAAGGGGTGAAGTGAGTCACTGTGTTCAGAACTGCACCAAAGCGGGCTGCCCAGGGGCCTGTGAGCACGGAGATGCCACCCTCCCCTCCGCTGAACAGCTGGAGCCGCTGCCCTGGGGAAAACACGAGGCTCTGCGCAGCCTCCTGGGACCAGGCCCTTCGACCTCCCCACCACGGGGGTCGCTCCCTCTGCTCCCTGCGGGTCGCTGCCCACGTCTGTGTGAACTGAGCCGCCTGCTGCATCTTTCCAGCCCGCTCGTGCCAGATGGTGCCTTTGCTGGGGGCGGCCAGGCTGAGTCACCCCGCACAGGCCAGAGCCAAGGGCCCAGGAGATTTTCACGCAAACACAAAAGTGCTAGGGGCACCATTTTAGACACAGGGTGCATTGTGTACCCAACTGCCACTGGCTCTTAGGAACTGTTGGCAGCAAAACCCAGAAGCGCCAGCAGAAGGCGCTGTGGCTGCACGGATGGAGAAGCAGCCCGCAGCCACGGGGAGCAGCCTGCTCAGGAGAGAGGCGGGAAGCAGGCCCTCTGCGGGCTGATCCCATTTCTGTCCCGAGAACGGGGAAACTGTCAGAGCGCACTCAGCCTCGCTGGCGGGGGCCTGGGGTGTGGAATATTCAGACACCCGTGGCCACATCGCGTGTGCTTGTCGTTCCTGGGGAAGACAGGAGGGAACCCGTTTGTCTATCCCCGATGAAACGAGAGAATGCCGCAAGGTGGCCTGGCTCTGGGGCTCAGCTCGGCCCCTCGTTTCTGCGTCTCCATGCGGAGCTGCACAGATGGAGATTTCCACTCAGACAGCACCAGCAGCTGACGTTTCTGCGCAGCCTCCTGCCCTCGGCCACCCTGAGATGCTGGCCATGGTGTCGCTGCTTTAGAGAGTACAGTGCAGGCCAGAGACGCGAGATCCCAGCCTCAGGAGGGAAAGGAGCCATCAGCCCCCCTCCAGGACCTGAACTGCAGGCAGCTTGTCACCTCCAAGCTGAGGGGAAGCGAGGGGCCCCGGAGCACGGCCCAGAGAGGGCTTAGGAGGCCCGCCCCAGGGGCTGGGGGTACACAGTCTGACCCCGGCCACCACAGGGAGGCGCTCTTCCTCAGGCTGCTGTCATGGTGTGGGCCCTGGGGCTGCTTTGTGGCAGGTGTCGTAATGGCCCCACAGATGTCCCCAGGCCAATGCCAAGCCTGAGGGTGCCGCCTCCCAAGGGAAACGGCGACTGTGCAGGCAGGCTTGCCCGAGAGGCCTGGGGAGGGGGTGGGCCCCGCGGAAACCCCAGGGTTACTGGAGACCTGAGCGGAGGGCCAAGGAGTGCGGGAGGCCCGAAGGTGGACCCCGGGACCCTTGCAGCCTCCAGAGGAAGCAGCCCTTGTGCTGCTTGCGCCCGCAGCCTCCGCTCCGGGACTTGTGACCCCCACGAATCAGCGTTGTTTCGAGTCGCAAAGATCACGGTCGTTTACTGCAGCAGCCACGGGAGGCTGAGGCCCCGAGACAGATGTAGGTGTGGGCGTGACCTGGCGTGACCTGGCCGCCCACTGACCGCCAGCGTTGATTCGGCTGATACGGCGGCTAGGTGGGTGCCTGCCTCCCGATGCTGTGCGCTGGGTGGAAGAGGACCACCTTCCCACTCGAGGGTCGGTCCGCGGTTAAGGGTGCCCAAAAATGCCCTCTCCAGAGCAGGAATTTCCTCACAACAGCAGTTATTAGGTGGGGCTCTGTGGCGCAGTGGATTGTCACTGCTTGGGATGCCCCGTCCCACGCTGCTGAGCTGCCTGCTCGTGCACCGGGGGTGCAGGTGACGGCCACGTGCTTGGGTTCCTACAACCCACAGGGGAGACCCTGACTGAGTGCTGGGCTCCTGGCTTCTGCCTGGCTTACTCTGGCTGTTGTAGGCAACTGGGGAGTGAACCAGCAGATGGAAGCTGTCTCTCTATCACTCTCTCTTTCAAGTAAAGGAAAGTAAATAAATGAATTGTCAACATTAAAAAAAATTGAAAAGCAATTACTTTCTCATTTGTATTACAAGTGGAATTTTTAAAAATTTATTTATTTGAAAGGCAGAATCACGAAGAGGGAGGGAGGAAGGGAGGGTGAGAGAGAGAGAGACAGAGAGATTGTCCATCTACTGGTTCACTCCCCAGTTGACTGCAAGGGTCGGAGCTGGGCTGTCAGACCAGGAGCCAGGAGCCAGGATTTTATTCCGAATCTCCCACATGCATTCAGGGACCCAAACACTTGGGCCATCCCCTGCTGCTTTCCCAGGCACACTAGCAGGGATCTGGATGGGAAGTGGAGCAGCTGGGACTTGAACCAGTGCCCACATGTGATGCTGGCGCTGTAGGCGGCTATATAACCTGCTATGCCACGGCACGGGCCCCAAAGGTGGAATCTTTACAGGACAGATTAATACATTCATTTGTCTGAAGTTCTCTGGATGACATGTTCTTCAGAATTACTTGTTATTACAGGAAATGTCAGCAAATATGAAGCACTCGTCACACAGTCTGAAACAGTGGAACTTATCCAGGTTCGACGCCCAAGGTCTGCAGGGTCTAGGAGGGGTGCTGGAGGCGCCTGCGCGTTTCCTCCCACCTTGCTGTGAGTACCGGGGTCACCGCGTGGGGCATCCGTGGTCGGCCAGCCAGCAGCACAGACGCAGTCAATTCCTTTTCCTCCTGCTTCCTCTTCTGCCTTAAGAACTCAGGTGGGGTTCACACAGCCTTCGTGCACAGCACAGCCTGACAATGGGCCACCCAAGGTCGCTCTTACACGTTCCCTTTCCTGCTCGTGGGCTCCACTCATTTCTTGGTCCATAGACAGCTTTTCCAACATGTTCAGCTTGCTTCGGACTCCTTGCCACCAGAGAAAAGGGTACACAGGACACGCCTGCAGCAGAGCATCCAGACAGAACAATCTAGGAAGAAAGAGCTGACCTGAGCTGCACCACGGACCCACAAATACAGCATTTCCTCCCCGAGAGCTGAAGAGCACGGTGTTCTCAACCACACCTAGAGCCTCCCCAGGAGAGACCACCTGGGAGAGCACCAGCAGGCCCAGGGATTCAAGGTCACAATAGGTCCAGGTCTCTTCTGACCAGAGGGGAATGAAACGAGAAAGCAGTAAGAACACGGAGTATTTCAAAACAAGTGCAAACTGAACGACAGACTCTTATTATTTTTTTTTTTTTTTAAGATTTGCTTATTTATTTGAAAGAGAGAAGGGAAGACAGAAAGAAAGAGATCTTACATCCTCTGGTTGACTCCCTAAATGGCCACAATGGTCAGTGCTCGGCCAGGTTGAAGCCAGGAGCCAGGAGCTTTATCCTGGCCTCTCATGTCGGGGCAGAGGCCTAAGCACTTGAACCATCTGCTGATGTTATTCCCAGGCCGTGAGCAGGCAGCGGGATCGGAAGTGGAGCAGCCAGGACTTGACCCAGTGCCCACACAGGATGCTGGTGTTGCAGGCAGCGGCTTTCCCACTATGTCACAATGCCAGCCCCTAAATAACATATGCCTGAACAGCAGTGGGTCAAAGGTGCATTAAATTGCAAAGGAGATTTTAAAGATATTTGGAAATAAACAAAAACATAACACTCCAAAACTTTTTAGATACATCTGAACAGCACTGAGAGAGACAATTACAACAAAAGACACCTAGGGGAAAAAAGACTTCACACAAAAAAAAAGCATTTAGACCTCAGAGAGAAAAAGGAGCAAACTGAAGCCAGAGTCAGCAGAAGGAAGAAAATAAAGGTTAAGCACCAATAAATCAAAGCAAAAAGCACAGGGAAAAAATCAAAACTAAGTTGGCTGTTTGACAAGGTTAAGTTGACAAACCTTTCACACCAGACAAACAAAAGGGAGGGCAGACTCACATAAATAGAATCCAACGAAAGTCGAGGCATCACAACAGATACCTTAGAGAACAGAACACACAGGACAATCATGAACAATTATAAACCAAACATTCAAAGAAGAACGAATACTTGTGAACTCCTCCAAAAATGAAAGAAGAGGAAACACTTTCAAATTCATTTTTTAAGGCCAGCATCACCCTGTTATCAAAGCCAAAGACACCACAGAAAACTACAGCCCCTGATGAACAGAGACAGAACATTCCATAAATACCAGCATACTGAAATCAAGAGCACGCTACAAGCAATATGTATCATGAGTGCGCAGAATTTATCCCCGGAATGCAAGGAAGGTTCAGTGTCCACAAATCATTCATTGTGGTGTGCCACATTAACAGAATGAAAGATAAAATATGTATAGTTATCTTAAAAGTTGCAGAAAAAGCATTCGATAAAATTTGACAAAAATAATTCATTCACCATAAAAACTCCCAACAAAACAGGCATAGGAGGACTGCACACAAAAAGCCATTCATGAAAAATCTACAGCTGAAATTACAATCAGTGGGGGAAACAAAACTTCCCCTCTAAGATGCAGTGCAAGGCGGGACACCCACCCTTGCCACTCTGTGGGACATTCCTGGGAGTCCCGGCTAGAGCAATGGGACAAAACAATCTCTGCAGTTGATGTGATTATGTCGATAACGACTCCACGACTCCACCAAAACCTACCGGGACGAATAAACAAGCCTAGTGATGTTGAAACACACAGAGTAAACGGGAAAAGCAGTGGTGTCCCTATACATTACACACAGACCATCCTCCAAACAGGAAACGAAGAGAACACCCCACTTATAATTTCCACAAAAACCGTGAACCTTTTGGCAAAAGAAACTTCACCAAAAAGGTGAAAAATTTATACACTGAAAATGGAAATCAATCAGTTATCAGTCACACTGCTGAAGGAAACTTAGACACAGATAAATGGAGATTTCCATGCTTACACACTGTGTGGATTAGGATTGCTGAAACATTCATACCACTCAGGGTGATCTACAGATTCAGTACAATCCCTTCAAAATCTCACCACGGCATAGGGGGTTACGCCTATACACACACACACACACACACAGGCACTTCTCTCATATGGATGTAGGGGTCCAAGCACTTGGGCCATCCTCTGCTACTCTCTCAGGTGCACTAACAGGGAGCTGGATCAGAAGTGGAGCAGCTGGGACTCAGAATGATGTCCACATGGGATGCCAGAGTGGCAGGGCGTGGCTTAACCTGCTATGCCACAGCCGGCCCCCAGACAGTATTCCTACTACAGCAGTAACAGGCTACCGGGAATGTACATTCCCTGACACGTCTTCCACGTAACGACTCAAGAAAAAGCCATCTTGTGTGTGTTCCTCCTTACTGCAACAAGACCCAGCAAGCACCATTAGCTATGTCATGTTTTCTTTGAGAAAGAAACCTGCACTCTCATTCAGCTGCACTAACCCTCTCTCGGTCTAATTTCTCTTAATTGTAGTTTCATTAGACAGTCAATGTTTTCCGTGCCTTTTCCAATAGCTGTTCTGACAAACAAATGCATTTTACTTTTGTGTTTTTCTCCAAATTACTTTACTTTTTTTTTTTTTAACTACAGCAGGGAAGGACAAGCATTTTCCTACTGACAAATGTTTCTTTTGTCTTTTACTAAGAAGTCTTAAATGAGAATTTTGTATATTTATAACCATATTCAACACAATTTTGTAAGCTGGGCTACTGCCTGATTTTGGGTATTATGGAAAAAACTTTCACGTCCCGTGCGTCTACAGTTTCCAGGTGGCCCCCGGGGTATCTCCTGGCGTAGTATCAGGTGGGCTGAGAAAGGGCGAGGGCACAGGCAGAGGCTCAGCCGGCCCAGCTGCTGCTGCTCCACCTCCCAGCACCTTGGTTTGGCCTGGTGTCAGTCACAGTCTCACTTTCAGCACCTGGGGCCTGTATGCAGCCATCGCCAGCTCAAGTGGTCCGGATGTGGGTACCTGACCAGGCCCAGGCTGTTCCATCCTTCTGGCTCCGACTCAAAGATGAGCACGTGACACAGGTCCAGCCAACCAGCCTACTCCATTTAGCTGGCCCTGATTGGATGAAGGATGGGCATGTGACCCAGGTCAGGCCAATGAGATTCAGTGCTAGGGCATCATTTGCATATTATTAACAAGCTGTCCCCCTTGCACTGAGGTTGCTAAATCTGAGGATGTAAGTCCTGGACCACCAGGAAGAAGTCTGCCTAGAAACAGGCAGAAAGCAGACCAGTGGGACGCCCGACGAGAGCCAACAATGTCCCCTTTCTTACTGGCTCTTCAGGAGCTTTGTGTTCATCCCCAAACGAGACAGAATCCAGGAGCCACTACATACCGAAAGGCCACATGCTGCGCAACGGACTGTGTCTAGAGTGTCACTAGCACGTGTGTCCTGGACCCAAGCCCTGGCCTGTGTCTTCAGTCGCTAGCACGTGTGTCCTGGGACCCAAACCCTGGCCTGTGTCTTTAGTGTCGCAGACACGTGTGTCCTGGTCCAAGCCCTGGCCTGTGTCTTCAGTGTCGCAGACACGTGTGTCCTGGTCCAAGGCCTGGCCTGTGTCTTCAGTGTCGCAGGCACGTGTGTCCTGGGACCCAAGGCCTGGCCTGTGTGTAAAGGTCTCTGGGGAGGCACAGAGGTGCCTGTGTCCTCAGAGGCCTCCCTTGGACTGTGCCAGGGCACCTCAGGGTGCACACGGGAAAACAGAGTTAAAAGGCAAGTCCGCTCTGGCACAAACCTTCTGAAACACAAACACACTTCACAATATGCATTTTCATGAGCTTTTCGCAAACTCCTCTATAGGAATGGATTTCAAAATGTTTTGCAGCAAAATGACCTTGGCTTTTGATCTAACTGTCTGGACTTTTGGAAGTGCCTCCTATTACCAGCAGCAAGGCCCCCTGCAAGTCCCCTCCCAGCGAGAGCTGATGAAGCTCCCGGCGTTGGGCCTCCCTCTCGCACACGCTGCTAATGAGCTGTGTGGACCCAAGGCTGTGCCGGGCGGGCCTGCCTCTGACTTCTGATCTTCGCAATGTCTGGGAAGAGGGAAGATTCGCTGACTCAGCCGTCTCTGCGTACCTCATTACCTGTGTGTCGGCGAACACTGACTCAGGCCCCAGACACACAGGATCTCAGGGATGCTGAGTTCCAGCTTCGTCATCAAAAGACCTGAGTCATCATAGCAGCAGCTCAACGCTTACTGACCGTTTCATGGCAAACTCCTTAGAAAATGGTTCAAAAATTAAGAAAAAGGGAAAAAACAACCTGAAATTCACTCAAGCTGCAACCAGTGTCTTTCCAAGATTGACCCGAGAGCAAAGGAAATAGGTATTTATACAAAAAGGTACAGGCAAATGTTTCCCACATTTGTGACAGTTCCAAGAGGAGCAGGAATATTTTTTTAAAAGCAATGTAATCAGATGCTAGAATACCATCCAGTGACGAAAAGGCACAAGCAACTGATGCAACAGCACCGGTGAGACTTAGAAACACGTCAAGTGGGAAGGCCAGCCCCCAAGCACACAGCGTGCGACTCCAGCCAAACGCCGTCCAGAACCACGCAGCACCCAGGCTTCTGGAGCCCCGGGGGCATGGAGGGCCATCCAGCAGAGGCCGGAACCGCCGAGGAGGGGCAGCCGCGGCCAGAGATGGGCTCAGAGACCCCTGCTTCTCCCCTCCTCCTGCTGCCACTGGCCACACTGGCCAGACCAGCCTGCCCAGGGCCCAGGAAAACGCTAGCACGTGCCTGGTGTTCTCAGTGACACATCCTGTCCGGGACTTTTTTGAAGACCCCCTAGGATACAAGGATGTCATACTTTTTGCTCCCAAGTACATTCGCTTTAATTCGTCAGTAGTTGGCCAAGGATTTCTAGGATCTTAAGAGAAAGCAATCATTAATTCTGCTCTCTGTGAGCGCTGTGGGGTGCCCTGTAGTCTCAGGAGCTCTCTGGGACACACTCGTCCTTAAAATGGTTGATTTCTGAGTTCCACCCCTCTGCTCTGCCCCTTCCACCCCATGCTCACCTCGTGAGGCCCACTGCACGTTCACAATCCGGCACCCTGGTGTGCACGGTCGTGGTGGTCAGAATTCTGTCTACAGGTGACTGAACACACTGCGAACGGTGTCAGGTGAGCTCACGCACGCCAGTGTGGCCAGGCGCAGGGCTGGGACCCTGCTCCTCCTGTCTCTCTTGCCTCCTGTCTCTCCCTTGGCTGTGGCCAGGAGTGGGGCCTGTGCCCACACTTGCCTTCCTCCATAGGTACGAAGAGCTCAGAGCCATCTCTAGTGCAGCCCAGTGCAGGTCTCAGGGGCACCTTGGGCTTGCTCTGGGTCACCTCCCACAGTGGGCAACTCAGCCTCCATGACTGGCAAAGCTCGGCCGCCTGGGACCTTGCTAGGGCGCCCGCGCTGCCCCGGAGGGACTGCCTTAGACTTAGGGTAAGGAGCCCCTCATGACTCTGACGCACCTGCAGGTGCCCAGGGTGAAGGCAGCGCTGCTACTGGGTGCCTCAAAAGCTGGGAGACATGGAAGTAAAAGAGAACACGTTCCAGGCTCTGTGCCTGTCTAGCTGAGTCCTTGCCATGCTTCAACGACATCACGTGTGGAGCTGGCAAGAGTGCAGCCCAAGCAGTGTGGTGACTTCCCAACAGGAAGCCTTCCCCCAGGTGGCCTCCCAGCCACGTGGCTTCTGCCCCTGCCCCTCCCTGCAGCCAGTGGCTTTCCACCCCCACCCTGCACAGTGAGGGTGACACACTGAGTGTGAGCCACAGTCAGTCGGCTGTGACGGTCCAAGCAAGGCAATTAAGCAGTAAAAACCAGGATGTTGGCATCGGCTGTCCCTTCCCGAGACTAACAGGAGCTTTTGCATTTTGCAAGACTGTGCAATCAGACTAATATGCCTCACCAGCTGTGGCTTCTTTTTCCACTTAAGACATTAAGGTAGACACTCACAGCCATATCTCTGAGCATCTCCAACATTAACGAATTATCGGACACTAATTGCTCTGGTTCTAGCCACCTCTCTAAACAGGCACAGTTTTCCATTTGCAAAATTTAAAACATGCTAGAGCAATTTGTGTTCCTTAATAGCTACAAATTTGTTAGCTAGACTCAAAACCAGCAACCAGCAAACCTGGGAAGCGATTATGTAAATACAGATAATGTCTGTATAGTGATGGTCATTAACCCAGACATCCCTGCAAGGCGTTCTCTTTACGGGGGCTCTGTAACCAGCAGCAGTTCCAAGTCGGGCTGCACAAAGACCCTGGGCCCTCGGTGTTTCCTCCTCACCTGCACGAACCCTTCCGTGTTTTTAGATGGAGTCAGAGGGTGCAGACCAGCTCCTCGAAGCTTGCGCAGAGCCCACCCTGAGTAAGCAGCCACCGCAGCTGGCTGCACCTGGCTGGGGCTGGAGTTGGGGCTGGGGTGCAGTCACCAAATTTGCCTGAAAATCAGTGAGCGCAGGAGCTGGGTCTGCCGCCCTTGCGTGTCTAGGTGAGGCTGGGCACGGAGGCTCTCCTGGCCAGCGGGGGCAGGAAAGGCCTCCTGACCGGCTGATCCAGCACTCGGGCTTCAAGGATGCAGAAACTGAGGATGAGAGAATGTCCCATCGAACAAAAGCAGCAGTGTGGGGGCCGGCGCTGTGGCACAGTGGGTTAACGCCCTGGCCTGAAGCGCTTGCATCCCATGTGGGCACCGGTTCAAGCCCCAGCTGCTCCACTTCCAATCCAGCTCTCTGCTATGGCCTGGGATAGCAGTAGAAGATGGCCCAAGTGCTTGGGCCCCTGCACCCACATGGGAGACCAGGCAGAAGCTCCAGCAGTTGCGGCCATCTGGGGAGTGAACCATCCGATGGAAGACCTCTCTCTCTCTCTCTGCCTCTCCTCTTTCCATGTAACTCTGACTTTCAAATAAATAAATAAACCTTAAAAAGAAAAAAAAAAATGAAACCAGCAGTGGGGTATGGATGGGGCCCCAGGGCCCCTGACTGCTACCTCGCCCCGACACACGGACTGGGCTGCGAGTGTCTCCTGACCAGAAGTCAATGACAAGTGACTTTTGTTGTTGATGCTGTTTTTGGAGTGTGTCAGCTTTTGCTTACTATGCAAGGGACAGGAAGGAGAGAGCGGTACATGTGGGTAAGATGTGGTCTTGGCCTTCAATCCCACTCAGGGGTCAGGCATGAAAGTAAACTGGTAATAATATAAGGCGGAATGGAGAAAAAATAGAGAGAGCTCTCTTAGACATCCTGCCCCCACCGCAGGGCCTGCACGTGCCGTTTCTCCGCCAGGCGCACTCCTCCCTTGACCTGCTCAATGCCTGCTCAGCCGTACCTGCTCCAGTGTCGCCTCCTCAACCCTCCCCCTGTCCACCTGGAGGGTCCGAGCTCCTCTAAGGCATCCTCATTACGCTCTCCACTTCTTAGCCACACCAGAACTTTCCTGGCGTCCTCAGCTACCTCTGCACTGCCTACCCTTGCACTCATCCACGCGAGAGCATCAGGGGGTACACTCTGTGCACGCGGCGCCTCTGCAAGAGGTACCTGTGCTGACGGGTGGGCAGAAGCGTCCACCTGCACGGGTGCTGTGGCGACAATGGGAGGTCAGGCAGGACACGGGCTGCTTGTGCCGGGCAGGGGGTCTGACATTCCCTTGAAGGCTGCTGCCCATGCCACCACATGGTTGCACTGTGACAACCGGAAACCCTCCTAACGCCTTTCAGAGCTGTGTGAGGGGTGACAACTTCCCATTCAAGAACTGCGCTCCAGAAAGCCAACAGAGTTGGCTACATGCAAGCCAGCTGTCCTGCATGTGTGTGTGTGTGCGTGTGTGTGGTGGTAGGGGTGGTGCAGCGTGGATGCAGGAAGGCTGGTGCAGTCTCACGTCCTCCTCCCTGCGTTGTCATCATAGACGTGTGCAGGCCCACCCAGCAGGGAGCAACACCAATCCACCCCTGCCCTCACTGGGCTTTCAGTCTAGGAGCACAACAGGCTACGAGAGGGCCTGTGATACTTCGGCAGACTCTAGCGTTCCAGCATTCCTGGCTAGAATGTGCTGGAAATGGAGCTGAAGAACTCTGGCAAGCCCAACACGAGTTGGTGGAGTGCTGGTGACTGCACAGAAGCCATTCCTGAAGTTCACCATCACAGGTTCACTTCCCAATCTGTCTATGTCAGCTGAAAGACAAGGCGTGTTTACCAGACCTGGAGATGAGAAGACTGGGAGAGAGCTCTCGCACTGGATGGCAGAACCGACATTTGAAAAATCTCAGGTGGGAAGAGGAGCTGGAAACCAACAACCAGAGTAAAATCAACACGGGTGAATGCTAGCAATTACGCTTCCGCGTCCACAACCCTCACAGACCCAGGATGAGGAAACCTAGCTTAGGAGAGGTTCCAGTGACAAACTGGTGGGAGGTCGAGGTCCTGTGGTCCAGCGAGTTGCCGTGGCAGCCACACAGTGAATACAACCACTGGTTCCACTAAGGAAGGTACGGGCCCGGCGCAGGGAGCGGCTGGTCCCGATGCATACGCAGCTGTTGGTGACAGGCAAGTCACCCTAGAGCTGGCGCCCATCTTCCTCGTGGCTGTGGCTGCCCCTCCCGCGCCGTGAGCACCGCACTTTCAGTGTAAACATAGCCGGGCTGAGAGCACCTGCAGCAGGGCTGGGCAGGGAGTGGCCCTCCTGACCAGGTCCTTCCTGAGTGACAGCTCTGTGGGCCGCCGCCCCTCACTCTGAGGCGGACCCAGGAGACCAGCGATGCTGCCTGGAGGGCGGCCTGCAGCTCCTCACGCTCCCTTCCCCGCCGCCTGTAAGCTGGGCACGCTTTTCTTTCCATCAAGATTGGACGCACGCCTAAAACACTGCGCAGAGCAACACAAGGGTTCCGGTGCCAAGCCCCATCAGACCCTTCAAAAGCCCCATCCATCCTGGTGGACAGGGGAGAGGGATCCGAAAGCTGGAATCGTGTGTCTGCTCCGAGGTGCGCTGCCATCCTTCTAAAGCCCTCAGGTCATTTTTTTCAGTCTGTTTAACAGAGTGCGCCTATCAATAATTGGCTTAGTATTGATTTTCTGGGCCTCCATAATGCAGGCAATGCCAGAACGAAATGAAGGGGCCAGGGTCCCCTGAAAGATGGCCACTTGGCTTATTCAGGAGCGTGTTAGTCTGAAGCATCAATGGCCTGCAAAGAATTTGGGTGTCTGCGGCTTTTAAGAATGGAATTGAGTATTGATTTCTCTAGCACCCTCTTATCATTTAATTAAACAAGCCAGTCCCTGGCCTGTTCTGGTCACACAGCCTGATCTTGACGGACAAGCTCGCAGCTCCAAGCCGGGGAGCCAGCGGCTTCTGGGTGGCTTGGTGGAACTCAGAGCTTGAGGTAAGACTCCCCGTCTGAGTCCTCAGTGCATAACCGCGTCCGTGGCTCTGGGCGGCGGGGAGGGGGGGTACAGCCCACAGCCGCGCTGTGGTGCTGACTGCTGCGAGGGGGTGTGCTTTCCGGCACCTGAAGACTGCTGCCCGCAGAGATGGCGACTCGTTCTTGCAAACTGACCCCTGCAGATCTTCCCAGCTCTATGGGCGCTGGCCCAGTGCTTCAAAGTGGCTTTCTCTTTAGAAGTCTTTTTTTAAAGATTTATTTATTTGACAGTCAGAGTTAAACGGAGAGAGAAGGAGAGGCAGAGAGAGAGGGAATCTTCCATCCACTGGTTCACTCCCCAGATGGCCACAATGGCTGGAGCTGGGCTGATCTGAAGCCAGGAGCTAGGAGCTTCTTCTACGTTTCCCATGCAGGTGCAGGGGCCCAAGGACTTGGGCCATCTTCCACTGCTATCCCAGGCCATAACAGAGAGCTGGATCGAAAGTAGAGCAGCTGGGACTCGAACCAGCACTCATATGGGATGCTGGCACTGCAGGCAAGGGCCTTAACCCACTGCACCAGCCCCTCTTTGGAGGTCTTACTGCTCAGGATGGATGGGATTCTTGGCAGTGGGTGCTGTTTGAAGTTATTGAGCACAGGGCTCCCAGCTTGTCACCTTGCACCTGATCCATTCAGTCAAAGCAATCGTCCCTCTATGGCTGTCCAGTGCCTTTTCTCTTCCCCAACTTAGCCCCAATCCAGTCTTCAGGCAGCTCCAAAATCTCATCTTGATGGCCCTGGAGGAAGCTCAGCAGCTCCTTTGACATCGCTGGACCCAGAGCTTCTGCTGGTGGCCACGGAGGCTCATCTCCACGTGGGACTTCCTGCTTCTCCCAGACTCCCTGCCTGGGAGTTGTGGGGCATGTGTGCTGCATTAGGTGGACCCAAGGGAAGATCTCCTGTGTCCTACGTGGCTTGGACACGGGACAGGGAGCAGTGCCCTCCTGTGGTCCCCTAGGCCTGTGTGAGGGTGGTGGTGGGTCAGTCCGCAGGGACGAGCACCTGAGGTTGGGGGCCGGGCTGCTTGTCCACACCTCAGGATTTTGCCCCAGCACCAGCCTGGGAGCGTCGGGGTGTCGGTCTCCTGGCTTCTGCGCACAGAGGCTTCCACTGGCCGGCACAGATGGAGCCTGAGCTCCAGGCGCTGCCATGTGCCCACGTGGCACCAGCTCCCAGCATGCTTTGTTTTTGAGGTCAAAAGCCATTGCCTGCTCCCCAGTGGGCTCTACTCTCAGGCTGAACCCTCTGATGGCGACTGGCAGACTGTATCCCGAGTCCCAGCTCCCTCTGCCACCCACACCCACACCCAGCACCCAGCCTGGGCTCCCTCCTTCGCTGCCCAAGCCCAACCTAATGCCAGTGCTTCCCACTGAAGACGCCCAGCGGTGCCGGTCCGGGGCCCACCTCCTGCGGAGTCAGACAGCCTCTCCAGGGCATGGATGGTGGAGGGTGAACTCCCCACAGGGCACCGGAGGACAGGGAGGGGCCGAGTCCGGGTGGGGAGGCGGAGATGGCTTCCTGGTGGAACTTAAGCCTGGACAGAGTCAAATTCTCAGGACCGAAATGCAAATGCTGCGATCGCATCACAGCCCTCAAACCACTGTGAAGGTCAATGCCTGGGTCACCAGCAGAGCTCCTCCAACTCGTCTCGATGCATTTTATCAGCTTTTCTCAAGAGAATCTGAGCTGGGTGGGGGAGCAGACAGGGCAGCGCTGGGGCCTCTCTCCTGCCCCAGGCGGTTCCGCTCTGGCTGACTGTGGGAGTCCTGCAGGGCTCTTACCTGCCCAACCACAGCGTGGCCAGCACACCTGGCTGGTGACTCGGCTTGAGCTGCAGGGCTCTGTGCCCCACAGGCTCATCCTGTTTCCACTTCCAGGGGATCGGTCCTCGGGGAGGCTTCCAGCATGTTCCATTCCCTCTGTTTAGTTTGCTACCCTTCCCCTGCTGTTTCCGGTCTATCCACAGTGCACTGAGCAGCTGTCTGGGCGGCCACTCTCTACCCAGCTCAGCCCTGGGAATCAGAGCAGGAGTGGGGCAGTGGACAGAGGTCCCTGGGGTGAAGGGGTGTGACTGCGGTGCACCTGTTCCCGAGTTCCCGCTCAGGTGTGTGCAGGCTCGGACCTTCCCTCCTTGCTGACTTGGGGCTGAGCCACTTGCCTTGCCCAGCCAGGCTGGCAGGCAGCACATGCACCACCAGGGCCAAAGGTTTTACAAGCGTTTTCAGGGACTGGCTGCACCTCTTGTGCTGTTAACCTTTTGCTACCATAAGAGTAAGTTCCTGGAAGCCACTGAAAGTCCCAGAGCAGACGCGAGCTCAGCCCATGGTGGTGAGAACGGAGCTGAGCCTGACTGAGTGAGAAAGACGCACAGTGCTCCTTGGACTCGGAGACTGTTCACTCCACAGCACTGCTGCAGCCAACACCTGGGTCGGGTGGAGAGGAGGAGCCAGAGGGGGACGGGGTTCTGAGTCGCCTGGCTCAGGCCGGGCCACGTGCTCTGAGACTCAGTGGCCCCCTGCTAAATGCCACCCCCTTCCACATTGATTTCCCAACAGATAAAGGTACCTGTGACGTTGCTCCATTGCTCAGAGCACCAGTGAGGACAGGAATGGTAGTGATGCCAGAGGGGGAACAGGGGACACGTGGAAACAGCCGTGTACTCCCCAAAGGCACATCAAATGCAACGGAACTGAGTGGTCATGAGACAGGATAACACAGGGAGCCAGATTAGTTCCATGAGCTGGAAGCCACACCTCCCCCACCCTAGGTAACCCTATCGGCCTGCCTGTCCATCAAATAACCCCTTCCCAGGATGTACCGCCTTCACCTGCCAAGTAACCACTCCCCTTCCAACCTCACAGAAGCGGCCGTTACCTGGGAAGAAACAGGGTGCTGAGGCACTGTTTCTCTATGCCCCGCCCCCACCCCTTCCCTTCCTGGCCTCTCCACTCCTGTACTATGCCCATGTGTGTGTGCATGTGTGTGTGTATGCTTTCTCACCTTTTAAATACACCCTGCCACTGTGAGCACCACGGATGTGCCTGTCCTCACAACGCCATCTAGGCAGGGGGGAAGGTCCTAGAGTAGGGATGTAGACCCCACCTCTCCCACAACAGGTCAGACCCACACCTGTCGCCAGGGTGTGAGCTGTGGGATGACACATTCTGAGCGACTGCGCCTGAGGCCCGCCTGCGGGTGCAGAAACAGCATGGGATGGGTACAAACACACATGATGAGCCACACCCAAGAGCCACAGGAGGCCCTCAGGGGGGCGGAGGGGAGGGTTGAGGGGCAAGACACAGGGTACCGCGGTGGGTCCTGAGAAAGCAAGACTGAGAGACACACTCGAGGAATTGGGGCACTGGGTTCAGACTGGATAGAGCTGAACGCCTGAAGTGTTTCAGGTAAGACTGCTTTAGAGAAAGAAATGTCCTGGGTGTGTGATGAGGGAGAGCAAGGGAGGAGGTAGAGGCACGGTGTGGGGGACGGTGGGGCCCATGGCAGGCTGGGGCCTTCAGCTAAGTCTCAGTGGGGCGTCCTGATGGGCAGGAGGGGGTCAGGCCGAGACACAGCCTTGGCCGGCCCCCAGGACCTGTGGAGCTAGGGTGGCCCCCAGGGCTGTCCCCAGCTGGGCTGAAGGGGGTGGACCTTCATGCACCTGTCTGGAGGGGTCCTTGAGCCTGGGCCATCCCCAGGAGGGTGTGACCTAAGGGGAAGCTGACCCTGATGGTGACCCCCTCGTGTCACTCCAGGATGTCTGGGGCAAACCCACGGCAGACTCGGGAATTTAGACGTCATTCTGAGAACTGGGGTTCTGTGGCACACATGGCCAAGACAGCTGGGATTTCACAGAGCATTTTAGAAACGTCTGCTTGGTTTGCAGAGAAGACACGGGAAGGGAACGATGCACCCACATTCACACGCCTTCAGCCAGATGCACCCCGAGCATGTGAGGACGGGGAGCTGCCTCAGAGGGCTGCAGCGTTCTGTTTGGCTTCACAACCTCAGCACGGTCCCTAGAACGAGGCCACTGTCTCTGTAACCACAACGCACGCCTCGGCTTCAGGATGCTTCGCATTGATTCAGCACAATTGTCTAGATTACAGCCGCTCTTCTACCGCTCGATGCTACGTGATCTAGCAATTTCCCCCAGCATTCAGGGTCCAGTCACAGACCATTCCTGGTACTTCAGACCCACGCTACACAGCTTTTCGGAGGGCCAGCGTTCTTTGTGCTTTCTCAGCTAACCTGGTGTATTCCAGATTCCACTCACTAGGGGTCTCAGCTTGCAAACAAAAGCCTGTCCCAAGGCAGCCATCGGTGCCCAGCTCTCTCTCCAGCTGCACCCCAGGGAGCCTCTCCCCCATGCAGGACACTGGGAGAACGTGTTCCAAGGCAGCCATCGGTGCCCAGCTCTCTCTCCAGCTGCACCCCAGGGAGCTTCTCCCCCATGCAGGACACTGGGAGAACGTGTCCCAAGGCAGCCATCGGTGCCCAGCTCTCTCTCCAGCTGCACCCCAGGGAGCCTCTCCCCCATGCAGGACACTGGGAGAACGTGTTCCAAGGCAGCCATCGGTGCCCAGCTCTCTCTCCAGCTGCACCCCAGGGAGCTTCTCCCCCATGCAGGACACTGGGAGAACGTGTCCCAAGGCAGCCATCGGTGCCCAGCTCTCTCTCCAGCTGCACCCCAGGGAGCCTCTCCCCCATGCAGGACACTGGGAGAACGTGTTCCAAGGCAGCCATCGGTGCCCAGATCTCTCTCCAGCTGCACCCCAGGGAGCTTCTCCCCCATGCAGGACACTGGGAGAACGTGTCCCAAGGCAGCCATCGGTGCCCAGCTCTCTCTCCAGCTGCACCCCAGGGAGCTTCTCCCCCATGCAGGACACTGGGAGAACGTGTCCCAAGGCAGCCATCGGTGCCCAGCTCTCTCTCCAGCTGCACCCCAGGGAGCCTCTCCCCCATGCAGGACACTGGGAGAACGTGTTCCAAGGCAGCCATCGGTGCCCAGCTCTCTCTCCAGCTGCACCCCAGGGAGCTTCTCCCCCATGCAGGACACTGGGAGAACGTGTCCCAAGGCAGCCATTGGTGCCCAGATCTCTCTCCAGCTGCACCCCAGGGAGCCTCTCCCCCATGCAGGACACTGGGAGAACGTGTTCCAAGGCAGCCATCGGTGCCCAGCTCTCTCTCCAGCTGCACCCCAGGGAGCTTCTCCCCCATGCAGGACACTGGGAGAACGTGTTCCAAGGCAGCCATCGGTGCCCAGCTCTCTCTCCAGCTGCACCCCAGGGAGCTTCTCCCCCATGCAGGACACTGGGAGAACGTGTCCCAAGGCAGCCATTGGTGCCCAGATCTCTCTCCAGCTGCACCCCAGGGAGCTTCTCCCCCATGCAGGACACTGGGAGAACGTGTTCCAAGGCAGCCATTGGTGCCCAGATCTCTCTCCAGCTGCACCCCAGGGAGCTTCTCCCCCATGCAGGACACTGGGAGAACGTGTTCCAAGGCAGCCATTGGTGCCCAGATCTCTCTCCAGCTGCACCCCAGGGAGCTTCTCCCCCATGCAGGACACTGGGAGAACGTGTTCCAAGGCAGCCATTGGTGCCCAGATCTCTCTCCAGCTGCACCCCAGGGAGCTTCTCCCCCATGCAGGACACTGGGAGAACATGTTCCAAGGCAGCCATTGGTGGCCCAGATCTCTCTCCAGCTGCACCCCAGGGAGCCTCTCCCCCATGCAGGACACTGGGAGAATGCGTTCCGTGGGCTTCCGGCTCTTAGGCTCTGTTGTCTCTCTCCACACATACTGAGCATCCACCTTCCGGGGCTGCCAAGTGTATCTGCCCCTGGGGGTGGAGGGGGTGGGCGCACGCAGCTCAGGGCCACTGGTGCCCTTGCCCGTGTCTCTGCTGTCCGCACTCAGTCCCACAGGGCCTTTCAACACTGGCACTCGCGGACACCACCCAGGATGCGCCGGGATGCCCACCCACACATTCACACGCCCGTGGCGCTGCGTGTCTGCTGCCCTGAGCGGCATCCTGCAGACGGGTTCCTGCCCTGGGCAAACACTGGGTTCAAAGCCTGGCTCTGTCCTTCTCTGCTGAGTGACCTGGAACGAGGACCTAACCCTGCAGAACTCCCTTCCAGTTTTTCAACTGTAAAAAGCAGGTAACAACAACATGAAACTCCTGGCCAGCACTGTGGCGTAGTAGGTTAAGCATCCACCTGTGGCACTAGCATCCCATGTGGGCACCGGTTCGAGTCCCAGCTACTCCAATGCTGATGGCCTGGGAAAGCAGTGGAAGATGGCCCAAGTGTTTGGGTCCCTGCACCCTTGGGAGATCCAGAAGAAGCTCCTGGCTTCAGATTGGCCCAGCTCTTGCAGTTGTGGTCATTAGGGGAATGAACCAACAGATGGGAGACCTCTCTCTCTCTCTGTAAGTCTGCTTCTCAAATGAATAAATAAATCTACCCACCCTCCCCCTCCAAAAAAAAAAAAAAATCATGAGACTCAACAGGACTACCACAGGCCAGGTTCTGACAGTGACTGTGGCCCACGGGGCTGGCCTTCACCTGTCAGTCCTCAAAGGAACAGCCCTGACATCTGTGTCCGGATTGCTCTCATGGAATGAGCATGGTGAACAAAAACGTCATTTGTTTCCCCAAAATAGTAAAGTCAGTGGGGGGCTGGCGCCGTGGCTCACTTGGCTGATCCTCCACCTGCAGTGCCGGCATCCCACATGGGCACCGGGTTCTAGTTCCGGTTGCCCCTCTTCCAGTCCAGCTCTCTGCTGTGGCCCAGGAGGATGGCCCAAGTGCTTGGGCCCTGCACTTGCATGGGAGACCAGGAGGAAGTACCTGGCTCCTGGCTTCGGATCGGCGCAGTGCCTGCCATAGCGGCCATTTGGGGAATGAACCAATGGAAGGAAGACCTTTCTCTCTGTCTATAACTCTACCTGTCAAAAAAAAAAGTCAGTAGGAAAATGTTTGTGCCACATGTGGTAGGTTAACAGTCAGACCCTTAAAGCACCAGAGACAGTAAAAGGAAAAGCAAACACAAGCAAAAGGGGCTGGCGTTGTGGGAGAGGGGGACTCAAGCCGCTGTGCCCCACATGGGCCCTGGCTTGTGTCCCGGCTGCTCCAGTTCCGATCCAGTCCCTTGCTGATGGCCTAGGAAAAGCAGTGAAATGGCCCAAGTGCTTGGACTTCTGCCACCTAGGTGGGAGACCTGGAAGAAACTCCTGTCTCCTGGCTTTGGCCTGGCCCAGCCCCGGTCATTGTGGCCATCTGGGGAGTGAACCAGAGGACGGAAGACCTCTCTCTGTCTCTCCCGCTCTCTCTCTCTAACTCTGCTTTAAGAGAGACTTCTTTACATTATCATCTTCAAATGACAGCACTGGTCCCCAGTATCAGTGAGAATGCAGAAGACTGTGCCCTGTGAGATTTAAGTTTACCCTGTGACAGGCCAAATGTGGGGCCGGCCGGAATGGCTATCTGGCTCTCTGATCGTGTAGGATGTGCAAGTGTGGGACCGGCTGGCATGGCTACCCGGATCTCTTATCGTAGGATAAGTGCAAATGTGTCTTCAGGAGGGGTCAATGTGCTCCTACAGCTCCGAGGATGCCCACGGCCTGCTGCTTGCAACAGCCAATGTTTGGGTTCAACCCAGGTATCCAAGGACAGTGGATCATTTCAGAAAGCTGTGGCCTGTACACACTGTGAAAAACTTCGTACCTTGACACAGGGGTAGAAAAATGTTGAAAAAGTATTCACAGTGTATTGTTCAGTAACAACATAAAGCTATATATATGGTATCACCCATGTGGGGAAAAAACAGTAAGTAACTTCACACAGAGGAAACAAATACTCAGAACACTCCTAAACCTGAACAGTGGTTATCTTTGAATAGTAGGAGTAAGGAAAATGTTTCCTTTGTCTTTAAAATGTTTC
Organism: Lepus europaeus; assembly: GCF_033115175.1. Lineage (NCBI taxonomy): Eukaryota > Metazoa > Chordata > Mammalia > Lagomorpha > Leporidae > Lepus > Lepus europaeus. Next base: position 68,615,062 of record NC_084845.1, on the reverse strand, counting down.
CTAATTTTGCCGTAATTCGATGGGGATTATGTTTATTTAAAGTTGTAATTACCTGTGGGGGTAGAATTAGGTAGATGTGGGTCTTCTTAATATGCGTTTTCAAAAGGTGGTAATGAGGTTTTCTGTCTACTTCCTTTGGAATCTTCCAGTCTTTTTCAAAGCCGGAGAAGGACCCAGCTGTACTGAGCAGACGGATCCACTTCTGTAAGCACAATGCCAGGGCGGCCCTCTGAGGGCTGTCAGGCTCTGCTCTCTATCCTGTCCCACGTCCAACAGAGGAAGTGGCCTGTTGGGCGCGTGCTCATTACACAATAAGTTGAATGCAGCCTGAAAGTATTCATGCAAATATCTTCATTAGTAAAATCACGCAATTAACCTGAAATATGTGCTAAATGAAGCAGCCAAATTGTTGCATATTTTCCCGGCTCTTAATTATAATTTTGGCAATCAATTTCTCTCCTGATTACCAAAAAGAAAAAGCCCCTCCAGCGTGTGTGCGATCCGGGGAGGGCCATTTCAGCGGAGGAGGCTTGCTGGCTGCAGGCACTTCCTGCTCGCGCTCGCTCACTGCCCAAGGTGACCGGACGGGAGCAGCAGGCTTGCCGAGTGCGCGGCCCCCCTCCCTGCACTGTGTTCCCGGGCGCCACCCCAGTGGAAGGCTACCAGCACTTCCACTGCCGCCCCGGGAGTTTACTTTGGACTGCACTGTCAACATTCTCCCTAAGTGAAAGCTGACACCCAAGCCCACAGCCTGGGCATGAAGATGCTCCCGGCGCCCCAGACCCAGTTTTCAAAGGAGGGGGCCAGTGAGTCTTGGGAGACCCCCGAGGCTCCTTTCTCCCCCAAAAAGCTCTTTGGAGTCTGGCTGGCAAAGACTGGAAGGGGGAAGAACCACACGGGAGAGCATCGCACAGGCTACACAGGCAGGCCTGCTGCCATGGGTCCCTCACTTCCTTTACATGGAAAACGGGTAAATAATGAGTTCCTGAGCTTGTGAGGACTGAGCTAAGACAGTAAGGTCTGCAGCCAGCAGGAAGGAGAAAACATATATTTTAGGTGGACACATTTTATATTGTTTTCAAACATTTATTTGAAAGGCAGAGTTACAGAGAGAGAAGGGGAGAGAGAGACAGACCAAGACCCTCCGTCTGTTGGTTCACTTGCCAAGCGGCCACAATAGTCTCAGGATGGGTTAGGCTGAAGCCAGGAGCCAGGAGCTTAATCCGGGTCTCCCAGGTGGGTGCAGGGGCCCAAGCACCTGATCCATCTTCTACTGCTTTCCCAGGCGCATTAGCAGGGAGCTGGACTGGAAGTGGAGCAGCCAGGACTTGAACCAGCACCTACACAGGATGCCGGCACTGCAGGCAGAAGCTTACCCAGCTATGCCACGGCGCTGGCCCCAGTGGGCACACTTTAACTCCCCCCTTTTACCACGTTCTCTTTGAAGCAGTCTACTACCTAAGGCTAAGCCAGGAACCTATCACCTGAGGATGGACAGGGTGGGTCCTTTATCTCTCCAGTATGACCCTGGTTCTGACTACTTGGCGTTAGACCCCTCCCAAGATGTAGACATGCTTACTGCTTCACCATGAGAGCAGACCTGGGAAGAACCCACACATGATACACAGAGAAGAGCCAGGAAGGCAAGGCCTGCAGTGCAGGTTGTGCACTGCGCAAGAGACAGTGGATGTGCAGATTTCTCCTGATGGTTTCCTAGACGCAATATCGGTATATAACAGCACGTTTTTACTGCCAGACAGAGGCTAAACACCCAGAGGAAGGGGACGCTGCTAAGTCGTATGAAGACCCTTGGAAGACAGTGGCTCCCTGGGGAAGGGAGTGGGAGTGAGCGAGCGGATGTGGCCGCTGGGTCTGAGGCTGGGGACCCTGCTCAGAAGGGTCTTTACCTGTGGAGCTGAGGGTGCGGGGCTCCTGCCCGGGCAGTGTGGTGCTGGGGACGTAGCTGACTTGCACAGGGGCTCCTGAGTGACCTGCAGGCTCCCAGGCAGAAGCCGACGACCCTGTCAGGCTGGGAGCAGGGCACAGGGCAGCCCTGTGGTGTCGTGTGGCGCAGGGTCTGGGCGGCCAAAAGCAGGAACCATTGCTACTCTCGGGTCAGAAAGAGCAGGGAGAGGGCGTTGGGCCTGGGAGAAGACACAGCAGGGAGGAAGTCAAGAATGAGGGCCACAGCAAGTCCCACTGTCTCCTCCTCTGCCCACGCGAGTGCTGCTCTCAGCCGCGCACAGCCAGTGGTGAGAGGCCGAGGAGCCACCGCTGTGGCCCAGGAGGACACCAGCTGAGCCTGCTGTCCAGACCACTCAGGGTGGGCAGACGCTTGCTGCCCCGGCTCAGCGTGCCTCCCGGGCAGGGCGGGGCAAGGCCTGTCTGGGAGAGGGGGCGGATGGGGACCAGGTAGAGGAGCCTTCAAGGGGGGAGAGGATGCTGCTGAGCCAGCCACGGGTTCTCTGGGGGCCCCTGTCAAGCCCATGCCGCTGCTGCTGCACACGGCGTGGACTGTGCTGTGTCACCGCCTGACCTGGGATGGGCTGGCTTCTGCTGGCTCCCTCCCCCAACTTCCCCAGACACTTGGAGCCCCTTCTGGAACAGGGTCTACGAGCAGAGCCGAGCCAGAGGGGCTGAGCACTATGGATCAATGGAGGGGCCTAGCTGGCCCGCACTGGCTGGGACCAACGCCTAGTTCACGTTGGGACTGCTCAGGCAAGGCCTCCTGGGGCAGACCAGGTGAACACAACTTAAATGATTATGGCTTCCTCTGATCATAGAATATTCTAGAACCATGAAATTCCTCTTTCTGAAAACTGTTACAGATTAACCATACTTGCAATGATAGATGCAGAAGTCCTTGATTTTAGCAACCGGCGTAAGACAACTCCCAAAGTCACTGAGGCCAAACAAGCTTTGTTTTTAGATAAATTATCACTAAATAAGAGAAAATGCTCAAGAGCATTAAGAATTGAGGCAGAACATTAAGAGGAAAAAAGGTAAGATGGTCTCTGTCCACAGGACACCGGCACCACTGACACGAGGGAGCCCCGAAGCACGGCTGCACCTGCAGCTTCCCGCCGGCCTCCCCGGCCCTCTCAGGCAGGCGCAGCGCCCTGCTCTGTCCCCATGCTGCATCTTCTGCACCATCACCTCCCACTTCTCACCTGCCTCCCGGCTCCTGCAGCTCCTAGAGCACTCAGCTGCACGCCTCCTCGGGCCCTTTGCACCTGCTGTCTGTTCCACAGAGAACACCGCCCTGCCCACCCCTGAAGTCTCCAACACTGGCTCCCTCGTGTCTCTGAGGCCTTCATTCAAACGTTCCCGTCTGGTCTGGGATTCTCTCTCTTTTTTTTTGACAGGCAGAGTGGACAGTGAGAGAGAGAGAGACAGAGAGAAAGGTCTTCCTTTGCCGTTGGTTCACTCTCCTATGGCCGCCATGGCCGGCGCACTGCGGCCGGCTCACCATGCTGATCCAATGGCAGGAGCCAGATGCTTCTCCTGGTCTCCCATGGGGTGCAGGGCCCAAGGACTTGGGCCATCCTCCACTGCACTCCCGGGCCACAGCAGAGAGCTGGCCTAGAAGAGGGGCAACCGGGACTAGAACCCGGTGTGCCGGCGCCACTAGGCGGAGGATTAGCCTATTGAGCCGCGGCGCAGGCTGTAAAGGTCTGGGATTCTCTAAGCACCGTATGTGAAACAGCACGGAGGTCAACTCCAGCTCCCGGCCTCTCCGCCTGCCCTCTCTGATTTTCCTTCTCCATGACCCCTGGCGTCACCTGCAGACCCTGCACCAACTCGCTCACTTACTGCCCGTCTCTGGCTGCCAGGAGGGCCGTTGTCTTCCTCCCAGCCGTTTCTCCTGGGCCCAGGGCACTGCAAGGTGCACGTGACCGAGCGGGCCCGGGCGCGCCCTGGGGGAGAGGGAGCATCCACAGACTCCATTTCAGATCCTTTTGTTTAGGGATTCTGCTTCCTTGCATTTAAAACAAATATATTCTTGAATAAAGCAAAATAGGCATATTAATATACACATTTTATGGCCGGCGCCGCAGCTCACTAGGCTAATCCTCCACCTGCAGCACTGGCACCCCGGGTTCTAGTCCTGGTTGCCCCTTCTCCAGGCCAGCTCTCTGCTATGGCCCGGGAATGCAGTGGAGGATGGCCCAAGTGCTTGGGCCCTGCATCCGCATGGGAGACCAGGAGAAGCACCTGCCTCCCAGCTTCGGATCAGTGCGGTGTGCTGGCCGCAGTGTGCCGGCTGCGGCGGCCATTGGAGGGTGAACCAATGGTAAAGGAAGACCTTTCTCTTTGTCTCTCTGTCCACTCTGCCTGTCAAAAAAAAAAAAAAAAAAAAAAAAAACACGTTTTAAAGCCCGCAAGACTCAGGCGCACAGAGTAGACTCAGCCAGGGACTTAGGCCCCTCCCTGTGCCCGTCCTGGCAGGGAACAGGGGGAGTGTTCCACGCTTCCCACGGGCACTGCCCCTTGGCCACTGCAGCTCCGCGTCTGTGTGTCCATTCTCGCTGCCGCCGGCCAGCTCACAGCCTTCTCCCTACCTTACTGATTAAGCAGGGGAGGACAAACGAGGTTTTCAGCCCTTGGCAGGAACTCTCGGGGACAACAGGCAGATTAACAGTTAAGAAGGGGTGTCCCTGCTGCATACAGGGGAGCCGGCCCAGAGACCTTTCAGGCGTAAATACCAGTGTCTGTTGAAAGCAAGAAAGGGGGAATGAGGCCCACTGAGGAGGCGGCAGGGGCAGGGAGGCCACTCCTCTGCAGACCCAGGCTGCCCCTTCCCTCCGCCTCTGCCAGCAGACCCCTTTCACGTGGAGACGTCGTCCCTAGACGGACATTTCCTTATAAAAGGATAGCTTCTCAGATCTGTGTCCACAGGCTCTTTTTTCTTTTTTTTTTTAAAGATTTTTTTTATTTATTTGAGAGTCAGAGTTACACAGAGAGAGAAGGAGAAGCAGAGAGAGAGAGAGGGAGGGAGGGAGTGAAGGAGAGAGGGAGGGGTCCTCCATCTGCTGGTTCACTCCCCAGATGGCTGCAACGGCCGGAGCTGTGCCGATCTGAAGCCAGGAGCCAGGAGCTTCTTCAGACCTCCCATGAGGGTGCAGGGGCCCAAGGACTTGGGCCATCTTCTACTGCTTTCCCAGGCCACAGCAGAGAGCTGAATTGGAAAATGAGCAGCTGGGACTTGAACCAGCACCCATATGGGATGCTGACACTGCAGATGGTGGCTTTACCCGCTACACCCACAGTGCCAGCATCTATGGGTTCCTAGAAGAACCAGCTCAAAATAGTTCTCACGCCAGAGGCAGGTGTGAGTGGCCTGTTCTTGGTGTTGTGTCTGGCAGAGCTACATGAAAATGGTTTTTCAAGGTTTGTCATTTGAGATGTTTATGGTATATATTTCATGTCAGAACAGCTTAAATGTCATGGCAAACCTATCAATCTTCTCTTTTATGGCTTAATACTTAGAAAAGCTTTCTTGGAGTCGGTGCTGTGGCACAGCAGGTTAATGCCCTGGCCTGGGCACCGGTATCCCATGTGGGCACCGGTTTGAGACCCAGCTGCTCCACTTCCGATCCAGCTCTCTGTTATGGCCTGGAATAGCAGTGGAAGATGGCCCAAGTCCTTAGGCCTCTGCGCCTGCATGGGAGACCTGGAGGAGGCTCCTGGCTTCGGACTGGTGCAGCTCTGGCCATTGCGGCCAATTGGGGAGTGAATCAGAGGATGGAAGATCTCTCTCTCTCTCTCTGCCTCTCCTCTCTCTGTGTAACTCTGACTTTCAAATAAATAAAATCTTTTTTTTTTTTTTTTTTTTTTTAAAAAGAAAGGCTTTCTTGATGCTAAGATTGTACCATAATCCTCATCGTTATCGTGGGGTCCCTCCACCTGCTTTTTGATGGTGTGTGTTGCCAGAAGGCTAGGAGAGGACTTGTCCCCCATGTGCCAGAACAGGAAGCCACACTCAGCTCTCACTGAGCCCACAGCTTGTGCCCGGGAAAACACGAACCGCTGCCAGGAGAGGGTGTTTCTGGCGTCTGCGGGAGTGGTGACTGCACGCCGCGAGTGGGTCAGGGGAAGCTGGGCGTGCTGGGGCAGAGTTCCCGCGAGGACAGCTTCTTGCTCTCAGGCGCGGGGCTGGAGAGGCCTGGGACTGCCCTGGATGTCCCCTGACGAAGGGGCTCCACACTAAGACACTGGCCAGGGGGACCGTGGACTGAGGGCCAGCAGTGTGGCAGGCAGAGGCTTGCTCTAAGCGTCCCTCACCTGAACAAAGTCTCCCTAAAGACCTGCAGAGCCTCCGAGAGAAACACCCACTGGGACCCGGCCTTGCAGGGCTGGCAACGGCATCCACAGGGCGCTCTGCCTTGGTGAGGTGCACACAGGGTCTGTCTCATCGCAGCCAGCAGGGGCGACCTAGCACGATCCCTACCATTCCCACACACGTCCTTGGCAAAGCCAGTCAGCAGCCTTCGTTCCAGCACACCGGTCTCTGAGGAGGTCTGTAACCGATGATGCTGGAAGGAAGGCAGCTCTCCCTGGAATCGCCCCTGCTCACCTACAGCCCCCTCTGCACACCAAGCTCTGTGCTATACGGAAAAGACAGCCGACTCGCACGGCACACAGAGCGGACGACTTCGCACCACCTCCCAGGAACTGCTAGGTGTCGCTGGGCCTATGTCACTCATATCTTGCCCCGAATCAACCTCCTACCGAGCCTCTGTATTGCTGTCCACACTGCCTGAAGACACGTCCTCCCCTACAATGTCACTGTCCGAATCCTGTCCTTGGGCATCTCGTCAACCACAGAGGAGCCGGGAGGCTGACACCCTGCCCAGACAGACGCTCACACACTCTGGCCGGGGCTGCTCAGACACTTGTACTGCCTGGGATATTGTTGTGTGCGTGGCCAGAGGCCTTCACGCACCATACACGGCCCCTCCACTCTCCCAGAACTTGTGTCACTGCCATGCCCTAGGAGCCGGAAGCCCCTACTCCTCCCTGTAGCTCAGGCTGCCCGAGAACTTCAGCATCCAACTTTCCTCACGTCCCTGTTCTGGGGGACTCACGCAAATGTGTGGTTCAAATGGCCTTTTCTCCTGTTGTCCACCTGCTGTCTATTTAACTTGTAGTCAAGCCCAAGAACCTAGGAGGGCAGAGGGAAGCCGGTTTTCGTTTTCCTACGTTGCACAGGTTACAGAGCACTGGGAACGCGAACCTCGGTGCTGGATGTCTAGCAGGTTGTGCTCTCAAAGAAATAAACACAGGAGCCAGACAGAGAGCTTTCCTGGAGGCGGGAGTGACCCAATCGACTGCAGATCTCTCTCTCTCTCTCTCTCTCTGCCTTTCAAACAAGCAAAAAAGAATTCCAAAAACAAAACAAAACAAAACAAAACCCAAAACCCAAAAACCAAAGCCAGAACTTCTGAAGTATTGGCTAAATTTGGAGAAAAAGATGAAGACGACTGTACCTATTTTTAAAATGATGACTTTCTGGGGTGGCTCTTGGTGTGCGGGAGTTAAGACGCCCTCGGGGTGCCCTGTCCAACGCCAGAGGGCCTGACTGCGTCCAGCTCTCACCCTGACTGCATCCAGCTCTCACCCTGACTGCAGCTTCCCACCCAGGAGCAGCAGCGACGGCTGGAGGAGTCGGTCTCTGGGAGGCTGGAGCTGAGCTCCCAGCTCCCGGCTTCGACCTGGTCCCACACCGGCTGCTGCAGGCATCGGGGACTGCGCCAGCGGTGGGAGCTGTCTCTCTGTCACGGTCTCTCTGTCACGGTCTCTCTGCCTTTCAAAACAAATACCTGGCAAAACTTAAAAAGTGATTTTACAGAATGTATAAATGATACACGGTATTTTTAAAAAGTTGAATAATGTATTTAATTACAAAAAGTAATGCCATAAAAACAACCTCCTAGTGCCAGAAATTATGATTATGTAAATATTTGGTTTCCACTATATGGATAAGAGGACAAACAACACGCTTGATGGAAAATGGGGAATCTTACTGAACATGCTATCTGTAATGAGAAAAACACTTGATTTTCCTTACATTTTATAGGAAAACGACTGACCTTTGACAAACACAGACACAAGCATCACAACACACACACACACACACACACGGAGCAACAAACTTTCTATTCGAGTTAAGAAACAGCAATTACAGGGGCCGGGTGGTGGGTGCAGCCAGGTAAGCCACCTCGTGCAGCACCGGCAGGGCACCTTCATGTCCTTGCCGCTCCACTTCCAATCCAGGTCCCCACTAACGTGTCTGGGAAACTGGTGGAGGACGGCCCAAGTGCCTGAACCCCCGCCCCACACAGGAGACCTGGACGAAGCTCCTGGCTCCTGGCCTCAGTTTGGTCTAGCCCTGGCTGCTATGGCCATTTGAGGGGTGAATCAGTGGATGGAAAATGTCTCTCTCTGCCTCTCCCTTTCTCTTCGTAACTCTGCCTTACAAACACACACACATACAATAATAAAAACCAAGCGGCTGAAGTTCCTCACCTCTCAAACTGCTGCTGTGACTTGGACAGGTTTTAACCGTTCTCCGGCTCGGAGAGAGAAAATCAGCCCACTTAGTTTTTTCTTCCTGCTGCCCGCCCTTAACAGCCCCAGGAAAGCATTTTTAAAACGAAAACTTGGTTTCACGGTGGTTGATTAACAAATGTTTATGGCACATAAATCCTTAAAACTTAACTATTGACTGAATTTACAACACTGAGAATCTGAGGAGTAAAGCAAATTAGATAATTGCAATTGTGACACTTGAATTAATTAATCTGTTTTGTCTCTTCAGCTCTGTCTTCAAGCTGAAGTCTGAGAAGACATGAACACAACTCAGCAGCTTGGGAGATTCAGCCTGACTTCTGGTTCTGCCTCAGGAGTAAGCGCTTAACGCAAGTGGAAAATTAACATTTCGGTTATACACGACGGAGATAAACCGAGGGATTCCACAGGGTCTGGACCACTGTCGGCACTGCTGATCTGCGGCCGAGCGAAGCACACACATGAGCCCTGCTAACACGAAGGTACCCAGCCGGACGGCTTCCTGACATGGTTAACAGACGCTCGGTTTGCGAAGCTGGCAGGGCACTGGGGTCTGAGACGGGGACGTTCTACTAGCACCCACAGAAAGGATGTGACAAATGGTTCGAAGGCAATTAGGTGACTTCAGCCGATCACATGCACCCGAGCACAGCGTCTGTGCGTCAGCGGCTGAGGGACATCACGCGTGTCCTAACCCAATCCTCTACCCCGCGGAATCCATCTTTCCAACAGAGCGGCCGCAGCCTACCTCCCTCCTTTCCCTCTTCCACTCCATTCTCTCACGCGGACTCACTCAACAAACGCTCAGGGAGAACCTACTAGTGACAGCCTCACGCCCAGTGTCCTGCTGCGCCCATGGCAAACGTCTCCACTGGGCTGTGCCGGGAACAAGCCACCCAGTACTTGGTATTACACTCAGCTTGAACGCCCATGGCGCCGTGCACTACTGCTGCACGGTGTGCACACCAGGAGAGTGCCCAGCATTTTGCCAACACAGATGTTTACCATGAAATTCTTTCAACGATCTGCAGGGCAGAAAGAAAACACGCGTAAAAGACGATGACAAAAACACTAACACACTCTCACCGCAGGGGCTGTGGCACAGCGGGTGCCGCCATCATCTCAGATCCGGGGATCCGGTCAGCAGCGCACGGGCCCAAGTGCCGGCTGCTCTGCCTCTGGTGCAGCTCCCTGTGATGCACCCGGAATGGCAGCAGAAGACGGCCCGAGTCCTTGATTGCCTGACACCCACGTGGGAGAACAGGATGGACTCCTTGGTTTCTGGTTCCGGCCTGGCCCAGCCCTGGCTGTTGTAGTCATTTGGGAATGCATCAGCAGATGGAAGGCGTCTCCCTCTGCTTCTGTCTCTTTGTGACTTCCAGAGAAATAAGTAAATCGTTCCTATTCTTTCTTAAGTCTCCGTCTGTCACTGGTGAGTCAGTCTGAACTCGAATCATCCTAATTTTCCGGGCAGTTCTCATTCATGTTAAAGTGGCTACATTTATGAAGTACATCTCACATTTCAGGAGTAATTTGCATTTGGAAATCGCCCAGTTTTCTTTAAAAGTTTGTGGATAAATTGAGGGTTAAATTGCCTCCAAATGAAGCTCAGGTTTACAGCAATTGCAAAGTCACAGCAATTTCAAAGTACTTCATGGCTCCCATCAGAGTCAGAGTGAATAGAAACCGGAACGCACGACTTGTCAGCGGCCTGCTCACAGCCGAATTCCTCCAGGGGCGGTAAGACACACCGGGAGCCCCCTGTCCCTGTGAGTAGAGGGGATGTGGTCACATCTACCCAGGACAGCAATGTCCACATTGATAAATGTGGCCTCTCTCATCTCGGGATCCATTTACAAAAAGAATGACTCAGCAGGAAATGGAGACATGGAATCTGACCGGGGCGTGACTGGAGCTGCTTTAGGAACAGCCATTATGTTTTGCTTTATACCTGGACATCTTTATTTTGAATTTAATCATGCTGAAGTCTTTAGTGGCATAATTTCATTAACTACAGAGCTGACTGAATACAAAGTTTGTTCTTTTATTCCCCTCCTATAAGAACGACTCCACATTGGGCCACAGTGATGCTGAGTGTCAACAGGCCTGGACCGCTGGCTGAAGTGTTGGCAGGGACAGAGAATACCCGCGGTCCATCAGGTCCTTATTCTCAGGGACAATGGTGGCAGAGGTGCTCACCTCTCTCTGAGGCTCACACAGATCAGGGTTTCTATGGGGCCTTAGGGTGGGACCACCAGGAAGGTCAACTCAAGAAAGCAGCCACATGACAAGTAGGCCACGTTGAGAACTAACTTCTTACAGGGCCACCACTGTGGCACAGCAGGCTAGGCTACTGCCTGCGATGCTGGCAGCCTATATGGGAACTGATCCAAGTCCTGCTGCTCCACTTCTGATCCAGCTCCCTGCCAACGTGCTTGGGAAAGCAGCAGCAGATGGCCCAAGTACTTGGGTCTCTGTCATCCCCATAGGAGACCTGGAATGAGCTCCAGGCTCCTGGCTTCAGCCTGGCCCAGGTCTGGCTGTTGTGGCCATCTGGGGAGTGAACCAGAGGATGAAAAATCTCTCTCATACTTTGCCTTTCAAATATATAAAGAGGGGCTGGCGCTGTGGCATGGCGGGTAAGGCCACTACCTGCAGTGCTGGTATCCAAGGTGAGTGCCAGTTCGAGTCCTGGCTGCCCCACTTGATCCAGCTCTCTGCTATGGCCTGGGAAAGCAGTAGAAGATGGCCCAGGACCTTGGGCCCCTCCATCCGCATAGGAGACCTGGAAGAAGCTCCTGGCTCCTGGCTTCAGATTGGCTCAACTCTGGCCATTGTGCCATGAACCAGTGGATAGAAGACCCCTCTCTCTCTCTCTCTCTCTCTCTCTCTCTCTCTCTCTCTCTCTCTCCTTCTCCTTCTAACTCTGACTTCCAAGTAAATAAATAAATCTTAAAAAAAACACAAATATATAAATGAATCTTAAAAACATATAAACTTCCACCAAGCTACCCAACCCAAGAGAAAACCCTCTGGATCTGACCACTCAAATGCTCAGTCCGGGATCTGCAAACGCCCCTGGGAAACATGTGCTGTGCAGCGACGAGGGCCCCGCCCCCAAGCGAACCTTCCCATGATTCAGTCCTGCAAGGCTGTCATCGAGGGCCCCACGCGTCCGGCTCACGCGGATCCTGCAGCACCTGTGCTGAGCCACGGCCCCCGAGCTCTCTTGCAGGACTCTGTGCAAAAGCCTCCCACTGGTCTCCAGGCACCAGCTGCGGGCCTGGGCGCTGTGCACGGCTTGGCACACATCCAGCAACAGCTCCTGCTCTCCCTTGCAGTGACCACCAGGAACTCAACAGAAAGTGGCCCATTTCCAGCCCAGGGGCACGTTTTGGCTACTGTATCTAATCCAACATCATTTTCCTCGAGGTGCTGGAGCAAGCAGAGGCTCACTCTGACTAGCAGGCCTCAAGGAGGAATTCCGCCATGAAGCTTCTGGAAACCACGGTGGATGCCCGAGAGGCCCACCGCGATTTTTCCCCAGCCCAAGTCTGACACTAACATGCTGGGGTGGGGGAGGAGCCCACATGACAGAGAATCGGCCAGGAAGCCAGCGGGGAGAAAGGTCTTAGCCTACATCTCCCCGCCTTCCCAAGGGCCTTCATCACTCGGCCTCTGAGGACATGCCGGCTTCCCCGTGGAATCGCCCCTTACCCCTGGGCTCTGGCAGAGATCTCCGAGAGCCCGGGGCTCTGAGCCATCCCGTGGCGGCCATCCCTGACGCCCTTCGTTGTCACTTCCTCCAGCTCCTGAGTGACCGTTTCCCACGCGGCCCCTGAGCCCACGAAGCCCCTCCTAACAGGTGCTCAGCCCCTCCTATCCCTTCTCACAGCTCCTGGCACAGTCGTGCTGGTGTTCCTCATTCCTGATGGTGTTTTCTTTAATCTGACAGGCAGGCAGAGAGGGACAGAGCTCTGACACTATGGTTCCCTCCCCCAATGCCTGCAAGTACTCCGGGCTGGGCCAGACGAGGCTGGGAGCCACCCAATCCGCCTCCACTGCTGCTGCCCAGGGCGTGTAGCGACAGGGAGCTGGACTTGGGGCTGTAGCTGGGACTCGAACCCAGGCACCCTGGTCTGGGGCACAGGCGTGACAAGCAAGGCCCTAGCCGCCAGGGCCGCCGCCTGCGCCACCCAGGTGTTCTCAGGAGTCTCGCTGGGTCGTCAGACTGTTCCTCTGCTAGGACAGTGTGGCAAGACTGGGGTTGTGGGCTTTGGGGACAGAGACTTTGCAGGGGGAAAGCGTCCTCTCATCACCTCACATGGCAACACATCGCATCCGGTCCTTCCTCGGAGCGCGGCTCCCCACTGCTGCAGGCACCGAGAGCTCTCGAAGCCCAGCCCGGCGCTCCTGGGCCCAGGCGAGGGGCCTTGCTTCCCCCGGTAGAGGTAACTTGACCGTGGGAGTCACCTTGCAGATGCACTTGTGGGGGCGCCGGGCCACTGCAGGACGGGAGCCCACAGCCTCACTGGGCATCTGCGCAGGCTGCTGCCCACCCGGCCCGGCATCTTCTGAGCGACGCACAGGGAAACGAGACCCAGCTCGGACACGAAGACGCTGCAGGCAAGGACGTCCTGCTGCCGGTTTGTCTCCTATCGAGAAGCCGGGCCTGACTGTAGGCAGATTTGCCGATCTCTCATGCGTTCGAGTGTTTATTCACCACCTTTCCGAAAATGAGAATTTCTGTTTAAACAAAAGATTTTCTTCTCATAATCTATTTATGGCTGACTTTGCAAAAGTCATTTCATTGTGTGAATCAGAGTGAGGCGTGCAATGGGAGGCGGTCAAGGGCAGAGGGGCGGCGGTGGCCACCGAGGCGGGACAGGGGCACTGACCGGATCTGTAGTCGCTCACTTTGTGAGAGCTCCTGAGTGGGCTGGGGACGGGGAGGGAGGAGGAGAGGGAGAAGCAGAAACACAGACACACAAACACACAGACACACACACAGACACATACAGACACACAAACACACACAGAGACACACACACATACACACAGATACAGACACACACATACACACACACATAGACACACACACAGACAGACACACAGATACACACAGACACACACACAGACACACACACAGACACATACAGACACACACACACAGAGACACACAGACATACACAAACACACAGATACAGACACACACATACACACAGACACACACACATAGACACACACACAGACACAGACACACAGATACACACAGAGACACACACAGAGACACACACAGACACACAAACACACACATACACATAGACACACACAGATACACACAGACACACACACAAACACAAACATACACACACAGATACACATACACACACAGAGACACACACACACAGCAGAGGAGGGCCAGCACCAGTCGGGACCCACCTGGCAGCCATGCCCCATCCCCCAGTGCTCAGAGCGGCCCAGCTTTGCACAAGCTGCTCCCACCCGTGGCTCCAGGATACCAGGGCCGCACACACAGAGGCAGTCACACAGTGCAGTGTGAAGGGACACAAATGTCGGCGTGTTGGGTTAAAATCCCAGCTTTTCCACGGACAAGCTGAGCAATCCTGAGTAGGCAACCTCACCTCCATGGGCCAGTCTCCCCTGCAAACCGTGGGCCAGCGTCCGGGGCTGGAGGCGCGCGGGAAGATGCTAACGTGCCTAGGATGACACCGGCACACGTGTCTGTCGGGTGAGCAAGTCCACCTCACCCTCCCCACTGGTACTGGATGCAGATTCCGACGCACGACTGTCTCTGGGCAGGTACACTGGAGCGCGACCTGTCCCCTCCTCGCTTCATGTGTGAGCAACGCAGCCCCGTCTCCGGCAGTCCCCACGGAAGGCGACACTACAGCAGCCCAGCCTCGGCTGGCCATGGCTTGCCCAGTGACTCTTCATACCAGTTTATTATGCTGATCTGACAGCAAACTGACAGCTGCCCTGGAGGGCACGCACTCTGGGGTGCTATGCGTAGCTGGTTGGGAGGCGGGCGCGGCACCTTTTGTTCCTTTTGGCATTCTGAAGTCAACATGGGCCCCTCGCCTTCAGGCTGCTACTGTGCAAATGTCCTGAGGCATCCACAAGTCCTCCACATGGGACCTTCACGTCTGACCCCACGGCCACGCCTGACCGCCCTGGCAGACACTTCCCCATGCCGGCCCGGGTCCTCCCACTCCCCAGGCCTGAAGTCACCGGGAAGGAGGACCCAGTGGCCTCTTGGCCTGTGCGGCCACTCTGACTCAGGACTGTGGGGGTGGGGGAGGTAGGAGGCTCTGTCACGTGGCCGAGCGAGTCCCTGGGAGAAACACAGCCCTCCCGCAGTGCCCTGGGCTTTGACCACGGTAACGCACACACACAACGCCGCGGGCTTCTCCACACTCAGTAATGCTACCTCCCTGTCCCCAAGCCCTGGCCACATGGGGGTGCAAGTGCCTCACAGCGGGGGCCTGGCGGGGAAGGCGCACATGCCAGTGGCCAAGCCAGTCTGGCCACATCCAGTGGAGGGTGTGGGGCCTCGGCCCCACCCATCGCCATCCTGGTCCTGGAGTGGACCCTGAGGCCAGCAGTGGGGCGGTGCCGGTCAGTCACGCGGCTCACCTGGTATTGTGCTGGCGCCTACGAGCATCAGCCGCCCTCCTGGCCTTGCGCTGCCCTGTGAGCGGGTCGCACCTTTACAATATCACCGTCTTTCCAGGGATTCCAGCTTCCCGGTCCTGCCCCCCAGAGCCCCAGCAGCTCCATTCCCCGGCGGGAACTGGCAGAAAAGGGGAGATGTGAGCCATCCTGTTGGGGAATTTAAAGAAAAAAGAAAAAATGATTACAGAACTCATGCTGAATACATACGCCCATTTAAAAAAAAAAAACTGACTTTATTTGAAAGGCTGAGCGGGGAGAGGGAGAGAAAGGAACGATTTCATTGCCTGTTCTCTCCAAACGCCCACAGCAGCCAGGCCTGACCAGGCTGAAGCCCAAAGCCTGAAGCTCCATCTCCCTCACGGGGGCAGGAACACAGGTCCTTGAACCATCGCCTGCTGCCTCCCAGGATGCGCTCTGGACTGGAAGTGGAGTGGCCTGGACTCCAACCAGGAACGCCATCACGGATGCGGCCCACCCTGCCACGGCAGACGGGGGAGACTGGCTCCCACACCCGAGCGCCTCGGTCCAGCACTGCGGCTTCCCCCGAACGCGGACCCTGGGAAGGCTCCTGCCCCTCCCCCACATGGCAGACCTGGCCCGAGTTCCCAGTCCCCACCCCACCAGTCCTGGCAGCCCTGGGCATTGGGGAGTGAGACAGCAGACGGCAGCTCCGCCAGCCTCTCAAATAGATAAAACTTCCCAGCACTAGAGACGGAACAAAGCCAGGAATCGCCCCCGGTCTTCTCGCCGCCTCCCTGTTGGCAGACACCGTGATGCTAGTCCTCAGTGGCAGACGCCTGGACACCTCCTTCCCACTGAACAACGGGACTGCGAGGGCAGGGGCGGGTGCAGGTCAGGGACTGCTGACTGCCGTTAACCTCAGTTCCCCCAGGGCCCACCCACTGCCTCCCTGCTGCCCCGGGCACACTGCCCCAGAGCCCAGAGGTGAGGCCAATCAGCCAAGCCCTTCCCGGCACTGCCACCTTGTGGGCATGCTAGAATTCCCTCCTCTCAGGGTGCTGTCACCTTCCTGGGACTTCCGAGTCATGAGGCATGGAAGCTTCTGGAATCCTGCAAGGGGTCCTAAGGTGGAAGTGCAGTTTGACCCCGCGTGTTGGAGGGAATGGCTGTGCCACGCTGCATGGAGGCTCCCTTTAATGTGAGGCCCCCATTCCTTCTCGCGGTGTCCACAGCCCAGCGCCAGCCCGGGCACACCGCGTCACCTCCCCTGTGCTGTGGCTGGGGTCAGGGGGCTCCAGGCAAGGGGGAGGGGTCTGGGTGGCGCAGGTGGCAGAGGCCTTTGCCCCACAGTTCTGCTACCCCCTCGCCCTTGCCCTTTCCTGCAGCTCCGGGAGCCCTGAAATGACGACCCTGGAGCTGGCCTCGCTGGGATGACCTGGCACCATGAGCCTGGCGCCTTGACTCCTCTATCTCCAAGGCGGGTCCTGCCCGGCCAGACCATGTCGGGGGTCCTGCAGGGAGTGCGGGTAAGCACAGGGACCTGGGTGTGGGGAGGCTGGGCCAGGTAAGGGGGCTGAGCCCCAGAGCCCTATCATGCTGTGGCCTCTCCAGAACAAAGGCACGCGCGCTCCTCACAGAGCAGGGACACTCTGCTGCTGCTCCTGGCCCGGGCTGGGGAGGGGGTGGGAGCCACGAAGGCCCAGAGGAGAGACAGCCCACCCCCCACAGCTGGGGTGGGGACCGCTGCCAGGGCAGGAGGAGAGAAACTTTCCCATGGCCTCATAGGGTGGACCCGGCAGCACCCAGCCTGGGCTCTGCCAACAGCTGATTGCAACGTGGGCTGAGTGGCCTCCGGCTCGTGACGGTGAAGTCACTGCCAGCCACCAGCCCCAAGTGCCAGGGCACAGCTGTGGCACTGCAGGGCCTGTATCCCTTCCTGGGCTGCTGCAGCCAAGCACCGCCCGCTGGGGGCTCGCAGACTTACTGTCTCGCAGCCTGGAGACCAGAAGCCAAGACCAGGCAGGGCCAGGCTCGCTCTGAGGGCTCTGGGGAGGCTGGGCCAGGCTCGCTCTGAGGGCTCAGGGAGGCTCCGGGCTGGGCCAGGCTCGCTCTGAGGGCTCTGGGGAGGCTGGGCCAGGCTCGCTCTGAGGGCTCGGGGAGGCTCTGGGCTGGGCCAGGCTTGCTCTGAGGGCTCGGGGAGGCTCCGGGCTGGGCCAGGCTCGCTCTGAGGGCTCTGGGGAGGCTGGGCCAGGCTCGCTCTGAGGCTCGGGGAGGCTCCCTGCTACCTCCTGTCCTGGCGGCTCTGGGCTGGGCTCGCGGCTGCAGTCCCTGCCTCCCTCATCCCACGGCCTCCTCCCCGTGTGCTTTGTGACTCAGGGTTCCCTCCTCGGAGTCCAGCCATCGGGCTTAGGGCCCAGCCATGCCAGTGCGGCGTCACCTTGACTTCTGTGAAGGTAGGTCCACGTTCGCCCAGAGGCTCAGGCTGGAGGACTGCAGCCTGTCTTTATGCGGCACCCGACGATACCCAGGGGCATGCTCTCCCCTTAGCCCACCCGTGCCCCCAGCCTGACATCTGCTGACACACGCATTTCTTTGCCCGAGAGCTCCCCCGGTCCCACACCATGGGAGCCCACGTTGCCAGCCCCTCCACCCCAGCAGTCCTCAGCTAACGACTCCTGGGAGTGGCAGCCCCATCTCGCAGTCCCCTGGGTGGCCAAGTCTGAGGCGGGTTCTTAGCTGTCCCCTGCATGTTGCAGGCGCCATGCTAGCAGCGGCGTCACAGCCCCCACCACGGGCTGCGTTCACTCCTCTCTTTCGGTTCCTCTCAAATACTCAATGTTTAAACCCACCATTTACATGGGGTTTGCTTCTGGGGGGACCCAAACTTGACAGTGCAGACACCCAGCCCCCTCCCCTCGTCAGGAAGGGAGGAGGGGCTCAGTCATGCTGGGTTCATGAGCGAGCGCCTTCCCGAGCCGCCTCGCAGGAACCTGCCCCGACCTCTGGCTGAAACGCAGAAGCTGCCGCGAGCTTACGCCCGGGAGTAGGAGGCTCCTGTGCCGCCACCGAGCTGTGCGTGCGGCCTGCGCAGGCCACTCAACCTCCCGAGCCCCGGGGGGAACCAGACCACCTCCGGAGGGTCTCAGCCGCTCCCTGAGACTCAGCGACAGGTGCACCTGCTGATGCTCTCGGGGCAGAGAGGGGGTCAGGACGGGGCTTGTCTCTGTGGGGCAGGCTCACGCTTCTTCTAAGAGTTTGAGAAAACCTGACGTGGTAACACACACGGGCAAGTCGTATCATTAAAAAAGAAAAAAAGATTTTCTTCATCCTATTTGTAACTGGCATTTGCTCCTCCTTGCAAAGAGGTGAAATGGGAAGTGGACTGACCTGGGGGTCAGAGGATCTGGGCTGGACACTAACCCCGCCCCTTGTCAGCTGTGTGACCGTGGGCGAGTGTTTTCAGTCATTCAACCAACAGATGCTCGTGGGCGAGTGCCAGGCGCTGCCAGGACACGAGGGAGTCAGTGCTGGGCGAAGTCCCCAGCAGCCTCATGGTGCTCAGGCGAGTGGGGAGACAGCTCTGAGGGCCACAGAAGGCGACATGGAGACTGGTTCAGCAGAGTCCTGGGCCAGGTCCGCAAGACCTGCACAGCTCTACCTAGACAACGGTCTGAGCTGACGTCAGCCCACATAGCTGTCAGCCAAGTGCATACAGGGTAGGGGGTGGGGGGTGGGGCACACAGCTGTACCTAGACAATGGAGGTCTGAGCTGACCTCAGCCCGCACAGCTGTCAGCCAAGTGAATACGGGGGGGGGGGGGGGCACACAGCTGTGCCTAGACAATGGAGGTCTGAGCCGACCTCAGCCTGCACAGTTGTCAGCCAAGTGAATACGGGGGTGGGGGGTGGGGGTGGTGGGGCACATAGCTGTGCCTAGACAATGCTCTGAGCTGACGTCAGCCTGCACAGTTGTCAGCCAAGTGCATACGGTGGGGTGGGGCACACAGCTGTACCTGGACAATGGAGGTCTGAGCTGACCTCAGCCCGCACAGTTGTCAGCCAAGTGAATACGGGGGGTGGGGTGGGGGTGGGGGTGCACACAGCTGTGCCTAGACAATGGAGGTCTGAGCCGACCTCAGCCTGCACAGCTGTCAGCCAAGTGAATACAGGGGTGGGGTAGGGTGGTGGAGCACATAGCTGTGCCTAGACAATGCTCTGAGCTGACGTCAGCCCACACAGCTGTCAGCCAAGTGAATACGGGGTGTGGGGGGGTGGCACACAGCTCTACCTAGACAAAAGTCTGAGCTGACGTCAGCCTGCACAGCTGTCAGCCAAGTGAATACGGGGTGGGGTGGGGGGCACATGTACAGCATCTGAAGCAAAACAGCACATGCAGAGGTCCCGGGGGAGAAGGGAGCCTAGCACATCCCAGAAACAAACCTCGGCGCATCATTCACTCTTCTGTTTAGAAACCAGGGACTAAGCCCACCTGCAGGTCATGCTGGATGGCAAGTGAAACATGGCCGGGGAGACAGTCTCCTCCTTAGGGCTCGGGAAGTCCCTCATCCTGGGGTGGGGGTCCGTGCATCCTGCTGCTTTGTTTGCACGTGGCACTGGTGACGACTGCGTGTTGTTTCTCTGGACTTTCTCTGCTTTAGTTTTGAGAACGGGAGTCCATTCTGTGGGCTCCCTGGCACACCTGGCAAAGGAGTCTATGATCTGGACTTGGCCGACTCTCTAGGCCTTAGTAGCACAGTGCTGCCCTCTGCTGGCCACGGCTGGAGGGTGGTTCCCCATGCATGGCAGGTAACCTTAGGACCATCCACCACCTCCCTCCCTTGGCAATGGGTAACTCAATCCACTCTCAGCACCACACACTCATGACCTTGATTTGACCTGCTTGGCTGCCCCAGAGGGAAAAGCCATCCCTTGAACGGAAAGGAGCTGTGTTGCTTAGAGGAGTGAGATGACACGGCCATCACCATGGGCCTGGCCTCTTGGGCACGTGACCACATGTGGGCCCTGTGTGGGGCTTTGTGCTCTGCTGTTGGCATCCTGAAATTCTTCAAGAGTTTGAACAAAAGACCCTGAATTTTCATTTTGCCCTAGGTCCAAAAAATTGTGTGGTCAGCTCTGTTGTTAGAATGGGGCGGTCACGTCAGAACGGCTAAACTTGACTCAGAGATCTGCTCCCTGGGGGCTCCCCCCAAAACGCACATCTGTCATCTGCTCAGCCCCTGGAGGCTCTCTGTCACCTGTGGCTAAAGTACGCTGCTGCCCAGGGCAGAATTCCCAACCCTGAAGATACTGATGCGCCGGGCAGTGAGCCAGGAGCCATCAGCCGGAGCTGGTGCAGGCGGGGCCTGTGCTGCTGTGTGTACAAGTTCCTCAGGGATTCCAAGGAGCAGCCAGTGTGGTGGCATGGGAAGGCCATGCCAAGATGGCCACTGGCAAGCGAGCGTCAGTTACTCAGGAATGGCTTCAAAACCCACCTGCCAATGGAGCCTGCCTGGCAACAGGCTGTGATTGGTTAGGGCATAAACCGCCCCTCGACCGGATTGGCTGCCTCGGCTATGTAAGCTGCTGCACCAACTGAAATAAACGAGTCTGGGGGCTGCTCGCCTCTGGCCTGCTTTCACCCAACTCCCAGGGTCTGTGTGGTGATGCTCCTCCTCTTAGAACGAATCCACAGCAACAAGCCAGAATGGGGCACCATTGGCAGAGGGCTTGGCACAGTTCCCGGCATTCAGTGGGTGCTTAATAAATGTTTTCTCCCTTTTTAGAGCCCTCAATTGATTGAGGGCTCAGGCTGAGATTGAAATGAGTTGTGAACAGCAAGAAACTTGTCTTTGGGGTGCATATTTGGGTCAGAGATGATCTGGTCATGGGGAAAGCTACCTGCATTGACTGAGAGGGGATTTAGTGGGGAAGAGGAGGGGGAAGTGGGACTAGGGAATTAGGGGAACTTGCCGGAACAGAGCTTTTCCTCACTGGTGAGCTCCGAGTTCCTTCTTTTTCTGGAAACAGCGCCCGATTCCAGCAGGTGATGCTCACCCACTGTTCTCAGCTCCAGTGCACTGGTGCCAACCGTGCTGGCCGGGGAAAGCACGGACCCAGGCCTGGCCAATCAGGTGCTTCTACCCTTCTTGGCTTCTGTGACTGGCTCAGGGACAGCCATGTGACCCACGGCAGACCAATGAGACACCCCCCAGGATGAGCATGGGAACACGGCCCAGGGACACGTGTTCCTGAGGAACTGGACTGGAGGTTGCCTGCAACCTGGAACCGCTGATGACCATCTGGGTAATTAGGCCTGGGTATTAGGTTGCCTCAGGGATGGCCCAGCCCCGAGCAACCCATGCACAACAGCGCTGGCCACATGCATCATGTCCCTGCACGGGAGACAGTTCATACGAGGAACTCGGAATTGGATAGAAATCACCAGCTGGGGATCTATCGGAAATGTGGATCCCAGCCCGGGCCGCGCCCACAACCAAACGGCGAAACCAGCAAACAGGACAGCAAAGTTGGCGCCCCCTCCTGACGGGTCTGAGGCCCCTGATTCAGCTGTGCCCGACGCCACCCCGAAACTGTGTGGACCCAGCCGATGCTCACCCTCGCTCAGGCAGTTAGGGTGGACAACCGGCCCCCTGTGGCCAGCAGCAGCCTGGCTCTGAGCGGCACAAGTCTCCTGAAGCCAACTTCCTTCCTCCTGGTTCCCGCCTCACCCCAGATACCTGCGGGGAGCAGATCAAGTCAAGTAAGAGAGGACACGGACGGTGCACAGGACAGCACGCTGCAGGCGGCCCCTGTGCCAGCCTGAGTCCTGCCTTCAGCCGAGATGGCTTCCTGAGACTGTAATCTCGGGCTTTGAAAACAGCGACCCCCGAGGGTCTCTTCCCCTCCAACTACCGCTCTCAGGTTACCTCCAGCTGCAAAGGCCTGCTGAGCACCTGCCGTTTGGGGAGCACCGCACCAGGCACAGACCCCACAGACTGTTCCGCCTCCCGCGCAGCCAGGTGCATGGATTTGGTGGCTCAGCTCCCCGTGCCTGTCTGCCCCCCAACTTCAGCAGTAGTGGGGAGCCCCGAGCCAGTGCTCCAGCCATGAGGTGAGCCCGAGCCCGGCAGAACGCAGCGGCACGCGCGGCAAATCCTCCTCTAGCTCAGCAGCTGGCTGGGAGATGCACACATCTCCATGAGGACCTGCGGTGACGCTGGCCTCGGGGACGGCTTTTTCCCACGCGTGTGGGAGACCCTGATGGAGTTCCTGGACCCTGGCTTGGCAGTGGCAGGCAACTGGGCAGCAAACCAGCAGAGGGAAGATCTCCTCTCTTTCTCCCTGCCAGATAAATGTAGGAATCAATTCATTCTCAGATGGAGAAAGGGATGGGAAGAAAGCAGAGGCACAGAAAGGCAGCCAAGCGGCGTGCTGACGGCTCGGTGCAGGTGGAGGAGGTGTGCACACGCAAGTTCACGGCCCAAATTCTCTGAACCCTGAAGCAAGTTTGAGAACTTCCATAATAACACGTTGGGAAAAATGAATGCATTTCAAGTTTATTACTCCCCTTTTCTTCTGCGATTTCAGTTTTCCTGAGCTGCTCTGTGATCACGGACGTTGCCAGCTCGAGCAATTACTTTTTGCTAACAAGTTGTCAGAAGCTTGCGGTGAGGTTTTAGATCTAATTTAATTCCCAATTTACTTGCTTATGAAAAAAATCTTAATTCCTCCAAACTACACCTACCCTTGATACAGCAGTTATGATTCCCTTCAAGAGCCTGGCTCCACATCGCTCGGCTGGAGACAGTCCAAAGGAATGATAGCAGAACGGGAAGAGGGAAGGCGTGTTTGGAGCTTCTGGGACAGACGGGAGACCCTGGGCCCCAGGATGAAGCGCGGGGGAGGGGGTACAGACAGAAGCAAGGGCCCCGGCAAGAGGGAGGAGCAGCTCTGGTTAATGATGGGGTTCAGGAGCAGGCCCAAGTGCAGATGGAAATGTGCAGCCGCTCCGCCCAGCGCGCACATCTCAAAGGAAGCCCCAGTAGCAGCAGGACAGGGCACCCCACTGCCACATGTGGATGGTCCACGGGGCATTACACAGCCCTCCTGGAACTTGGGGTGGACTCCAATGAGCATCACGTGTGTGGTGGAGGCCACAGGGGCTCTCCCATCTGTAGCTGTGCCTTGGACTGCTGGGATGGGAGGCAGGCTCTCAGCGACGCCTCTCTGTGCCTCGTATACAGACTGGTGGCCTCGGGCTTCGGAGCCAGGAGGACTGAGGCACAGCACCGAGGGTTGAGTGTGTCCCACACAGAGTCCTGCAAGCATCCTAAGCCGCGCTGCGAACGCAACCTGACTGGGCAAGAGGCTCCTGGCAGCCGTGCTCGGTCAAGACTGGGTTGTGAGGGTCTGGGAGGATCCCGATCTATCAGCTGGGCCCCTGGAGGCGGCCAATCAGAACACAGACAAGCAGAGAGAGCAGCACCATGAGAAGATGGCCAAGTGTGGATGGAAACAGAGACCGAGCACTGCAGCTGTGAGCCAGGGAGGGCCACGGCCGGCCATTGGCAGGGGCTGGGACAGGCAAGAAGGGCCCCGCACCGGAGCCCTCGGCGGCAGCACCCCTGCCGACACCCCGACTCCACACTTCCGCCTCCAGGACTGAGAGGGGACACAGTTGCGCTGTTTGGCCCAGGCAGGGAGGGTGTAACTCCAGGAGGTGTCCACATCCCACTGCTGTGATTGGCAGCCCGGGCCTGGTCCTGCCCTGGGCACACACATCCCAGCATCCTCTTGGCTCATACCTCCTCCTGAACCGGAGCAACCAGTGAACTGTCACAGGGTGGAGCACTGTGCCCATCACCAGCCCTTGGTCCCTTCCTTAGGCAGGGCCGCCCTGGACAGGCTCATCTCAGACCAGCTTGGTCTTGAAACTTAACACTATCGGTAGAAGAACAAGGAGCAGCAAGCACTGGTGCAGTGGCTGAGCCAACACATCCCATACCAGAGTGCCTAGCTCTGGGTGCTCCCCGTTCCAGCTTCCTGCTGACGCACACCCTGCATGGCCACAGCAAGGCTCAAGCACTAGTGTCCCTGCCGCCCACGTGGGAGACTGACGCTGAGCTCCAGACTCCGAGCTCCAGCCTGGCCCAGCCCCAGCCCCGGGCATTTGGAGAGTGAAACAGCAGAGCAAGAGATCACTCTATGCCTTTTGAGTAAATACAATACAGTACGAGCACTGGCGCGAAGCCTTCCCGGGGAGAAAGGGTGACCTGGGCCACAGACAGACGTGTCTGCTCCATGCCATGTGCCGAGCCCTGTGGTGCGGGCTGGTCCACGTGCCTCTCCCCAAGCTGCCTTCCGAATTGAGTTCTGCTGCCGGGGTAGGCTGTAGCAGCCCGGAGAGTGTTCCCAGACTCCTTGCCGGAGGTGATACCAATGTCCCGGGACAGTCACACTCATCACCATGAGCTGGATGGCTTCCAACAGCAGACACTGGCCCCCTCTCGGTCTGGGCACCGCCAAGTCCAAAGCCAAGGTGTCCACAGCGTGCTTTCTCTTCAGAGGCCCCAAGGGAGGCTGTTCCTCACTGCACGTCAGCTCCAGTGCCAGCCTCGGGGGTCACCTGGCCTTCCCTGTCCATCTCTTTTTCCTCCTCTTCTAGCGACACCACTCACTGGGTCGGGGTGCAGCATTCTGACTCGATTCCCTCCTACTTCTCGCAGGCACTGGGGATCCGTGCCTCAGCACCTCTTTTGTGGGGAGGACAGAGTTTCATGAGTATCTGAGGTGCATGGCGGGAGGGTTTTGGAGTGGGGTCCACGGGGTCCACAGGTGTGACGCGGGGAGACGTGGCGCTGCCAGGAGGGGAGAGCCGAGGCCAACGCAGAGTGGCACAGGGCAGCCCATCCCTCAGGCCTTCCCAGAACTGCCTTGCTGGACTGCTCATTTATAAGCTCATCTTGGCCACCTTCAGTCGGTGCTTGTGGCCAAAACTCTTCTGCGTGTTTATTGCAGACATAAATATTTCACCGTAAGTGCTTACACTCTGTGCCTTGATTCTGGGCTGAAGCGCTCAGTGCTGTCCCTTCTACTGAAAGACAGAAGTTGCACGCTGGCCATATCCTGCAGCACTGCTGGTGTAAAGACAAAGCAGAAGCTTGCTCTTCCTGCAAACCTAGCTGCCTCTTAAGGACAGAAAGCTGTGCCCACGAACCCTCCAAAATTCTTGTAGAATGTGATTTTAAAGACATCATTCCATTAGTAAAATCTCGTTATTTTCGTCAAATGACATTTAAACACATTGATGTACTGCAGCAGCTTAACCTGCTGAGAGCAGAAAAATGTGTCCAGATGAAAAGAATGTACTGTCATGAAAACAAAGATAAATGAACAAAACAATGACTAGCTTTTAATAAATAATCTTCTGATGGAATAAAGCATGCTGCTGGTAAAATATTTACCACGTTCCTCGAAACCTTTCAAATCAAGCTTGGATGACTGGATAGCCTTTTGTGGTTTAAGAGCTGAAATGATTTTTTCCTGAAGTACATTGTAATAGGCAGCCAAGAGATGTGCAGTGGGTCCAGCCTGGGACTGTGGGCTCCTCACACTCCACCTGCCCAGCTGCGGTGGGCGCCTGAGTTCCGTGGGCAGGCCTGGGTAATTAGGTTGCCTCAGGGCTGGCCTAGGCCCAAGCGACCCATGTACAACAGCGCTGGCCACATGCATCATGTCCCTGCACGGGAGACAGTTCATACGAGGAACTCGGAATTGGACAGAAATCATCAGCTGGGGATCTATCGGAAATGTGGATCCCAGCCCGGGCCACGCCCACAACGAATGAGGATCTAGCATGAAGGGCCTGGGAGGTGCAGGCTCACCCGTGCCCCAGGAGCTCCTGCACTCCTAGAGGTACAGACAACCACAGCTGAGCCGACGGCCCCGGTTCTCACTCTGGATGGAGATCAGACGCTGCTGGCGACAAGCTACAGGCCAGGCTGCTAGGCCCACGCCCAGGGGTTCCAAATCTGTGGGCTGGGTGGGCCTGGGTCTCTCTGTTCCAGCAGAGTTCCCAGCTGATGCTCGTGTGCTGGGCTGGGCTCACAGCTTCAGAACCACTGCTACAGGGTGACGACTCCCAGAACCAACGCGCTCTACTGAGGTGCATTTTGTTGAAATCCGAGGTGGAACACACGTCCTGTCTTACCCCAAGACGCACAGCAAGCATTGCCAGGGGCAGCAGACTGGCCGTGGCCAGGACGCGAGCGATCCTGGTGAGGAGGTGTCAAGGTCCAGAAGCCAACAGCTGGGTGGGTTCCTGGGCACAGTAGGTTTAACATCTCAGGGCTATGTGATGCCCCCCTCTGCATAAAAGCAGACAAAGCCCACACCGGTTCAGGGAGGGCTCTCGACGCCGTCTCCCCGGCTGACCGTCAGCGCTCACAGCTGAAGGCAGACTCAGTGCTCAGCTTGCCGGGCCGTGACCTGTGGAAGCACCACTAACAGATCTTACCCAGAACTACTGGACTCCAGATCAGCCTGAGGAAACCCGACAAGTCTGGGGCAGAGTTTCGGCTGAGTCAGCGATTCCGGACACACCTGCCAGACCGGTCCAGCAGGGTGCGCGTTGCCGGGAGGGCAGCCAAGGTTGGGGAGCACCAGTGTGGCCCCTGGCGTAGCCCTGGCTACACCTTATGGTGACAACAGCCGCAGCCATGCCACGTAAGCACCCTCGCAGCTGCAGGGGTCTGAGAACAGCCACGGGGACGAAGGCGCTCGGGGCTGCCCCCGACCGGTGGGGACCAGGAACCTCTTTGCAATCTGCTCACCAGACAGCAGTTGGGACAGATGGCTGCCAAAGGACTGGAACCTGTTCAGGGTCCTCATTACGGCCCCAGGGAACGCAGGTCCTAACTGGGGAGCACGGAGCTGGGCTGACCTCACAGTTGCGAGCCCACCCGGGGGCGGCCGATTCCTCTGGACACTGTGCTCCCAACACTCTGCACGCCGTCATTTGTGTCCTGCCCACGCCCAGGCTTCTGCCCCACCAAGAATTCAGGCCAGCTGTGTGCCTCAGTGAGATCCTGGGCACAGCGTTCAGGAGAGCAGAGTATTCAGTGTTTACATCTCACTAAGGTACATCACGTCTTTGGGCCCTGCACCCACGTGGGAGACCCGGAGGAAGCTCCTGGCTCCGGATCAGCACAGCTCCGGCCACTGCGGCCGTCTGGGGAGTGAACCAGTGGATGGAAGACACCCCCTGCCCCGCCTCTCTGTGACTCTGCCTTTCATATAAAATAAATCTTTTTTTTAAAAAAGATACACCCATTTTCTTTACACGACCCTTTCAATGCTCAGCCACAGCCCACCAAAATGACCGGTTCCCTCCTGCGGAGCACACCTTTAGTTTTAACATTTCCTTTCTGGAAACACTGCTGGGTTTTCACAGCAACGTCTCAGGACCCACGGAGAGTAAGAAGTGATCTCACCACCACAGTGGGTCCTTCTGTTTTTAAAGATTTTACTTATTTATTTGAAAGTTAAAGCGAGTGAGTGAGACAGACACACACACATCTTCCATCCATTGGTTCCTATGGGTGCTGATGTGAGTCCTACTGTTCTACTTCTGATCCAGCCCCCTGGGAAGGTGGCAGATGATGGCCCACGTGTTCGGGCTCCTGCCACCCATGTGGGAGACCAGAGGGAGTTCTTGGCTCCTAGGCCTGGCCCAGCCCATGGCGGTTACAACCATTTGGAGAGCAAACCAGCAGACAGATGGAAGATCTCTCTCATTGTTTCCCTCTCACTCTCCAATAAATCTTTAAAAAAAGAAAGATGTCCTTGGGACACCGTCGTCCCGTGCTGGTAGGGCCTGGGTTCCGCCTCCTGCCGATCAGCATCCCGGGAGGCACAGAGCGCAGGCTTCAGGAACCGGGTCCCTGCCCTGCACACGAGACCGAAATCTGGTCCTCGGCTCCTGGCCGTGGCCCGGTCCAGCCTCAGCTGCTGTGGGCATCTGGAAACTGAACCAGCCTATGGGAGACTTCTGTTTCCATCTCCCCACTCCCACAGTGTGTGTGGGGGGCGGGGGGTGCTGTAGCCCAATGTGGTTAACAAGTCGTCAGCTGCCAGGGACTTCTCACAGGGGAGGCATCCAGCTGTGGACACACACACACAGCACCTGCCCGTCTCGGGGCTCCAACACCGAGGCGTCGGCCCCGGATCAGCAGCGGAGACGGACCTCCGGTTTCACGGCCCCGATCCCCACTGCCCGTGAGAGCTGGCAGATGCTGTGCCTGGGCGCCCCACCCAGCGTCTGCTATACGTCCAGGCGACTCGCACGTGCTCACCCACCCATCTCCCGTGCAAGGGTTTACAGCCTGGAAAGCACGGCCCAGGGTGTCGCAAGTACTGCATGCTGCTCACCGAGGGCCTGCCCACCCCCGGGCCGCCCACCGCGTGCCGCCCACCGCGTGCCGCCCACCCCCGGGCCGCCCACCGCGTGCCGCCCACCGCGGGCCCTTTCTCTGGCCGTGCAGATGCGCTCCTGCTCTTGTCCCTCCGCCTCCTCTCCTCTGAGGCCCCAGGAGCTATGAGGGGCCTCATCCCAGGCCTCAGCGGTAGCGCCCACGGGCTGAGCTGGGCTCTGGGAACCCCTGCACGGCGGACGTTTGCTTGGGGCCGCCCGTGCGCTGTCGGAGGGTTAAGCGGCGTCTCGCCCCGACCCCCGGAGCCAGGAGCACCCGGAGCTCTGGGACGTGACCCCGCAGGGCTCCCCCCAGCACGCCACCCTGCAAGCGGGCGGTAGGCGCGGTCGCTGTATCCTGCAGGATGCACCGCGGGGACTGGGCCTGCGGCCGGCCCGAGCCGCCCTCCCGCTCTCGGCACCCCCCCGCCCCCGCGCGGCCTCAGACACCTGTGCTTTGCTAACAGAACCCCGGAGCCTGGGAAATCGACACTGGACGGAAAACTGTCCACTCACCGCTCCAGGGGCCGGGACGTCCACGACCAAGGGCCTGCTTCCGGCAAGAGACGGAACGCGACGCCCCACTTCCGCTTCCTGCAGGAAGTCCCTCCCACTCGGGCCGTCAGTCCGAGAGCACGTGCGCTCGGTGCCTCCTGCAGGGCCCACCTGGCGCTGGGCGTCTGCTGCGGCTGTCCAGTCCGACGTCAGGCCCGCTCCTGCGGGCGCCCACCTGGGAGGCGGCAGGTGATGGTCCAAGTGCTGGGGTCCCTGCCCGCCACGTGGGAGACCCAGAGGCGTTCCAGGCTCCCCGCCCCCTCCCCTGCCTTTAAAAAAGCAACAACTCCAGGAGACTCACCCGGCCATCCGGTGGACGGAGTGTCTGACTGAAGTCGCTGCCTCTTTCAAACGCCTTGGCCACGAGAGAACGAGGGGCCGGCGAGAGGAATGGTGGCTGCCCGTGACCCCGGCGGCCATCCGAGTGCGGCGGCTCGCAGGAGAGGCGGCCCGGTGCTCTGCGCTCAGGCCGAGGCCCCGCGCTGGGCCTCCCTAGTCCCAGCTCACAGGTGCACAGCTCCTGCTTCCCCGGCGCTACGCTGCCTTCTCCTTAGGCGGGCTGCATGTCCGCCAAGCATGTGTGCGCGCCTGACGTGCGTGCGCATCGCCCAGTGTGCGTGAGTGACAGGCGTGCGCACCGCCCAGTGTGTGTGGGTGATGGGCGAGCACATCGCCCAGTGTGTGTGGGTGACGTGTGTGCGCACCGCCCCGTGTGCGTGGGAGACGGGCGAGCACATCGCCCAGTGTGCGTGGGTGATGTGCGTGTGCATCGCCCCGTGTGCGTGGGAGACGGGCGTGCGCACCGCCCAGGCGCTCCGTGTGTGCGGAGGACTTGTGTGGGTTCCCAGCCTTCTGCCCACGCCCCCTGTGGCTGCGCTCCTGTACCGCTGTGCCACTATGGTGACCAGTGTCCCGGTAACCGGCAGGCCCACCTGCTTGGCCAGCTGCCCGCAGGTCTGTTATGCAAGGGTTGGCTCCGGGCCACTTGTGTCTGTCAACCCCTATAGGCAGCTGGGGAGCCTGGCTGGCAGCGGCTGCCCGGGGCTGTGTGTAGGCACCTGTGAGTCCCCCCGCCGCCCTGGACCCAAGGCAGGTATCGCCTGTGGCCCCGCTGCTGTGAGAGACAAGTGGCTGTCCCCTGGGCATCTCTCACCACTGAGTAATGGCTCTGACCTGTCGGGATCCAAATCTGCTTGTCGTGCACCCTAAGCCCCGGGCATACCACCATTTATCACAGCGGTCCGGCGAAATGGCCACTCTCCTGTTCCGCAGGAGCCCGCTGGCCAGTCACTAATGGCCGGGGAGAGGCTCCAGAGGGTTCCCTCGCTCAGAAACTCACTCCCCGGTGCGAGAGTGCAGAGGTGGGCCCCACCCTTTCAAGAACAAGTTTGCATGATTTAAAAAATAATTATTCTCACTTAATATGTACGGCTGAGAGAAGGAGAGGCGCCAAGTGGCTCATTTTGGGGGACAGCCGCGCCGGCGGGGGCAGGGCAAGCGCCGGGCAGCTGGGTTGCCGGAGCTGTTCTCGACTTGTTCAGAGGGGGACGGCCCGGTTCTCTTCCAGCTGTGAGCAGTTTCAGTTACGAGTAAGAAATTCCCGTCAGGCGTGTTTCTTACTTAACTCTAGGTTATGTTTAACTGAAAATGCAAAATCAGTCTTTAGAAAGTGAATTTCCGGATCCAGCAAGGTAGCGGGGGCTGGACGTGCATGGGGGGGGGGGGCCTGGGGCTCCCAGGGGAGGGGGGCTCGGCAGCAGCCACACAGCTGCGGGGCTCCCAGGGTCCTCATTTGCCAGCTGAGGAGGGCGCCTCTCAAAGACGCAGCTGACGAGGAGCAAACACAGCAGAACGATCGAGACGGGCTTAGCCAGAAAAATGGCCGAGTCCACGCTTTCAACAGGTGCTGGGCCCCGCCCTCATTAGCTGCTGCCAGTTGATTTCCAGGGTTGGATGTGACAAGCCCTTCCACTTTCATCTAATTAAAAACTTATTAGCTACCAAACACAAAAACGATTCCTTGAATACAGAGCCTTCGGCCTGCAAACAGGACTGTAAAAAGTTCAATTTTTTAGGTTGGCTGTTTGGAGGACTGTTCCCATGGCAACAGCACTCCAAGGACTCACAAAGGCAAATTAACCTTGAGTTACCCGACACGCTTCCGGCTGGGTCTGCGGTGGCAGAAACAAAGCAGAACAAAACTGAGGAGGAAATAAAGATGGCAAGGTTTGGAGAGTGCACCTCCAAGGAAAGCCGATTAACTTCAGGCCCAGCGAGGCAGTGCTGGGGACCAAGCCCACCACGGTGGCCCCGGGACGACCCCTGGCCTACACAGGAGCAGACGGTTGAAGAACCAGGGGAGCTTCTCCTGCCTGGCCACAGTGCGAGGTGCCGCAGAGCCCACGGCGAAGGTGACCGGCCACCACCCCGGAGCCGGCCTGCTGCAGGGAGGGGCAGGGCTCCTCCAGCTCACCTGGTTGTGCCTGGCTGGGAGGCAGTGGGTGGAGCGTGTGGTCACCTGGTGCTCAGGCTCTGCCATGGGCAGGTGCGGCTGTGACCCATGGCTACCGTCCTAACGGCAGGGCAAGCGTCTCTCAAACACGACGGTCTCACCGAGGTGGCAAAGCCCGTGTGGTGCAGGGCTGGGGCTTGCTCCAAGCCTGAAGAGAGGCCGAAGCTTGACTGTGTTTACAAACAGGACCCAGGGCTCCACCTTGGACACGTTCACCCGGCCTTGCCCTGTCTACCTGAGTGCCCTGAACGTTAGCCAGGTGGTGGGTGTGAGACACCCCTGGGTCAGGACCTCGGAAACTGGCAGGGGAGAAAGTGACAGCCAGAAGCCTGCACGGGCCAGCCTGCACCGGGAGCTCTCGCGAGCCGCGTCTGGGCCAGGGTGTTTCCTAAGCGCAGGTGCCCACAGAAACGCCGCTCCTGCGGCGCCCCCAGGGACGAGTGCCCTGGGGAACCCCCGGGCGAACCCCACCGTCCATCCAGCACCGCGGCCTGCACCTGCTCCCAGCCCCGCGCTGCGTGCGTTTCAGTGGGAACACCAAACACTTGTAGAAGAAGGATTTTTGTTTTGAAAGGCGGAGAGAGAGAATCAACCTTTCATCCGTCCACTGGTTCTCTCTCCAACTGCCTGCCTCCGACAGCCTGGGCTGGGCCAGGTGGAAGCCAGGAGCTCCATCCACGTGGGCCCACTGCAGGACCCGGGGCCGCACACCGGCAGCACGTCCCAAACGCCCGCCCCCACATGAACTTGTCACACGGAGGAAGCGCTGGTGGCAGGATTTCAGGCACCTTTATTCACTGCTCCGAGCAGCCTGCCTTTGAAGTCACTGCGACACAAGGAAGCCAACTACCCGGAAATCCTGACCCCCCACAGCAAGCCCTACCCTCTCCAGGGGCCAGTCCCAGGCTCGGACATGCCCGGCCCACGTGAGCAGGACACGCAGCCGCACAGCACAGCCTGTGACCAGACTCCCGCATCCCCTGCACAGCTCATGAACAGGACTTTTCTCTCAATGTAAGTACATCTTTAAGATACAGACAGTAACGACGGTGACGCGGGCAGCTGGAGCCCGAAGCGCACTGTTTTCGTTCGGGCTCCCTGGGAGCCCTGTAGCACCGCTGAACTTGTGCGCCCGCCGTGCGGGGCCACTGCGGGGTCACCCTCGAGGCCTCCCTCCCGCACTGCACTGAGTGACAACAGCCATTGCCCCGTTTTCTGAAACCAATCCACTTGCTGCTCTCTTAGCTTAAATCACAAAGTAAGACTTGTTAACACCTGGAGCCTGCCGCCGGCCACTTCTGTCCCAGCCGAGCCACTGGCGCACAGCCTACCTGGCCTCTCTCCTCACCCTGAACCAGAGGGGATGGAGTGACCGGGTTGAAAATCCTGCCAGATTTTTTGTGGTCATCACTGCACATGAATCAGAACCTCATGCAAAACTCTAACACACACCTCCTAGAATCAGGCTATATTCTGTGACTTTCTGCATTTTAAAAGTTCTAATAAAATTTTAAAAGCTCTTTTCAGTGACTGCAGCGTGTCATCTCAGGGACCGAGCCCTCGAAGGACAGCAATGCCAACCTGGGCAGCAGAGCAGTGAGTGATCTCTGAAGAACTTTTAAAAGTTTCCAGTCATTTGGAGAGTATCACCAACACACTGTGTGAGACTTAATCCTAAATCCGACAAATACTGTATGTCACCAAGTCCAACAGTGTCACAATCTGTCTAATAAAAAAATCCCACGGCAACTTTTATCAACAGCACAACTACTACAAAAGGAATGGAGGGAAGAGAGGACTCCACAGAACACACTAAAAATGGACAACTGTATGCTGGAACCGCCGAAGTTCTAGTGTTTAATAATGAAGAGCACAACTAACCAAGTTCCAAGAGGCGAGGATGCCGTATTTAAGAAACTGCGGGGCGGGGCGGGGCGGGGCGGGCCTCACGCTAACCTAACTACACGGCAAGTGGTGAGAGTGCACACGGTTACGTTAAACCTGTCTACACACAGCAGCTAGCTGCGAAAGCCACTCGGTCTTCTCTCAGCTTGAAACATCCGGTGTTGCAGACTTCAGTGTGGCTCCCGGTGACCTGGGGAAGGAGGAGAACCATCAACGGGTCTTTCAGGACGTGACCGCAGGCAGGAAGCCACGCGCAACCCCCAGCCAGAGCCCTTTTGCAATCTGCTGAATGAGGCTCCTTTCTCGGCCCAAGGCTCTAGCAAAAGTCAAACAGGGTCAGTTGGCAATGTTTACTATTTTTTTAAACTCTGACTCCGTTTCCTTTCCCCTTCCTTTCTTTGTACTTTCCTTGTCGTCTGACATTCATTAATCCTGCAACTCTAGGGAGGAAATTCTCACTTAATTGTTGTGATTTCTTTTCTTTTACAATTTATTTATCTGAGGGGCTGGTGCTGTGGCGCAGCAGGTTAATCCTCCGCCTGCAGTGCTGGCATCCCATGTGGGCGCTGGTTCAAGTCCCAGCTGCTCCACTTCCGATCCAGCTCCCTGCTAACACACCTGGGAAAGCAGTGGAGGATGGCTCAAGTTCTTGGGCCCCTGCACCTGCGTGGGGACCCGGATGGAGCTCCTGGCTTCTGGCTTTGGATCGGCCCAGCTCCTGCCTTTGCAGCCAATTGGGGAGTGAACCAGCAGAAGGAACACCTGTTTTTCTGTCTCTCCTTCCTACTGTCTGTAACTCTGCCTCTCAAATAAACAAAATCTTTTTATAATAAAAAAAAAATAAGATTTATTTGAGAGGCAGAGTTACAGACAGAGAAAGGCAGAGACAGAGAAATAGGTGTTCCATCCGCTGGTTCACTCCCCAGATGGCCCCAACAGCCAGAGTTGGGCTGATCCGAAGCCAGGAGCCAGGTGCTTCTTCCGGGTCTCCCACGCGGGTGCAGGGGCCCAAGCACTTGGGCCATCCTCCACTGCTTTCCCAGGCCACAGCAGAGAGCTGGACCGAAGTGGAGCAGCCGGGACTTGAACCAGTGTCCATATGGGGTGCCGGCACTGCAGGCAGAGGATTAACCTGCTGCGCCACAGCACCAGCCCCCTATTATTAGGGTTTCTGACTGCCACATAATACGTAGAGACCCAGAGAAACTTCTAGAACTACCAAGATATTTTTCAAATTATCTCCAGAAAAGAAACAAGTGATATCACACACACAGACACAGTTCCATGAGTTACTCAGGGAAGGAGCCGACCCAAGCCACTGCTCAAAGCCGGCCTGAGACTTCAGCATCTCCACCTCGGTGTTTGCTCCTGGATTGCAGAGCGACCTCTACTGCAGGGTCCCTTAAGACCCGCTTCGGGCACGTCCAGGCGTTGCGAGGGAATCAGGCACCTCTGCCTGAACACAGCGCTTGGCATTTGGTCTCCTCCACATTCAAGTTTTACAGGGAATTAAAATGGGGCCGGCGGGACGAGAGGAGAGCGAGCTGACCTCCGGGGAGTAGGAGGGCCACCGCGGCAGCACCACCGGCAGCCAGCAGAGGCGGCCACGCAGGTGCGGCTGAGCGATGCCCGAGTCCCTGCTGCTCTCTGGGTCCGCAGTGCAGACCACCCAGCGGAAACCGGCGTCCGCGGCAGAGCCCAGGCCCAGGGCGGCCGCACTCCAGCTGCGCACGGCCCAACTCCCAAGACAGCCCCCGGTGGCCCCACGCGTGTCTCAAATCATCTGGACTCCCCCCCAAAAAAATCCACCAACCAGTGAAAAATCTCACAGTGATTAAGGTTTCTTAGGGTAAGGAAATCACCGTGGTTACTGGCGGGATGACGTGAACTCCGTGGGAGCCCACGCCGGCCCGTGTTGATGACGTGAACTCCGTGGGAGCCCACGCCGGCCCGTGTTGATGACGTGACTCCGTGGGGAGCCCACGCCGGCCCGTGTCGATGACGTGAACTCCGTGGGGAGCCCACGCCGGCCCGTGTCGATGACGTGAACTCCGTGGGGAGCCCACGCCGGCCCGTGTCGATGACGTGAACTCCGTGGGAGCCCACGCCGGCCCATGTTGATGACGTGACTCCGTGGGAGCCCACGCCGGCCCGTGTCGATGACGTGAACTCCGTGGGAGCCCACGCTAGCCATGTTGGCCACGGACACCTTCGGGACCTGGAGTCCCGGGCGGGGGGGATGAGGCGTGGCCGAGGGCCAGGGTCACCGCTGACCACTGGTCTGCAGCCGGGGCTCAGGCCTCCGCGGGCTCGCGTGCTCACCTCAGCTCTTCTGCGGGGCGGGCGTCTTGCTCTCCCCCTCCGGCTCCTCCACCCCAGCCTGCGTCATGAGGTCCGCGATGTTCTTCTCCAGGTCGTCGATGCGGCTGCTCATGTCATCGAGTGGCCGAGCTAAGGAGCACGCCGGGCAGGTCTAGAGCCCCCGCCTCCCTCGGCCTCATTTCCCCACGCGCCACACACACACCTGTTCTCCGGCGCGGGCAGCGGCAGAGGCCTGCCAGGGCCGAGCCCGGCCCTCCCGGGGCAGCCAAGGCCGCCGCTCCCCGGCGCCCCCGGCCCTCTGCCCCAGCACCGGCCCCGAGCTCGGCCTGCGGCCCAGGGCCGGCACCCCGGCACGCGCCCGCCGCCCGGGGACAAGGATATTTCTCCCGATGATCTGGTCGGACATGGTCTGGAATTTGTCTTGCATCTGCTGCAGGAGCGTCTGCACCTGGAGACGGCACAAACGAACGAGCCGAGTCCACCCCTGTCCCGGCGCCACACCTGCCTCCGCCGCGGGCCCGGCCCCGGACGCTGCTCCCACCCGCGCCGCGCACCACGCAGCGTCGCCGGGGCGCCCGGGGCGGGCGAGGCGCGGCCGAGTCTCGGGCAGGTGAGGGGCCACCGCCAGCGCCCAGGGGCCAAGCCTCGGCCGGCGGAGGCCCCGGAAGCCGCACCTGTGAGGACCCCGCAGTGCGCGTGCTCGGAGCTGTCCCTTACCACCGAGGTGAGATCCTGCACCGTCT
Organism: Lepus europaeus; assembly: GCF_033115175.1. Lineage (NCBI taxonomy): Eukaryota > Metazoa > Chordata > Mammalia > Lagomorpha > Leporidae > Lepus > Lepus europaeus. Next base: position 68,578,330 of record NC_084845.1, on the reverse strand, counting down.
TGGGGTCAGTCTCGGCCATCTCCCCGGTTCCCAGCTTGGCGGCGATGTCTCAGACCGTCACCTACACTTCCGTTCGTCCGCGCAGACGCCCCTACCAGCCGCTTCTCGCGACGAGACGGGCCTCTCGCGAGGCCGCGGAGGATTCTGGGGGCTGTAGTTTCCGTCACGCGCCGGAAAAGGCCTACAAACCTCGAGTTTCCGTCCGGAGACGAGGCCCCGCCCAGCACTTCCCTGCCATTCTCACATAGTCCCGCCTCCCACGCCGCCCGTAGCGGAAGAAAGGGAAGCAAAACCGGAAGTGGGGCAAAGGAGTTCGGGAGTGGCTCTGTGGCCTTGCGTGGGCTGCAGCTAAAGATGGCGCTGGTTTTCTCTGGATAACCGGGCTGCCCTGGTCGGGTGCCTGGCCTCCGAGAAAAGCCTATACCCTTGTCACTGCCGGGAGGACGGCCAGCCTCGTGCCCCCACCCCACGTGGTGCCCCGGTAGATGCACCAGTTTCACACACGTGGAAGCAGACAAGCGGTGCTCGGAGTCTGGCCCTGCGGGAGGCGGCCGGGGGTCCCCTGAGGAGCCTGCGTGTGGTGTGTCAGAGGGGTCGCTGCAGACCTGGGTCTCCCGGGACAGGCATGTCCAGCAGCCGCACGTGCCCACACGAGGCTAGGCAGGGTGTATGCGGGCCCGCCGCTCTGAGCCCTGGGAGTGCTCTGAGCGCCGAGTCCGCCGGAAGGCGTCCACCCGGGCCGTGACACAGTGAGCATGCGCGGGCTGCCTGGCCAAGGTGGGCTTTGGGTCAGTGACGTCACAGGCCGGGCCTGGCTGGGGCGGGTCGGTGCACTGGGACCGGCTGGGTGTGCTCTGGGGCCGGAGGGGGCCGGAGGGGCGGCCGCCTGGGTCAGCCGCAGACCGTGTGGCCGTGGAGAGTGGGGCCTGGGCCCCTGCCGCAGCCCCGGGGACCCTCGCCCGCCACCCCGCTGACCGTGCCTGTGGCCGTGGAGAGTGGGGCCTGGGCCCCTGCCGCAGCCCCGGGGACCCTCGCCTGCCACCCCGCTGACCGTGACCGTGGCCGTGGAGAGTGGGGCCTGGGCCCCTGCCGCAGCCCCGGCCACCCTCGCCCGCCACCCCGCTGACCGTGACCGTGGCCGTGGAGAGTGGGGCCTGGGCCCCTGCCGCAGCCCCGGCGACCCTCGCCCGCCATCCCGCTGACCGTGCCGGAGCTGCACACTGGCGTTCGGGGTCCGCTTGGTGATCTAACCACACCACAGCTCCCTCTCCACCCGTCCGCAGAGGGTCCCGCTCCACAGTGCTGGAACGTGGGCCAGGCCATCGAGTAAGGGCGGGAGGGGGCTTCCCGACTTGGCGCTTCTTTTCCTGTCGTTCTAGAATTCTCTGAGTCTCGTATCTGGGGCTGCAGGGGTGTCTGAGGCCAGTGCTTGGCTGCTGTTGAGGGAGAGGGGGCCCTGGCCTTGCAGGATCTCTGACGTCTCCCCCCGGACGCCGGTGCCGCCCCGACTTACGCCGACCAAGACTCCTCCAGGTGTTGCAGTATCTCCGGCTGCGGAATGCCTCCCGTCGGGGCGCTCCCTCGGGTCCGGGCCGTGGTACTCGGAGCCCGGGATCACTTCCCCGGGCTGCCGGAACAGGGAGCGGCTTGAAGCTGTAGAAACGGACTCCCTGGGGTCTGGAGGCCCGAAGGCCGGGGTCCTGCTGGGAGCCGGCTCGGAGGCGTCTGGGTCCTCTTCCGGCCTCGCCGAGTCTTGGCCGCGGCCTGCGAGCCCTGGGTTCCTTGGATGGTGGCCGCATCGCTGCAGTCCCCGCTGCTGTCCGCACAGAGCCTCCCCTCCCTGTGCGTCTCTGCTTCCCGGAGATGCCGGCCTAGTCCACCTGGCCCACGGCGACTGCAACAACCCCATTTCCACCCCTTCTCCACCTGACCGTAGCCAAAAGGCCGAGACGTGGTAGGAGGCCACACTGTCTCGGGCGGCACATCTCTCCTGGGTGACAGGATTCCACCTGCAAGAGTGGGTGACTCTACCTTGTGTGTGTCATTTCACAGTTCTCACAGAGCTCCAGAGTCCTCCAGAGCGCCCCCAGGCGAGCGGCCAGGCAGCGCGGGGCTCAGGCCTCTCACCGTCGGCGACCATCAGAGGTCTCTTTGCTACCTACCAGGAAAAGTAGCCTCATTCTTTCTCTGCTGTTCAGCCTTTGCCACGTTAGCCAGAGGCACGGCAGCAGGTCCACCTGTCGGAGCCAACAGCCGTTGGGAGAGGACTGACAACCTAGGGGAAACTTGTTGAGATTAGAAAATGTTTGCATATGCTCGCTACAGCAAATCGTCGGAAATAATTAAATCGTGAGGAAAATGGGGGAGGGTATGTGCTTTCGAGGAACTGTGGTGGGTGATGTGTTAATAAAAAGGGGCACGGAGGGCGTGGCGTTGTCCGGTGGAAACAAAACCCTGCGTTTTCGGCTAGCTCATTGGGAAAAGTGATTTTTGCTTTTTTTTTTTGAAAAGTAACTTGGACTAGGATAAAATGCACAGGTAAGACTGAAATAACATTTTGATTATACCTTTGCTTTGCGAAACAACGTAACATATTCTGGCAAGTTGAAACTGCTGGCGGCCAACGTGTGCCCGCGCTTGGGCTTCTAAGAATCGCTCTTTCTCTGTAAAGGGGAGACTCAGCTGAGGGGACGCTGGGGCCTGTGCTGCTTGTGGATGACCGTGCACTTTGCTTCTGCTCTCAGTCCGGAGCCAGGTTAAGCTAGGCCAGAGTTGCCAGGGGCAGGCTGGGGACCGAAGGCGTCGCCTTGCGCTGCCCTCCTCTGATGAATGCGACAGTCGGCATCGTTCTCCCTGGAAGTGGCTCAGTTGGTGATGGAGGTGAGATTTCTCCCCGTTAGGTAGCCTGTGGGTCGGGCTGCCGACAACCTGGACAGCTGCCGGTGCTCCTGGGGTTGCCCTAGGGTGAGCACTGTCTGTGCCTTGCCACAGGAGTGGAGTGGGGTGCCCCCAGGGGCACATGGCTGTGCTCCACCAAGCCCCAGGCTGCATTCCTGCGGCATAAATGTATGGCTTAGCTCCCCCTGCTCCCCAGAGGCACGTGCTCACAGAGTCACCATGTCACGTTCAAGGTGTGCCGTCACCCAGGCAGATGAGCAATCCCTGTGTCTCGGGACTGTAGACGGACGGTCGCAACTGCACCAAACAGAGGACCATCCTTCTTGGCTCGCAGCATCCTCCCGGCTGCCTGCCCCGTGCGAGGGTGAGCCCAGGCCCGTGCTCCGAGCTGGGGCTTCTGCCTTAGTGGACGCTTCTAACAGAGGTGTGCAGGGGCCCCCACATGTGCACATCCTCCAGGACAAGGCCCCCACCAGCAACATTAGACACAACATAGAAACCAGCAGTGTTAACCACCAATACCCATTTATTTGAATGGAAAAAAAAAAAAAAAAAACCTCTCTGCATTCTATACGTCCCCAAATGATTGGCTAGAGAAACAAATACAAGTAAGTAAGCCGATCTGTGTAACTGCACTACAACAGAGACAACATGACTCCTGCTTCCTACAGAAGGCTAACTGAAAACTCCAGGGGCAAACGTAGGTTGCATAAGAAAGCGCGCGCGTGTGTGTGTGGTTAAAACCATTAGCTGCAGCTGCATTAAGACGTGCTAAGACACTCGCCTCGCCTGGTTTGTGGGCAGCTCCAGCAGAAGCCACAGGCCGTCACTAGTTTGCTTGGAGGGAAAGGTTTGGTGTGAGCTTTGCTGGTTCGTTTACAGTTCATTGGCAAGAAGCTAGCGCTGGCACACGCACCGAGTTTCCTCTTACTGCTCCGTGCTCACAGAATGAAAATCAGTTCCACTTCATACAGAAGAAACAGCGTTTATTTTCAGGTTTGCAAACAACGGTAGTCGATCCACACAAAAGGGTACTTTTAAAACTACCTGCATGTACTCTAGTTTATGCGTGTGTCTAGGAAACAAACGGCGTGTAGGTGCATACATGTCTGTCTATACAGGTGGGTACATATGTGTATACAACATGGTACCTGCCGACCTCTTGGTATGTGTGTGCGACCTCACCTCCGTGATGGCGCTCCAGGGGATGTGGGAGAGACTGTCTACAGTGGGACCAGCGCTACCGGGGACTCGGGATGCACACCGCTGTGGGCTGATCCCCTGGAAAGAGCGTCTCTGCCCTTTGCCTGGCGTCTGACCGTAAAATTCCCTTCTCTGCTCATCACCGCCTTGGCTCAGGACCATGGCGCGTGCCGGCAGTCCTCACACTGACGAGAAAGGACTCCTTTCTCTGCGCGGCCCCTCTTGCACCTGCATGGCTGTCATGGCAGTGGGCAGACTGGACGGGTGGTGGAGCTGCAGCTTCAGTGCCCTGTGGTGTGTGGGCAGATGCTGAGGCCCCGGGAGGGTCCAGCCGTGGTCGCGTCTCCCCTCTCTCACCATTCACGGAAGAATGATGTATGGAAGCTAGGCTTCTCCTCGCGGTCTGTCTATAAATACCGTGTATATACACATACAGATACTCATACATATACAAAGACTAACCCACAGACAAAGCCGGATGTGTGGCGCACTGGCCGGCGTCATGGCAACACATCAGAGAAAGTAGTCACTGCTCCTGCCCCCACAAGCTCAAGTTACCTGTCTGATCGCTAGTCACTCAGGGACAACTCAGAGGATTCCGTTAATTAAAAGAGGAGGGGAGATGCCGTCGAGATGGCCAAGTACAGACTAAGTGAAATCGCAAAGAAAACAGAAACCAGCAACGACCGAGGCCCAGGCATGGAGTTCGAGAGCTGCAAACCACCATCTTCAGATTTGGATAGACTGTTCTTTGTTCTTTTTCCTGTTGCTATGGGAACTTGGGAGTCAAGCTTCGGACGTCAGCAGTTCTCACAGACCTGAATGGGGGAAGGTTCAGAGTTAGGCTGGGAGGGACCACGGCTCGATTCAAAGCAGAAGAGCAAAGCACAGGAGTGGCGATGCCCGGGCTCTGACGCACAGCCCGCCGCTCTGCAGGACGGAGCCACCCACTCGGCTGGACTTCCTGCACCTGCTGAGAGGCTCTGGGACGGGCGCCTCTCCTCTCTGCCCAAGAGCGGCGTGGGCGCTGTGGCCACGGAGCACAGGCCGTGGCTGCTCCAGGAGCAGGCTGACTGCAGCGTTCAGACTGATGACCGTTCCACACGCAGACACTGGGTGCCGGAGCGGGGTCCCCACGGAGGCTCCCGCAGGGTGTCCCCCTGCTTCCCGGTCTGCTGCAACAAACGGCGGCACACCCGGGGCCGAGAACAACGTGCATGTGCTCTCTTCCCGTTCTGGACATCACCGGTCTGAAGGGGGTCAGCAGGGGCTGGAGCCCCTGAGAGAACCCATTTCCTTACCTGTCCAGCTCCTAGCGAGTGGATCATGGCCCCGCCCTCCATCTCTCTGCCCCACCTACAGTGCCCTTGGTTGCCACCGTCACGCACTCCTCCTCCTTCCTCTTTCGTGGACTCTGTGGCTACGTGGGCCTCACCTGGCTAACGCAGAGCGGCCTCCCTGTCCTCGGATCCTGGGCTTATTCTGCGTGTAAGGTCACACGCTCACAGCTGCCAGAGCTTAGCACGACGGCTTCCCGGACACTGACAGGAGGCACCGCCCCATGGTGCTGACTTCTTGGCCGTGCCTGGTTTCTCTAGCAGGCCCCGTGCAGTAGGGCACAGATAGAGGCTTCTCCAGAAACCTGATCTGGTCAATGCTTGCTCAGCCGAACACACGGCTAGGCTAGCCCTGTTCTCACGGCGTATGTTCCCGCCAGTTCCTGCACTCGTCTCATTCAGGTCGCCTGGGGACGAGCAGTGGTGGAGCCTCCACGCCAGGCCACACCACCCAGCATGGTCAGCAGGAGGTGCCCCGTCTGCAGGACGCCCGGACAAGCAGCCCAGGCAGGGGTGTGTCCTGTGCCCCGAAGGGTGGTGACCCTCACCCCTGGCTTCCACCCCCTGGGTGCCACTGGCAGCCCCATCCTGGTCACGGTGACCAAATACTTCTGGACATCCCCACCTGTTCCCTGAGGGGCTAACCAGTTAGAGGAAAAAAACAACTCTGAATAAAATCCACTAACTTGGCTTCCAGTTCCTTGTTTCCAGTCAGTTCTAGACCATGATGTGATCGATCCTGCTTCCCAGGGCTGTGGGACAGCCACAGGAGTGATTGGTGGAGTTTATGTAAAGCTCTTAACCTCCAGGTACAGCTCACAGAAAGCTCTCCGGGGTCAAGGGTCCCTGTCCAGGAAGACAGATTGCCAAGTGTGGCTCGGGCCTCTGCGGCGATGGACAGCCACTCTGCCGGGGTCTCCTGCGTCTCCTCACTCTGTCTCTGCCCGCATTCATCTCACGGCAGGAAGCACAAGCCACTGAGACAGCTCAGAGACTGTAGAACAGGCAACCGTGTCTTCAGGGGAAGCCTGAGAGGAGGCAGGCAATCCGAGCCAAGGAAGCCGTGGTGGTTGTGTGGCTACACGATTGTAGCTAACTGAGTACTTACGCTGGGTGAATGTTACTGTATACAAAAGGCACTGATGGGCCAGCGCCGCGGCTCACTAGGCTAATCCTCCGTCTTGCGGCGCCGGCACACCGGGTTCTAGTCCCGGTCGGGGCACACACGGATTCTGTCCCGGTTGCCCCTCTTCCAGGCCAGCTCTCTGCTGTGGCCAGGGAGTGCAGTGGAGGATGGCCCAAGTCCTTGGGCCCTGCACCCGCATGGGAGACCAGGAGAAGCACCTGGTTCCTGCCATCGGATCAGCGCGGTGCGCCGGCTGCAGCACGCTACTGCGGCGGCCATTGGAGGGTGAACCAACGGCAAAAAGGAAGACCTTTCTCTCTGTCTCTCTCTCACTGTCCACTCTGCCTGTCAAAAAATAAAATAAAAAATAATAATAATAAAAAAAAAAGGCACTGATGAGGCCGGCGCCGTGGCTCAATAGGCTAATCCTCCGCCTTGCGGCGCTGGCACACCGGGTTCTAGTCCCGGTTGGGGCACCGGATTCTGTCCCGGTTGCCCCTCTTCCAGACCAGCTCTCTGCTATGGCCTGGGAGTGCAGTGGAGGATGGCCCAAGTCCTTGGGCCCTGTACCCCATGGGAGACCAGGAGAAGCACCTGGCTCCTGGCTTTGGATCAGTGCAATGCGCTGGCCGCAGTGCGCTGGCCACGGCGGCCATTGGAGGGTGAACCAACGGCAAAGGAAGACCCTTCTCTCTGTCTCTCTCTCACTGTCCACTCTGCCTGTCAAAAAAAAAAAAAAAAGGCACCGATGAAAACGTTAACATCCAAGGACAGTTTCAGTGGCTGGATTCGGCGCCTGTCGGTCACCTTACTTGTGCCCCAGACAGCTTCAGCACCCTGCCTGCTCCCTGGGTGAGAGACTTTTGACTTGTTAAAATGGTTCACCTGGCACATCCTTTAATATTCGCGCCAGGGCTGCTTTGTGAGGCCTAAGGCAATGATCAGAACAGGTTTCTGGAGAAGTCTGCCTGTGCTTACTGCCCGGAGCCTGCTAGAGAAACCAGATACAGTCAACAGGACCACAGGTCGGCTCCAGGGGCGGTGCCTCCTTTCAGTGTCATCAGCAGGTGGTTTAAACATCAACACGGACAGTGAGCAATTATTTCATTTGTAGAAAGTGATCTGTGTGTGAGAGAGAACTCTGAACTGCTGGTTCACTCCCTAAGTGCCTGCAATGGCCAAGGCTGGGCCAGACCAGGGCCAAACCCAGGCGTGCCCCATGGGAGACAGGAGCCCAACCACTTGAGCCCTCCCGGCTGCCTCCCCACGTCGGCACTGGCAGGAAGCTGGGTCAGGCGTTCAGAGCTGGGAGTTGCTCCCAGGCACTCTGATGTGGGACGTGGGTGTCTTAACCGCTAGGCTAAAATGCTTGCCCTGCTTAACTTTCATTATTTTCAGTTACTCTTGTGTTTTATTATCTCCCTTGTCTTTAGACGTCAAAGAAGGGGGTGCAGGTTCTTCAGCTCAGTTCTCAGTTGCAACAAAGCCACCGACGGCATCACAGTGAATGGAAGTGCTTAGTTTCCTTTTCTGTGAAGGAGAGGGGCTAACGGCAGGCACCGGCCTCACTGCCACACGCCTGGGGACCCTTACGAGATCGGTTTTCTCACCGTAAAGTGGGATCCAGCCACTAAACCACGAGGAAACTATAGAGGAAAGTTGCCGAACAGCAGGGCGTCTGCTTGGTGCTCAGGGCGTCTGCAGCTCTCAGCATGTCTGGTTAGTTTTCACGGCATTTGGTTAGTGTTCAATGTATCTGGTGAGTGCTCATGGTGTCTGGTTAGTGTTCTGGGGTTCTGGTTAGTTATCCAGGTGTCTGGTTAGTGTTCAGTGTGTCTGGTTAGTGCTTGGGTGTCCGGTTAGTGCTCTGGGTGTCTGGTTAGTGCTTAGGGCATCTGGTTAGTGCTCTGGGTGTCTGGTTAGTGCCAGGGCCTACGGGTTGCCAGCACTGCAGGCACAGTGCCAGCCCCAGGCCTTGCACTTTCAAGTCTAGTCCCTCCCTCCGCCCCCTCCCCCTTGCCAAATCCAGAGTCAGTTAATTCTGTCTTCAACTCTTTCTAGCTGGCTCCTGTCCTTTGGGAAGTGTAACTTCTGGTCTTAAGCATGTGGTGTTCTGTGAGCTTCCTGAACATTCTGTGAGCGTCTCTGGAGTGCTGGTGCTGTGTATCACCACACTGCAGGAGCGGTGTCGGCTCGCGGCGGCCGTCTGCCTGGTTTCAGGTTGCCCGGCATAAACACCTGCCCACTCCTAGTCTTAACACTCGCCTCCCTCTTCCTCGTTCCTGCTGCACAGTGCACCCAGTGGGCCGGCAGACAGGAGCTGTCCAGGCCTCCATCCGTGGGGTGGGACCATCCTCGCACAGCTCCCAGGGCTCCTGGGGAGGCGTGCCTGGGGCTAGGGTCTCTGACGCAGGCATCGCGGGGTGCCACCTCTGGACTGTCTTGCTCTTTGGTTATCCTTGTATGCATCTCTCGCCTGACTGTTTTTTTCCCTTTTGAAAATCTTTCCGCATTTCTTGTCAGCCCACAGCCCCAGCTCCGGGTCTTCCCCCTCTGCAGATGCAGTTGGTTTCCACGTCACAGATGAGGCTTAGGGAAGACACCCAGCCACTGCCTCCCCCTTAGATTCTCATGCAGAGGTGGCGTCAGGAAGCCATGAGATCAGCCAGGCCTGGAGACCGGACTGAGCTGGGGGTGGAGGGTGTGGCTGGAAGGTGTCAGACTGTTGGGCTGTGTAGCCTGGGGGTTTGGAAGGAGCACAGGGATGTTGGTGAGGAGATGGTGCAGCCCCAGGGGGTGAGTCAGGTGGGGGTGGGGCTGGGGGGGGGAGACCTTCGGTTCTGTGTGGGAAATGGACAGTTTGAAGGATCAGGGGACCCTCGGGGGCTTCTCCTAGGGCTTCCCACGGGACCCTGCTTCTGCACGGAGCGTACCCGCAGCGAACGCTGCCGCGCCGGGTCATTTCCTGCCGCCCACTCCCCTCGGCCACCAGGTTGCGACGCCTTCTCTTCTAGATGGCCACTGCCACACTTCCTGGCTCACAGTGACCGCTGCTTTCTCAAAATGTACACAGCAAGGCCCCACAGGCCACGTCCGGGGGCCCCAGCACACGTGAGCTGTGTAGTCGCGAACACTCCGCCACCAGGAAGTCACGGACACAGATGTACTCCTGGCATGCCCACCTCCGTACCACTCAGCGTGAGAACTCCTTTGTTTCCAAGAACATTTCTTTCTATTATGGTCACTGCTACCAGTCAATGGGACGTACTCATTTATCTTTGTTTTACCTTGCAGCCCAGCCTCCCTCTGCGAATGCTCTGGTCTTAGAAAGCTACAGGATCGACTTCAGTGTGGCAGAGGTCACTGCACAAGGCAGAGAGGACTAGGCCCCGGCAGACCAGCAGGCCACCCTGGGCACATTTCACAAGCTCACAGCGAGGGGCACCTGGGGCCGGTTCTGCTGATCCCGGGGCTGCAGGACAGCAAGGGGCCGGCGGCGAGTTGTTGAGATGCCACTACGCGCGGCAGCACTGCTACAGGGAGCATTTTCTGTGGCCTAGGCCAAGGGTGACTGTTTCCCCCAGTAAGCTGCTTTGGGAAGACAGACGGGAATGCAACGGGCATGTGAGGCCAGCACGCGCCACAGTGTGCACTGCCGTGAGGCCGACTTACAGGCTAAGGTGAAGAGTGTGGTGAGCAGGGCGGCCGCCAGGCTGGCACGCAGGGGCCCCGCGGCGTTGCAGTCCACTTTGGAATTCTTACAGGAGCACACTTGCACCCTGAGATCTGTGACGCTGCTCATGGGCGGTCTCCCCGAATCTGTCACCATGACGGGCAGGTTGTAGTTGGCTTTGTTCAGGTTCTGCAGCAGGCTCACCAGGGCGTGCGTGTCTGCAGAGACGAGGAGGACAAGGTGAGACAGGACCCACTTCCACCCCACAACGTGCACAGACTGGGGCCGCCCTAGAAGTGAGCTCGCGGGAAGGCTTAGGCTCCGGTTCACAGCCGTGGAGTGACCACACGCATGCATTCCCCAGCGGCTCTAGCCCCAGGTGGCTCCTGCACCGGACACAGCAGGCAGAGGACACCTCCGGCGTCCCAGAGTTCTACGGCGCAGTGCTATTGTGATCAGTCCCAAGTGGACTCACTGTTACGGAAATGGCCGGGCACCAAGAACTCCTCCCTGAAACGTCACACCTGTGAAGCCGTCTCCACAGAGATGGCGCTCAAGGAGAGAAAGCTACGTGAAGCCCCCCACCCCCGCCCCACAGCAGGCAGAGTCCCCGCGTGTTGTCATGGAGGTGGCGTCTGCACTGTTGTGACGGAGCCCCAGCCCCCGGCCCGAGAGCTGCATGCAAACACAAGCTTCCTCGTGCTCCGTGTCCGGTGGCACCGAGAAGTGGCCACCACCCCACCCCCCCGCCTGCTCTTCTCAGTCACTCTAATGACAGGGGGACTTTTTTTTTTTTTTTTTTTTTTTTTTTTTTTTTTTTTTTACGGGCAGAGTTAGAGAGAGATAGAGAGAAAGGTCTTCCTTTTTCTGTTGGTTCAACTCCCTAGTGGCTGCTCCGGCCCCGGCCCGCGTGCTGCGCTGATCCGATGGCAGGAGCCAGGTGCTTCTCCTGGTCTCCCATGGGGTGCAGGGCCCAAGCACTTGGGCCATCCTCCACTGCCCTCCCGGGCCACGGCAGAGAGCTGGACTGGAAGAGGAGCAGCCGGGACTAGAACCCGGCTCCCCTCTGGGATGCCGGTGGGGCAGGCAGAGGATTAACCTAGTGAGCCATGGCGCCGGCTTGGCAGGGGGCCTTTGTAAAGCCGCTCTTCTCTTGGTGTGAACAGTGCTGAGTAGTCAGAGAACAGCTGGGGACAGGAGAAGTGGAGCTGCGGCGGCACGTTCCCGCTTCAGGAAAGCAGGCGGGAGGACAAGCCGTGGCGCCGGGAAGATGGCGTCGGCTGGAGGACGGCCGTCCCGGGAGCCGACAGTGGCAGAAGTGACCGAATGACCGACGTGGTCATCGCTCCGCCGCGAGGCGATTCGCTGATTTCCCTCCCACGGAGGAGAAACTTGAATGAGGAAGTCTGACGGGAAAGAACCAGCGGTGGTCATTCAAGACGGCCACCGCCGTAACACCCAGCGAATAAAACGCTAACTCCTCAAACAAGAGAAACGCTGATTTAATTAAAAATGATCCGTGCAGCCGAATCCATTCTTTAAGAGGCAATAAAACAGAGAAGCAGGCCGATAGAATCAATACCAAGTGGGGGCGACTAATAAAATAAGACATGAAATAGGGCCATAGCAAGAGAGACGAGGCTCTGTAATGGGACATTTTATGCACAATTGTACAGGGCCTCCCCCCTCAGAAACGCTCTGGCTGATGTAAGACGTGAACCCTGCCCAGGCCAACCGCACAGCGAAGGGTGAACCCGTCCCTGCAGACAGAGGCTGTCTCTAACGCATGTGTGCTTCTCTCGTTCCTGTTTTGGCTTTATCGGGAGACAAGGTGAACTTCGTCGTGAGTTCACGAATGGGAAGGGGGCGGTGGGCGTGTGCCGGGGGGATCTTCCCTAACTGGATAGGTGCTGCTGATTCAGCCCCCACAAGGCCACGTTCTTAATTCCGCCTGCCCGCCCACGAGGAAAGGCTGGGGGACGGAGACATTGCTTGCGAGTTTCGTAAGTGGGAGAAAGGACACGTGGGACAGGAAAGCCAAGTGTCTGAAAGCAAAGCCACGGTCTCTGCCGACCCTGAGCTAAGCTGGAAGACGTCCGCAGCAGAAAAGGGGAGCGGAGGGAGGAAGGCCTTAGCGAGTCTTCACAGCAGGGGGTTCGCTTGTCCTCAGTTCCTGTGGGCGGCAAGTGCGCCACGGCCACTCCCAAGTGCTGGTGGAAGCTGGGGTGCACGCCGTCCTGTTTCCGAGCCGGGAGACGGGGGTGGGGGCAGAAGCGAGGAGCCCCCGTCTTCAGAGCGGCCGGCCAGTGCTCTGTGCAAGCCACTACACACAAAGAACCTGATGGCTTAGTTACAAGAAAAAGGGAAGAGGAGGGGTGTGGATGACAGGCCTGCGACGGGCGCCTCGGGCCGGCAGGGATGCAGCCCGCAGGGGTGTTGGGAGGACGGTGGGGCTATGAGCACGGTAGAGAGCGGGTGTACAGCGCTGCAGGGCAGTGCGGGGAAGAGGAGGGACGAGGCAACGCTTACGGAGAAGCGGCTGAGCCGTGTCTACAAACCACTGGTTTGCTGGAAGGGACACTGTCAGCACGTGCCGTGCATCTCTGAGTTCAACTATGCGAGAGTTGGAGAGGAAGATCTCTTAAGGAAAGAGGAACTATGTGTTCAAGGTCAGAAGGGTGAGGCAGAATGTTCTAGGCAGACTTACTGTTGATCTTGGAGATCTTCCAGACCTTGTCAGGAACAGTTTGTTTGTGGATTTCAAACTTGAAAGGATCCGTGTTTGGGTGCAGATCCTTATCTGACGCTCCCAAGATGACGACGCTGAGGTTTTTGGCGTCATCGCAGACTTCGGCTACCGTGGGGTGGATGACGGGAGCGTTGTCATTCACGTCTTCCAGGGTCACCAGCAAGGTCCCCGTGCCAGTGGCAGGAGGGTTGCCTGTGGAGGAGAGGGAAGATGGTGGCAGAGGTCAGAGGTCGTGCAAGACTTGCTGAGCACGGTTCTCTGTGCAGTATACACTCGGGTGTGCGATGCACACTCAGCGTGAGCGTCGCCCAGCATGGTTCTCTGTGCAATGCACACACAACAGACTTTGCTTGCAGCAATGGTTTCAAGGGGGACAGGAATAAATGATCAGATTTTTTTCTAGTTTAGTATGTTACACAACCTTGTATCATACATAAGATTGAGGTTCTTCAGGCTTGGTACAAGGGTGCTTCCAAACATTCTAGGAAAACAGAATGAAAAGATAAGTTTATTTTGGTGCAAAAAGTTTTTTTTTAAGATTGATTTATTTGAAAGGCAGAGTTTTATATATATATATATATACACACATACATATGTATTATATATGTCTACATATGTACATATAAACTATATATGTATATATACATACACACATACATATATGTATACATACATACATATATAGAGACAGAAAGGGAGGGAGAGAGCTGTGGAGGGGTCTTCCATCCACTGAATTACCCCCTGCGATGGCCACGATGGCCAGGGCTGGGCCAGGCTGGAGCCAGGAGCCAGGAGCTTCCCCTGGGTCACCCACGCGGCTGCAGGGCCCAGGAACTTGGCCATCTTGTGCTTTACACTAGGGTGCATTATCAGGGAGCCGGACTGGAAATGTAGCAGCCAAGACTCGAACCAGCGCCCATATGGGAGGCTCGCACTGCAGGTGGCGGCTTTACCGCCTACGCCACAGCGACTGCTCTGGTGCAAAAGGTTTTTAAAATCCACGCTTCAGAGGTCTTCTACAAGTTCATAAAACATGCGCTTCAGGGAAGACTACAGGGGATCCCAACCTGTTTTCGCATCAAAACAGGCTTATCTTCTGGTTCTGTTTTCCACAGACTTCCTAGCTCTCCCACGTTTTGATAATGCTAAGCTTCCGACACCAAAGTCACACTAACACTCCAGTCACTCAGAGAGGAGATAACGGGTCTCACCTTCCCTGCCTATCAAAGTAGATAGCCGGGGTGTTCACAGACGGTGAGTAGACCCTGGGAGACCAGGGCTTGCCTGGAGCCTTCTACCCTAACTAGCGGCTGAGCAGGGCAGAAGGGGTTCCCAGTGGCTGATGGTGCCGCGGGCTGGGCTGGCCCCAGGACAAGCTAGATTGGAGACGAGAAATGGAATCACTAGCGGGCTGCTGGGCAGTAGAAGCAATCAGGGTATAACTTGGGGCCTTCATTTTTTTTTAAAGATTTCTTTATTTACTTATTTGGGAGGCAGAGTTACAGAGAGAGGGAGAGATGAGATACAGAGGTCTTCCATGCAGGCTGTGGCTTTGCCGCTACGCCACGGCGCCGGCCCCGGAGGGGAACTCTGAAGGACTCTGGGCCCCTTCACCATCGGCTGGCAGGGGAGTTCCTGCGGCTCGTCCTCTCCTTCCTGGGGAAGAGGCCCAGACAGGCGCCCATCAAGCCCAACATCCAGATGCAGGGAGGGGACCCGGCTGTGGCCGTGGGGGCTTCGGTCTGGAAGGGCTGAGACACGAGCCGGGCAGTCAGTGGGTCCTTGGCGTGGTGAGAAGGTGAGTTCTCCACTGGGGATGTGATGGGGGCCAAGGCGCTGCACCCAGCCCGAGGGCCCCGGGCCGGACATGTTCAGGATTTTGCACTGAGGCTTGGTGCTGCTGGCTTGGTGGGACAGACCTGAGTTTCCTATGAGAAGCAGGACGATGAGGAGACGTTCCAAGCTGTGCCGTGGATGCGTGGAGGGAAAGACGGTGCTGAGCCCTGGCTGTGCCTTCTACTCATACACACCTACGATTATGTTTAATTGATAAATCAGGCCCAGCTAATAATGAAATAGAACAATCACAGCCTATACTATAATAAAAGGTACCCCAAAGTTGAATTTGTAAGTTAGGCACAGTGAGAGATTAACAACAGTGACTAGTAGCTGTAGTAGAACAAGGATGAGCACATACTATAACAAAAGTTAAAGTGCTTGAGTCTCTTATTACTGGGCATTTCCAGTTAATGGTTCCAGCCCGTGCTTGACCAGGGGACACTGGACCTGTGGAACTGGAACCCCTGGTGAGGGGGGACGCTGGATTCCCGTCCCTCGAGCTTTCTCCCGGCTGCAGAAACGGAATGGACCCTACCGAGCCAGAACCACAGAGCTCCAAGGGTGAGGACTGGGTGCCGAGGTTGGCCTTAAGCATGGGTTGAAAGCAGTGTCCGGGGCTCCTCCCTTCCGTGCCCAGCACCGGTACAGCAACAGCCAAGCCCCAAGAAGCCGGAGCTGCACGGGGCCTGGCACTGCTTCGGTGCTGAGGTTCAGAATGTGTGTGAGCGGGCCACAGGGCCAGGCTCCGGCTCTGTTAACCGCAGGAATTTTATTTTATTTGGAACCTTGACCAAAAGGATCTGCACCTGGACAAAAAAACTGCCCTGAGATTCCTCTGAGAGCTTCCCTTGTTCAGAAGCCGCACATGGATACGCATTTTATCTCGTCACTAATAGACACAAGCAGAAACAGAGCATGATCTCATTAAAAAATACGTACATAAGATTAGGAAAAGATTAGAAGGAAATATATCAACACTTAAGTGGTGATTATCTCTCCTGGTAATTACCATTGCAATAATACTTCTCTCTATTTTTAATTTTCTTAGAATAAGCATGATTATTATAATAATAGGAAAAGGAAATGTTAAACTCAAAAATTATCCAGGGACTAAAAGAAATGTTTTTTTTTCCCCTCCAGTTCTCCCTTCTCTTCTCTTACTCTGCTCATTTTTACAACAGTTTTGATTTTCAGTAAATTCATGAAGTTGTAGCGTCACCACGATCTGACTTTGGCACATTTGCATCAGACTGAAAAGAAACCTTAGGCCTTTCTGTACTGGCGCCCAGGCCCACTCCTCGCCCGGCGCCCGCTCCTCCGCCTTTGTCTCTGCACAGGTGCCTGTCCCGGACATCTCACACACACGGGCGGTGCCCCAGGGGCCTGCGGGTGAGAACGCTGCTCCAGGGCGGGAAGTGATGTGATCTTG
Organism: Lepus europaeus; assembly: GCF_033115175.1. Lineage (NCBI taxonomy): Eukaryota > Metazoa > Chordata > Mammalia > Lagomorpha > Leporidae > Lepus > Lepus europaeus. The sequence continues at coordinate 68,562,076 of NC_084845.1, read as the reverse complement.
CTTGTGAGAAGTTCAAAGACTTGCAGGACGAGACTGGCTTTGATTAAGAAGAAGAGGATGGGCTGGATCTGAGCAAGCAGAGTGCACACACGGAAGACCAGCTCGGAGGCCAGGGCCGTGATGGGGACAGCCGTGAGTGTCCGAGCAAAGGGACTGAGGACGCAGGGCCCTAGGTGGCTCCAGGAGGCTGGTGCACGTGGAGGACTGGCTTGGGAGTGACAGGAGGAGCCCCGGGGAGGGCAGGTTGTAGCACAGGGACTGGGTCACGGGCCATGCCCTGGCCCGGCTGTGGAGTTGGGAGGGCAGGGGAGGAGCAGCCAGGAGACCCCTTGGTGGGCTGAGCTGGTGGTGTTGATGGGAATCGCTGACGCCTGTCTGAATGCCACAAGCAGCTCCCACACAAATGGATGAAAATGTTATGTCTGAGAGGCTGACATGCTTGGTCACCATGGAAACGTCCCACCAGGCGGCTTCAGCCTCCCCATGCAGCCAGGGGCAGCACCACCAGCGGCTGGGGCGGCAGAAGGAGGCGTTTTCTGGTGTCTGACTCTGCACCTGCTTCGCAGGGAGGGGTCTCTGCCTCCCCGTGTCCCTGGAGAAATGGTGAGGTCGCCACCAGGGCGTGGTAAGATGGCCTTTCAGACACTGACGATGATGAAGCTGAGAGAATCAGTCCGCGGCCAGGCCCCGTTCAGTTCCTGGGAACGTTGCCTGGGTGCTCACGAGGCTCCTGCAATCCTGCGTTCAGGCTTTGCAGTCGACAGAGCCACCCATCAGGCAGGTGGCCTCATCCCCGTTCTGAGGCTGAGAGTGTAGGCTCACGCCTGGGGCCACGCAGCTGAGGAAGGGAGGGGCTCCTTCCACAGTGAGGTGGAACCCCAAGCCCCATTACTTCCACAGACAGAGTGGGCTGCCTCCAAATAGCTCTGACCACAGCCTGCCCATTCGCACATCTGAAGGGTTCTTTTATGGGACCATTTTGTCGGTGACAAGATTATAGCTAGTATTTCCAACATGATTGATGCTTTACTGGTACCTGAAATAACAAGAAATGATGGCTAGGTCTTCGATTTATTCTTCTTCCTCAAGTAATAGCATGGCTGCGGGAAGGGTGTTAAACTGGCTGAATTGGGGCGCCATCATCATTAATGGCTTGATTTTATCCAAACCAGCATCTTTTAAGTAGATCAGCCTAAATAATCATACCATGTACCCCATGCAGTCTAGAGCTTGGTTGATCTGAAGTTTCTTTCCCTCAACTTCCGTTTGGGGACCAACCTTATTCAGCCTTCAGGAGCCATCTCACTATGGGTCAAAATGACAATTCTTTCCCCCTCTTTTTCATCAGCCTAAATGTACTTTGAACAATGTTTCAATTTTGAATCCACAATCCACCAGCAATGTCAGAAAATCTATTTGGTAGGGGACTGAGGGAGAACGCGGGCTGGGACATGGTGTATCTCAGCCTGTGAAAACTCGTGCCAGTCTATTCCATTCTCACTCTGCAGCCGTGGTGCCTGGTTCCGTGCCTTGGCACCTCACACCGCATTTCTCGCCGAGGGACTCAAGCGCACTCCCTGCAGGTTGCTGAGTCAGGAGGAACGCACTGCGTGCTCAGTGGTGAGTGGCTTTGCTTCTCTGCCAGTCATCCCCCGTTTCTTGCAGTGGAATCAGAAGACACTTTGGGACACCACGGAAGCCTCCCGATGGCCTGCAGAGGGCCTGGGCTTCCCGGTTCAAAATGATCTCCTGTGCACTGAGGCCGGGGCAGAGCCGACAAGGCTACTTATTCTCCTCTTCCCTTACGGCATCTGCTTGGCACGGGCTTGGGAGAAGGGCGTTTGGGTTTCCTGGGTGAAGTACTCGTCTTCATTGCATAGACCTCCCCAGAGAACCCGAGAGCTCGTTCGGCCTCAGTCGTGGACCGCTGACCCCGACCCAATTCCTGAAGGGAGCGACGGTGACCGATGAGATCCAGGGGAGGCGGCAGGGGGACCAGCTGAGCACAGGTAGACTCCGCGGCAGGAGGTGGCGTGCCAGGAAGCAGCCTGTGGCCTTCCCCGCGGGGAACCTGAGGTCTCTCCTGAGAAATCGTTTCTGACAGTTTCCAGCCCACACGCAGGTGAGACTGACCCTTGACCTTCCTGGGGACTACCTGGGCGGGAGCAGTAATCACCCAGGGATTTGCCCAGTGCTGACACTGTTTGCCTCACTGTCATCACATCCCAGAGGAATTCAATTGTTATTGCATTCTGGAATGTTCCCTCTCCAATTGGTGTTTTCCTTGGCTGTTACCATCCCCCACGGCCTTAAGGTGAGGGAGCCTTCCGTGTCTGCTGGAGTCTTTGATCAAAGAGTCCTGTTCTCTGAAGGCGCCGTCCTAACCTTTTCAGAAAATCTGGGCCATTGAAGGCAGACGGTGCTATCCATCTCTAAAGATAAAATGCTTGCCAACACGAAAGGTCACCCTGGCTTAATTTATAGGATTAAAGGCTTTACTCCTCCAACCACTTAACCAGAGCCCGTTCTGATGGAGCAAAACAGAAACGCATCTCATTCTGTTGAAACGATGCTCCCAGGTAGGACGCAGCGCACCAGAATCGATACTTGCTCCAGAAAGGCGCCCTGAGCGCACCCTTGGCGGATCACAAAGTGTCTGTTCCTCCCCAGGTGGTATCACAAAGCACGATCCCACAGTTTGTCTACGCTGGCGTTGGGGCTCTGGCCAAACAGGGCCAGGAGGCTCTCTAATTTCGTTAGCTTCAGGTCTGGTTTCCGGCCGTGTGTGGTCTGTTCTGCTGCTCCACCCTCACCGCACAGCCCCCAGCCTCTCAGAGGCACCTGCAGGAAAGGACTCTCGGTACCCTGCTATGATCGTTCCCCTGAAGAGGTGTGCGGAGCGGGTGACGAGGAGTGCACGTGTGCCCCTGCAGCGTGCGGTGGGGACTGCGGGGTGCGTGCTCTGTTTGTCCGCGCAGGAATCTCACTCGTCTCCGTTCCTGGCAGGGTCTGCCCATCAGCAGGCTGGGCTGTCCTAGGCTGGAGTGACACGGTGGCCGTGGTCTGTGCAGGCATGAGCAGCACTTGGGGAAGACGAGCAGGGTTCCACACTGTGGCCACGCATTTTTTTTGTTGGTGTTGTTGAATTTTCTTACAAACATGTGTCACAAACACACGGCCTGAAGAACTCTCTCCACTGGAACACATCCACGTGGTGGTCCAGCACTAGCAGACCAAGAAAGTCACCCAGAGGTCACCTGACAGCGATGGTCAGCATCACCAGTCTGAGCGCACAGATGCAGTCATCCCGCGTGCGCCGCTGTGCTTACATTACGCTGGCGAGATTCCCGTGTGCTGGCGGGCGTAGGTGTGGGCGTGCACTCATGCTTGCTGCACTGTGTGAAGGTACCACAAATTGTTACCCCATGTTCACTGGGCATTTTTTTTTTAAATTTTTGACAGGCAGAGTGGACAGTGAGAAATAGAGACAGAGAAAGGTCTTCCTTTGCCGTTGGTTCACCCTCCAATGGCCGCCACGGCCGGCGCACCACGCTGATCCGATGGCAGGAGCCAGGTGCTTCTCCTGGTCTCCCAGGGGGTGCAGGTCCCAAGCACTTGGGCCATCCTCCACTGCACTCCCTGGCCATAGCAGAGAGCTGGCCTGGAAGAGGGGCAACCGGGATAGAATCCGGCACCCCGACCGGGACTAGAACATGGTGTGCCGGTGCCGCAAGGTGGAGGATTAGCCTAGTGAGCTGAGCCCTCACTGGGCATTTGGATGCCTTCCAATCTGGGGCTTTTGTGAGTAGCTCTGGCACCTGCATTTTGTAGAACACGTTTCTGTTGGACGTATGATACCTGGGCATGGCATTCCTGGACCACAGGGTGAACAGACTCTCAGACTTAGCTGACAGCTTGTTTCTAACGTGGCTGCACCCACTGTTTACCAGTACGATGATTTCACCTCCTCGCCAGAGCTTGGTATTTTCCGTTTTTAAATTTAAGCCAGTTTTGCAGGTGTGCTTTTGTATTGATTTTCATTACGTTTCCTGGTTAATTTGTATTTTAATGTTGTATTTTTATAATTTAATCTATGTATCCTTGATTAACTGCGAATCTTTCATGCCCTCTTCTGTGAGCTGCCTGTTCAAGTTCCTGATCCACTCTCCCTTGGGTTGTATCCTTTGCTTACAGACTAGAGGATTTCTTTATATTATACCTGTCTCCTACTCTGTGGGATACATTTTTGACTTTCTTAATAATGTCATTTAAATGAACAAAGTTCTTAATTTTAATTTATATATCATTTGACCCTGTGTGGTTTGGATTTTTGTGTTTAAAAAACTTGTTTACACCAAGGACATGTATGGTCTCTGTCTTCCTTCGAAAGATGCATTATTTCACTTTATTTTAAGTAATTATTTTAGAGGCAAGGGTGTGTGTGGTGGGGGAGGGAGAGAGAGAGAGAGAGAGAGAGAGATAGATACTGGCTCCCAACTGGTGGGTCGTGAAGGCTGGGACTGGGCCAGGTCAAAGCCAGAGGCTGGGAACTCAGTCCAGGTTTCCCTGGTGGGTGTTAGAGACATAGCTCCTCGAGGCATCAACTGGTGCCTCCCATTGTCTTCTGTATTTTTATCTCTAATGTATTTAGAACTGATGATTTTATACAGTTTAAGAGAAGAGTTAGGATATATTTCTTCCACTTTTATCCAATCAACCCATCACTGTTCATTGGCCATGCTGTGTGATATACAGGCTGTGCTGTGTTGTCCTTGTCATAACTGAGGAGTGTGAATGTGTGGGATTCTTTGGGAACTCTCTAAGTTAGTTCATTGGTCAGTTTTCTCCCATCTTCGTGTGAGTAGCACATAGCTTAAATTACTATAGCTTTTCAGTTGGTCCAAAATGTGATAGTGTAAGTTGTCCAACTTATTTTTAAAAATTGCCTTAGCTATTTTCATTTGAAATATTTTTTGGTTCAATCTGTGCCAATCCCCTTCTCTGACAAAAAATGCTGGAATTTTGCTTGATATTGCATTGATTTTGATCATTTATGTCAGTTTGGAGAGCAATGGTATTTCAGTAGCATTGAGTTTTCTAGTCCATGAACATGGTATAGCTCCCTATGTTTGCAGGCTTAAAAATTCTCTTATGTAGTTACTTCCCTTTTCCACGTAGAGGACTTAGACACCTTTCTTTTAACCTATAGCTTACTATCTGAGGCTTGTGGTGCTACTGTGAGTGGCATATTTTAAAGTTTCATTTTCTAATTGCTCATTGACGGGATCTAAAAAATTAACTTTGTATACAGATCTTATATTTGACAAACTTTACTAAATTCACCAATAGTTTTTCTGAAAACAGATTTTTTTCTTTTATTCTCTAACATTTCTGTTTATTTTCTTCTTGTACTGGAACTAATCTCAGGGAAAGGTTTTCATCATTTAGCTGGATGTCTGTGGAAGCAGCAGCTCCTTTTGTAAAGTTTTTTTTTTTTTTAAATCAGATTAAGGAAATATCTTAGTTTGCTAAATTTGAAAAAGATTATGAATCAATGTGGAATTATTTTCAAAGGCAATGGCTGAGATGATCATATCAGCTTTTTTAGATTCACTATTTTGTTAAGGATTTTTTTTCATTTATACTCATGAGTGAGATTGTAATTTTAAGTTCTTGTATGGTGTTTTTCAGGTTTTGGACAAAACTTTTTCTTTCAAAAAGAGTTCCTAATTGTTCTATTTCTGGAAAAGTTTGTTGATGTCAGTGTTTTTCTTTCTCAAATATTTTGAAACATATAGTGAAGCCATCTGGGCCTGCTGATTTCTTTGTGGAAACAGTTTTAACAGCACATTTTCTTCCCCTAAATATTAGAGTATTCAAAATTTTCTATTTCTTCTTTGGCAACTTTTTATAAGTTATAATTTTTAGGAAACTGTTTCATCACATCCAAATCATATTCAAAGTTGGCCAAATATCCTTTCCTCTTCTTAAATACCTTTTTTTTTCTGGAGAGGCAGATGGGAGAAGAGGAGAGAGACCCCATCCACTGGTGCCTTCACAAGTGACTGCAGTGCTAGAACACAGCCAGAACCCAGGTCTCCCAAGTGGGTGACACGGACTGAACTCCTTGAACACCAGCTGCTGCCTCCCAAGCTGCACATTCGCAGGAAGTCAGAATGTGAGGTAGAACGAGGACTTGAACTCCGGCACTCTGATGTGGGGAGTGAGCATCCCAGCTGTGGCTTAACCCAGTGTGCACAGTGCCTAGCCCTAGTTTTCTCTGCCCTGTTACACTGAACCTGTGCTGTGGGGTGCACACAGATTTAGGGTTGTGAGCGGGTATCTCCCCCGCTTGGAATGCTTCCCTTATCGGTGTGAAATGCCCTCACCCCCCAATTACCTCTTGCTGTGTTTTTGCCTTAAAGAGCAGTTTTGGGTGCCGGTGTTGTGGCACAGGTTAAGCTGCTGCTTGTGATGGCTGGCATCCCATACCAGAGAGCCAGTTGAAGTTCCGGCTGCTCCTCCTCTGATCCAGCTCTCTGCTATTGTGCCTGGAGAAGCAATGGGAGATGGACCAAGCACTTGGGCCCCTGAACCCATGCAGGGGACCCAGAGGAAGCTCCTGGCTCCTGGCTTTGGATCAGGCTATCTGTGGCCATTGTGGCCATTCGGAGAGTGAACCAGTGGATGGAAAACCTTTCCCTCTGTCTTTCCCTCTATCTGTAATTTTGCCTCTCAAATAAATAAATAAATCTTTTTTTTTTTTAAAAAAAGGAGTCTGATAATTTTACTTGGAGTATCTGACTCGTTTTCACTTTACCTTTAATTATGGCGGTAGTAGGTTTGCATTTTCATATTGCTTGTTTTCTTATTTGGCCCATATTTTTAATGTTCTTTCCTGCTCCTTTCTGGTCTGCTTTTGGCTTAATCAAGCATTTCTCCTTTCATTAAGCTGTGAGTTTTACCTTTTTCTTTTAGTTACTGCGCAGGATTACAATCTAAAACAAAGTATCACTCTAACCACATCTTCCCTGCTGGTCAACTTGTGTTGACCACTCCCATCATTTGTGTTCATTGTTGTCATGCATTCTAGCTTATTTATTTATTCATTCATTCATTCATTCATTCATTTATTTTGCCAGGCAGAGTTAGACAGTGAGAGAGAGAGAGAGAGAGAGAGAGAGAGAGAGTTATAGACAGTGGGAGAGAGAGAGAGAAAGAGAGAAAGGTCTTCCTTCTGTTGGTTCACCCCCCAAATGGCTGCTACGGCCAGCACGCTGTGCCGATCCGAAGCCAGGAACCAGGTGCTTCCTCCTGGTCTCCCATGCGGGTGCAGGGCCCAAGTACTTGGGCCATCCTCCACTGCCTTCCTGGGCCACAGCAGAGAGCTGGACTGGAAAAGGAGCAACCAGGACAGAATCCGGTACCACGACCGGGACTAGAACCCAGGGTGCTGGCACCACAGGCAGAGGATTAGTCTAGTGAGCTGCAGTGCTGGCCCAGCTCTCTAATATTTTTAACTCCTCTTGTTAAAATTATTTGATTACCTAGATATATACCTTTCTACTTTTATTTATGCTTCTTGCATTTCCATGTCTTTCTGGGACCACTTTCCCTCTGCCTGAAATACCCCCTGGGGTAAAGAGTGTGAACCTACTAGCTATGCAATTTCTCATTTCTTTTTCAGCTGTTCCAAGATGTCTTAACCTCAGCTTCAGTGAGAGGGAAAAATCCAAGAATAGAATTCTAGGTTGGCCACCATGTTTAATGGGTTCCGAGAAATGATGCTGTGTCACTCAGGGATTCTGTCTCTCCTGTCGGGACACCATCTGTCAGTCAGGACACCATCTGTCAGTCAGGACATCATGTGTCAGTCAGGACAATATCTGTCAGGATATCACCTGTAAGTCGGGACGTCATCTGTCAGGATGTCACCTGTCAGTCAGGACACCATCTGTCATGACGCCATGTGTCAGGATGCCGTCTGTCAGTCAGGACGTCACCTGTCAGTAGGGAGGTCCTCTGTCAGTGGGGTCACCATCAGTCAGGACATCACCTGTCAGTAGGGAGGCCCTCTGTCAGTGGGGTCACCATCTGTCAGTCAGGACATCACCTGTCAGTAGGGAGGCCCTCTGTCAGTGGGGTCACCATCTGTCAGTCAGGACATCACCTGTCAGTAGGGAGGCCCTCTGTCAGTGGGGTCACCATCAGTCAGGATGTCACCTGTCAGTCGGGACACCTGTCAGTCAGGAAGCCATCTATCAGTTAGGACACCCTGTGTCAATCGGGACGCCATCCATCAGTCAGGACATCATCTGTGAGTCAGGATGCCATCTGTCAGGACATCATGTGTCAGTCAGGACACCATCTGTCAGGACGTCACCTGTCAGTCGGGACGTCATCTATCAGTTAGGACACCCTGTGTCAGTCGGGACGCCCTGTGTCAATTGGGATGCCATCTGTCAGTCAGGACATCATCTGTGAGTCAGGATGCCATCTGTCAGGACATCATGTGTCAGTCAGGACACCATCTGTCAGGACGTCACCTGTCAGTCGGGACGTCATCTATCAGTTAGGACACTCTGTGTCAGTCGGGATGCCCTGTGTCAATCGGGACGCCATCCGTCAGTCAGGACATCATCTGTGAGTCAGGACGCCATCTGTCAGTCAGGACGTCATGTGTCAGTCAGGACACCATCTGTCAGCTGGGACACCATCTGCCAGTCAGGACGCCATCTGTCAGTCCGGATGTCATGTGTCAGTCGGGATACCATCTGTCAGTTGGGGATGTCACGTGTCAGTTGGGACGCCTGTCAGCCGGGATGTCATGTGTCAGTCTGGATGCCCTGTGTCAGTCAGTTTGCCATCTGTCAGTCATGACGCCATCTGTCAGTCCGGATGTCATGTGTCAGTTGGGATACCATCTGTCAGTTGGGATGTCACGTGTCAGTTGGGACGCCTGTCAGTCGGGATGTCATGTGTCAGTCTGGACGCCCTGTGTCAGTCAGGACACCATCTGTCAGTCATGACGCCATCTGTCAGTCATGACGCCATCTGTCAGCCGGGATGTCATGTGTCAGTCTGGACGCCCTGTGTCAGTCAGTTCGCCATCTGTCAGTCATGACGCCATCTGTCAGCTGGGATGTCACGTGTCAGTCTGGACGCCCTGTGTCAGTCAGTTTGCCATCTGTCAGTCATGACGCCATCTGTCAGTCCGGATATCATGTGTCAGTCGGGATACCATCTGTCAGTTGGGATGTCACGTGTCAGTTGGGATGCCTGTCAGTTGGGATGTCATGTGCCAGTCTGGACGCCCTGTGTCAGTCAGTTCGCCATCTGCAGTCGCTCCATCTGCTGCTGCACAGGTGGTCTCCTCCTTTGATTCTCAAGCTGCTGTCACTTTTTCTCCTTGGATTTGGTTACCATTACTTCGGCCATGGTGTCCTGAGGAAGGTTTTTATTCTGACTGTCCTGCTGTGCTTCGCTGACCTTGAATGAGTGGGTAGAGACGTCTGTTACTGGTTTGGGACATCCCTGGGCATCACGTTTCTGCTCCACCATCACTCTGCTGTCGGCTGGGATCCCGCCTTGTGTTTGCCACACTGGTCTCCTGGCTGAGTTCCCCCATTCGTTGCTCCCTCCGTGCGTCACGCTGGTGTTTTCTGTAGATTCTCCCTCCCAGTCAGTGTGTGTTCTGCTGCTGAACCCACCTGTTGAGTTCCTAATAGCAGAGGATCGGATTCTGTCGCGCAGACTCTCTGACATCGTTTTCTTCAACAGACCAATCTATCGTTTGTTCCGTATCCACGAACACAGCAGCCAGCTGTCGTTACTGTAAAGCCCGTATGTGCCAATTCAAGTCTCTCGATCCCCAGTCGGTCCAGTTCTTCTCTCCAGTGTCAGTTACACGTTCCTGTCGCTGACAGTTCCATTCAGTAAGTTTTTAAATGGTTAACTGGGCTTTCTGTGCAGAACGAGAGTCTCAGGATGATGTTTCCTACAATGAGTTTTCCTTTCTCTCCTGCTGGCCAGGTGGGATGGGGACTCACTTCATCCACCGTCCAGGGCTGAGCTGGGTCCCAGGCAGACTCAGCCAGCGTCTGGTCTCTCGCTGTGGCTGGGCCTGGCGCTCCCAGGATTTTGATCAAGGGCCTTGAGAATCTTAGCCCAGGAAGGCCGCAGGAGACCCGGCTCTGCCCTTCTGATCCCCAGCCGTCTCCACCCCATCCTCCAGTCCCTGTAGCTTCAAAACCTGGCAAATATTGGAAACAAGGGGACGGCTGTGTGTCTGCAGTTTGCCTCCTCTGGCTGGTCTGTCCCCTGGGAGATGCCGGGAGATTTCACTCTGCTCTTTAAAAGGCATTTGTCCAGCGGGGAGGATGACCATGTGTGTAAGGTCCTACAAATTTCACATGGGTCACACTGGCTGCCCCGACTCCCACAAGTCTCTGCTCCCTATCTCTCTGTCTGAGGGCCCTCTGCCTGGGCCAGGCCGGCTCTGTGGGGCTGAGCGGCTGCCTCTCTTGCACTGTTTTTGCAAGACCCTCCCCTACCTGGCATTTTAGTTTGCTCTAGCCTTCCTGCCTTCTGCAGCTTTCCGATGCCTTTACAGTGGAGAATTCTCTTTATCACCTGATTTCTGTTATTTTTTGGGGATTTTCTTGTTTCACAGTGGGGGCACTGGATTGCTACAACCTAGTTGGAAATTCCTGCAGCCTTCTATTTAATCAGTGTGTTCTGGTATAAATTCCTGGGTGCCTTTGTTTAGAGAGAATCAATAGAACAGATGTAGCTTTCCTACCATGTATGACAAGAATCCTTAGTCTTTCATTCCATCAAATAAATTGAATTTCTATAAAATTAATAAAAACAAATGTTCACTTTGGATCAAGTGGAGACATCAGTTAGTGCTATCAACTTTGATCTAATGGGCGAGGGTTGCTTTTTCCTGGCCAAACAGAATAGCTAGAGATAAGTTTTCCGTGACCGACAAAAAGGGAGTCTAGAAGCAAAAGTTATTCCCATTTAATGAGGTCTTGTAAATCTGTGTTCTCTTGCTCTAAGTCTTCTGTGCCTTGTTCAGGATTATTCCTGCTAACCATGGTTCGTGTATTAATGCCAACCTGTTTCATCTTCAGGGACATTCTGGCAGCATCTGTGACACCAGATTTTGCCTGTCCTTGTCTGATGTTAGTATTAACAGAGTGAGACAGGTGGTGGGTTTCAAACTCTATTTTTCTGAGCCTTGGGAGGATCATTCTTTCCTTTCCAGAACCCGCGCTGGGGTGGGATTAACACTGGCTCAGTATTTGGTATGGAGCTCGATGGAGAGTCTGGAGGCCACGGCCCTTCAGTTAGAAGCAGGAATCCCCTCCCTGTGGGGTGGGAGCAGAGTCCGTGCCCCTGTGTCCGTGAGCAGCTGGCACAGCCTTGCAGCCCGGTGCTCACGCGTGTGTGCCGAGTAATGAGGGGATGCAGGTGTCACGGGGGCTCCTCAGGAGCTGGACGGCGGCACCAGGTCCTGACCACACCGCAGGGGATTTTCTCGGAATCAGACACGCTGGTGAGCAGCCGGGAGAACTTCGGGCTGCTGCTTCTGCATAGGGATTTTTATTTATTTTTCTTTAAAAAAGATTTTTAAAAATTTATTTATTTGAAAGGCAGAGTTACAGAGAGAGGGAGAGACGCACACAGAGAAGCCTGCTGTCCACTGGTTCATGCCCCATATGGCTGCAATGGCCAGGCTGGGCCAAGCCGAATCCAGGAACCGGAAGCTGTATCTGGGTCTGCACAGGGAGACACAGACTCAGGCCGTCTCTGCTGCTTTCCTGGTGCATCAGCAGGGAGCTGGATTGGACGTGGGGTGGCCAGGACTCCAATGGGAGCCCCTACAGGATGCTGGCATTGCAGGGGCAGCTTAACCCGCTAGGCCACAACACTGCCCCCAGGTAGAGATTTCAAAGAGTGTTAAAGTTGTGAGAAACCAAAGGTAACAATCCTAACGATGAGACTGGGATGAAGTCAGCACGATTCCGCATCTGTTCTCTAGTGCATGCATCGCAGTGTAGTTTGCTGTGACGCTGGCGACAGGCGCACACACACTCAACGTGACTTAACTGATCACCGCGTACCTGGAGAGGGCCGTCATTTCTGACAGCAGCTCAAGGGTGCTGCATTTCCAGTCTTCTCTTTTGATTAATGACTGCATAAAATATTCCGTAAGGCAGTGACAACCGTGCCCAGACGTAGCCAGCCCTCCTCCACGGCGTTCTTGGCTGACAAATCTCTCTACAAGCACATGCCATCTCTCCAGCTGCTCTGTGATCGACACTTCTTGTGCAGGCAGACTGTAATCACCCTTGGCTCCTTGTCATCCACGGCCCTGCCCCAGCCTCCTCCTTCGGAAGCAGCTCTGTCCGACGGCTCCCACCCCCTTTGCCCAGGTGCCGCCCTGTGCGAAGTCTTCTTTCTTCTTGTCCCGTGCTTCTGGCTTTTTGTGGCGCGTCGGCTCTGCACCGACACCCCAGAAACTCTGGGGCACCCCGTCCTGTGTATCTAGTTTCTGGTCGTGTCACTGCCAGCGTCCTCCCTGACTTCTGGACTATCACCCCTCTCCAGTTCGTGCTCGGCACATGTTCTCTACAAAACCCTGTTTCTTCCTTTGCAGCGTGACCTACAGCCAACCTTTCCATGCCACTCTGCTGTCCTGGGCAGATTCGAGCGCCTTTACCCCAGACACTTGCTGTGGTTCTTCACACGGTTCCCAAGTGCACACTCGCTGTTCCCACACTGACTCCACCGCCTTGGTTTGGGTCCTTTCTCCCCTTAATCCTCATTTGCTTTTTTCCCCACAGCCTCTCTGCCCTGCCTCCTGTCATCACTGGGTCCATTTCCTGCACTGCCATAGGAGTGAGTTATCTTCCCGAAGTTATTTCTGGAGCCACGTGAGTGACATCAAGCCCAGCTCCTCGGCAGAGTACCTGGGGCCTCTCATGATCGAGGTCAGGATTTAACAGCACTTACAGGAAGCCAGGCCCTGGGAACGGTGCTGGGCATTCAGCGCCGGAGCCATTTCCAGCCGTAGAACAGTCTGGTGCCTGCCCGTTTCTCCGCCTTTATCCTTGCACCCCGGCACCTGCCACGCCAGCTCCCAGTAATACAGACCAACCTTCCACGTAGCTGAGTTCTTCCAGGCTTCTCCTGAGCACCCTTTCTCCAACGTAGCCTCCATCACTTAGGTGTCCCCTCCCCCAGGCTGGACGAGGGTCTCCTCTGGGCTTAGGGACATCAGAACAGCAACACCGCTCCACTGACTTCTCCTTAGGTGGCTCACTCCCCCGGGACTCATGAGCTCACCAAGCACGAGGTACTCAGGGTATTTCCCTCTGACTCTCCAGGACCAAGCGCACTGTCTGGTCCAGCTCATGGCTGAGGAAGGTCTGAGCTATTTTATTAAGAGCATGTGGGATCTTTCCGTTGCCTGTTCCAGCTAAAGAATCATGTGGCTCAGAGCTGGCGCTGTGGCGTAGTGGATAAGGCCACTGCCTGCAGTGCCGGCATCCCACGTGGGCGCCAGTTCTAGCCCTTACTGCTCCATTTCCAATCCAGCTCTCTACTGTGGCTTGGGAAAGCAGTAGAAGATGGCCCAAGTCCTTGGGTCCCTGCACCCGCGTGGGAGACCCGGAGGAAGCTCGTGGCTCCTGGCTTTGGATTGGTTCAGCTTCGGCCATTGCGGTCATCTGGGGAGTGAACCAGCAGATGGAAGACCTCTCTCTAGCTCTCTCTCTCTCTCTCTGTCTCTGTCTCTGTCTCTCCTTCTCCCTCTGAGTAACTCTTTCAAATAAATAAATCTTAACAAAAAAGAACCACGTGGCTCCTGAGACGCCGTGAAGACACGACTCTCCCCGCACGCATCCCCCGAGACTCCCCGCACGCATCCCCCGAGATTCCTCCGTGTCCCCTGGCAGTGATGCTCGCCTTGCCTTCTTCTCATCTCCTCTGTGCGCCGCCTCCCAGCTTGGATTCCCCGGCTCTGCTCTTAGATGCCTGCGTCGCCCGGCCCTGCCACTTGCCCAGGTCCTACCTGTCTGACGGGGCTACAAGCAAGAGTCACATTCCCTGTGGCGCCCTCTCTGCCATGGCGTCCTTCTCAGACCCGTGTTCTCCCACTGTTTTGTGCGAGCCTCCTGCACACAGCGTGGGTTAGAGAATTCCGAGTTCCCCTTGTTACCGAGTAGGATCACAGGCACCTCTAGAGCCCTGAACATTTCATCTCGGTCCCCAAGGACTCAAAACAGAATGTGCAGCTGTGAGCATCCGGCTTCCAGGGATAACAAAACTCCTCGTGCAGCGGACACAAGTGACATCTCAGCTGGCCGCATCCCAAACCCAGCCCTGATCCCCACCCCAGCTAGCGGCGGGTCCTGCCGGCTCTGCATGTAGAGTGTACGGAACCCATCCAGAATCCGCCCCTTTCTCTTCCCCTCTCCTGCTCCTAGGGCAGGATGCCACCTTGCCTAACTCCCCGCACGGTCTCTTAAGAGACCCTGATTCTGCCCTCCTCCCTACAGTCTGACTTCCGAAGAGCAGAGGACGGTCCTGGTGCATTGTGTCCTCCCTAGGATGTTAGCTCCTAAAGAACGGCTTTGCTTTGTCCACTGCTAGGTCCCCAGCATCCAAAACAGGTCTGGCACATGGATGCCGCATTATTTGCTTGGGAATGAACAGCAATCGTTGGGTCCTTATGAAGGTTCAGCTGAGTGTGCCTGCTGCTTTCCGAGGCCGTGTATCCTAATAGGATAAAAGCCAGGGAAACAATCCAATTGTCGGGGTCAGAGGTGTCCTCTGGGACTTTCCTTTCAACTTGCATTACATCAAAGGACCCTCTCTACAAATGAGCATGTGACTCCAGGCCTGACCCGAGCACCTGTCGGAGACGGCGCCCCTGAGCTGGCCGCTCGGACCCCTGAGTGCCCACTGTTCTTCCTCCCACGTCTCCAAGGCAGGGACTATCACTGACTCCACATGTCTGTGTTTCAACACTTGTTTCCCAAACACCCCGAGGTGTATCCGAAGCAATCAGAAGAAAGAGGAAATGAGGACATAAAGATAATTCTGTAACTGAAAAGCAGGCCCTCCTGGTCTTTTCCAGTCACTCACCACTGTCGATAGCCAGGAAGAGGGCAGTGTACACGCTGTCGTGGACGAACGGAGACTCGCGGTCCAGCACAGCTGTGGTGTCCACGGTGCCGTTGATGGGGTTGATGTTCAGCCAGCCTGCTGGGTCCTTGTAAACAGAATACCTGGGGGGGAAAGTCCCCAAACAAGGTCAGATTGCATTTCAATTGGATTCAGGAAACATTTACTGAGTGAGGGGCACAGGCTCCTACGCCAGGTGCAGGTGGCGCAGAACACAAATCCAAAAACCTCATTTCGGTTTCAGCTGCTCATTCCGAAGGCAGCGGCTGGCGGTTAACGCCGGGTCCTCTCTGCGCTCAGCGCTCTGTGTGCACACGTCCTGATGCCCTTGCCCAGCCTCTGTTCCCCAGCCAGCTCTCCTGCAGGCAAAGTGGAGCGCACAGCCCTCCTCCAGAGTCCAAGTCCAGCCTTGTTTCTTTTACAAGTGGCTGCATCTTGGTGGGAAGGTAGGGGCAGTGCGTGTGGATGCCTGCACGGGGACTTCATGGCCTCTCACTGCAGGGGTAGCCCTGGGGCCTCACACAGCATGCAGCATCTGAACCGAGATGGGAGGAACGGGCAGAGAGCCAGAGGACACACAGAGGAGCAACGTGTGTCAATGCGCCCGTGCTACTCTCTGCACCACTGGCTTGCTGGAAGGTCAAGTTCTATCCGGGCAGGCTGTTTGCTTGTCTGCAGCGCTCAGAACATTGCTTAGCACGGATACAACACTCAATAGACATTTGCTCAGTGGAGGAATATTTGGGGAATGGATGGTGGGTGGTTGAGGCTGCAACACTGTTTCTTTAGAGGAAACGGAAAAGAAAAACAAATGAGATCAGACTATAAAGATCTGTCCAAAGGGCTTTGGACTCTGGGTAACAGGAAAGCATCAAAGAATCTTAAACTGTTACATATTTTTTGAGGTTGTTGTAAAAGTAATACATGCTCATTGTAAGAAGTTCAAACGACACAGAGATGCATAAAATTAGAAATGAAAGTCTTGTCTATCAGAGAAACCGAAACAGAACATGATTTAGCGTTTTTTTTTTTTTTTTTTTAACTTTGTGGCTTGAGTGATAATGTGCCACTTGCATACTTAAGCCAGGAAGATGCCTGCTGGAGTTTTTAGCTATTCCCTGCCAATCTGAAATTCATCTCCATGGAGAGACATGAGACCTGACAGCTCATCAGCCTGGGAAAGACGCCTGAAGTGGCCTCCCCCGCCTTGGATGGCCGGCTGTGCTGCCTGGGGTGTCTCAGACTGGGCTTCACCAGTGTGCACAGGAGGAGCTGGGCGCGGCGGAGACACCCATGCCCTAACGCTGGGTCCCCGATATCTCACGTGACACAGACTCCGGCCCCGACTCAGCGAGAGATCTTGAGAAGCGGAGGGTAGTGCGGTCTATCTGGGGTGGGGTGGACGTGCTAAACGCAACCACAGCAACCTTACGAGAAGGAGGCTAAAGGACGGCACAGACAGACACACAGACAAGGAGAGGGTCACGTGGCCCTGGAGGCAGGGGCTGGCGCCATGCAGCCGTAAGCCAGGGAGAGCCGAGCCACTAGAAGCTGGGGGAGGCATGAAGGATCCTCTCATGAGGCCTCCAAAGTGGCCCCACTGACCCCTTGGTTTTCACCTGCTAACACTGATTTTTGGGCTTTCGGCCTGTGGAATTGTGGGAGAATAAGTTTATAGTGCCCCTTGGCTGAGTGGCACTACCATGTTATTCATGGTAAGTAAAATATCCTCACTTATGGATGAGGAACCAGGCACAGCACCCATAGCTACTCCGGTCACAGGGTCAGTATGTGGCCCTGGGGGCCTGAGAGTGCTAGGGCGAGAGGCCTGGCCCTTGTGGGGAGTGCTGGGCGTGAGGCCTGGCCGTGTGGGGAGTGGTGGGGTGCAAGGCCTGGCCCGTGTGGGGAGTGCTGGGCATGAGGCCTGGCCGTGTGGGGAGGGCTGGGGCGAGAGGCCTGGCCTGTGTGGGGAGGGCTGGGGCGTGAGGCCCGGCCAGCAGGCACGCAGCCCTGCTCTTCACCTCTGTGCTGCCTGTGCCCAGCTGTCCATCCCTAGCATACTGTGGGAGGGAAAGCGTGGGCTCTAGCGGACAAAGACCTGGCCTGGCCCTGGGCGTGCTGCTTACTGGAGCTTCCGTGAGTTGTGGGAAATCCCAGGGGCCTCGCATGGTGCTCTGAAGGCAGCACGAGGCCCACATGAAGTGCCCCAGCTACATGCAGGGACCCCGGGGGCCTGCGGCTCTTCCTATGTGACCCACACTGTGCCTGGGAAAGTTCTGGAGACATCTGGCGCCCTGGGAGCCGTGACCCACAGCTGCGACGGCGCCAGGACACACGGAGAGCGCAGGAGGCTGGCGCAGGGTCCCCACACCGCGCAGTCGCAGTCTCCAGCTTTTACAAGCAGAAGGGATGTATTAGAAGAGCAGCAGCTTTAAAACATGCCAGTGTCTCCTTTAAATAATGATTTACCATCTTACCAGGCAAACTCCGATTATACTCCAAGCCCCCACTCAAACATCCCCACCCAGCCACTCTATGGGACCTCCCGGGTTAGGATCCATCTGCTGGCCTGAGTGCTTGCTGGGTGCACATGGACCTGCAGTGCCTGGTAAAGTGTCGTAAGGGCCCTCCTGGCTCTGCCGCCTTCACCACACTCTAACCTCCTTGGTGTCAGGCAAGAGCTGTGCTCAACACTGTCTGGGTACCACTGCATTTAGTTCTGGGGTTCACTTGCTGGAGATGGGTGCCAGAGGGGCTTACTTAGCGTCTTGCACAAAGCAGCCCAGCTAAGAGGAGCAGAGCTGGGATCCAAGGCCAGCGTGCTGGGATCCGAGGTGGGAGCTCCTTTCTGTGTGGGCTGGGCTGCTCATGCCTAACCCCGGGTGTGGGTTGTCCCTCCTGCACTCCCAGGCCCGAGCAGGGTGCCTGGCCTGTGGGGGCAGGGGGAGGGCAGCCTCTCCCCATTTATTGCATATTTTCTCTTTCAGTTGGAACAATTATGGGGCTGGAAATTGCAATGAAAGGTGATGTTTGGCTTCTGTCTTATCTGGCAACAAGTTCCCAGTTGATTCAGAAGTGATTTGTGGTGGTTCAAAATGTTTGAAATAATGAAAAATTTAAATGGACCGTATTTTATTCCCTGATTACCCGACTCCATTTAGAATATCAATAAAAGTGGAATTAAACAATCCAGCTTTTCGCGTTGGCACGCACAAGCTGTGCTCTGAGCTTCTCCTCCTGTCACTCATGTCTTACGACGCCACAATTTTGCAGCTCAATTAACACGTTTGCTGCTCTCTTGTAAAAGGGGAGTTGTAGTCGGTGAAACGCTCAGAGCTGTGAGCCCGGAAGCTCCGGCTGCAGACTGAAAGCTGGCACAGGGAGGCCGCGTGCATCACTTCCCCATGACAGCCGGCCTGGGCAGCCTTGGAGGCTCCAACGTTTTTCATCCTTAAAAATAACCAGGCACCCATAACTGGGCTATCTGGGTTTTCCCAGGACTCTCTATTGTAGTTTCTCCTATTTATTTATTTTATCTGGGGCTTGTCCCCATGGAGGCCTCAGAGACGTCTGCCTGTGTTACGGCTGCCACTGGTGTCTAGTTTGCTGTTCCCTTTCAGCATCACACCCAAGAGAGAAGAGGCCAGTGGAGGGCAGAGAGGGGTGGGTGGACAAGGGGTGTGGACTCCCCATGCCCAGCACTGGCTCCCACTCTGCCCCTGGAATCCAAACCACACATGGGGGTCAGACACTAAGTGGCAGGTGCAGTGTTCTTTGATGAGGGTGGGGTTGGGGTTGGGGGCGGGAGCAGCTCAGGACCAGCAACCAGCCTCTGCTCCCCTCTCCTGGCTCCGGGGCACTTTGGTGACATCAGCCTTTTTGACCCATCGCCAAGGCGAGCTATGTAAATTTCTGACATTTTCAAAGCTGTCTTTTTAAATAAGCCTTTCAGTGTAAAAACGCCAGTGTGGAAGATGTTTTCTGTGCTCCAGGCCTGGAAAATGCATATGCCTTATTAAATTGGAATTTCCGGGCAATTTATCTGTAACGTGAACTTTGCTTGTTGCAGGGGAAAAAAAATCAAATTAAAAACTGAGCTCACTGCAGTCTGTAATGTGACTTCACAGACGCCGCCCGCGAGCTCACCAGGGCTTGGCCTCTTGGTTGCCGGCGCCAGAGGATGTGGGGTGGGCTGATGGACAGGATCCGTGTCACTGGCTGTGTGCGGAGCAGGGGGTGGGAAAGGAGACGGTCAGCCAGAGGCCACAGGCAGGTGTTGCCCCAGGAGGTCCCCCAGAAGCAGTGGCCACCAGCCTCCGTCCCCCAGGGGCCCTGGTACTGGCAGGAAGGAGAAGAGACCAAAGGCTTGGCGAGGCCCCTCTGCAGGCTTCCGGGTCTCGACAGAGACACACGTGCACAGAACATCCTCGTGGTGCTGTGTCTGTGTGGATACGGAGACTTCTCTTTACAGCCAGACCTGTCCGTGTGCAGGTGAGGGCATGAACCACTTGATGCAGACGGCAGGTCAGGCCCTTCTGAAAAGCTGGATCGTTCCATTCACAAATGGTGCGGACCCGTTTTCTGGTTGGAACAAGTGATGGTGTGGACCCATTTTCTAGTTGGAACAAGTGAGCTGGATGTTTTCCTGGTCCTCTCCCCAAACCTAACTCTGGACCAGTTCCATAACGACATTTAACGAAAGTACTACGTGGAAATAAAGACTGGGGGTGTGGGAGGGGAGAGCTGCAACATAAACAATAGAGGATCACTCTCTAGAGCATGGCAAGAATTTCTGTAAGCAAAAGACACTTCTCCGTAATGGGAAGAGAGAGAGGGAATGATGGTCGCAAGACAGAAGAAAGGGTGTTCGGGCTCACTCCCGCACGAGAGGACAATGTGAAGGTCAAGCTGTACCAGAACACTGTTTTTTACCTATCAGGTTACAAAGATCCAAGGTTGGGTTGGCGGTCCTGGTGCAGAGCAGACGTGGGGAATGGCACTGTGTTAGCCGCCTGCGCTGCTCTAAGGGATGACTCCCACACGGTGCCCTCACAGCACACAACTGTTCTCTGATGGTTGCGGAAACCAGGAAGCCGACCCGGGTGTCAGCCCAGGAGGGCTGTGTTCCTCGTGGAGAGCCCCTCTCGCCACCTGCTGCGGCTTCTGGAGGCGCCGTACTCGCCGGCTTGGGGCCCCTGCACCCAGCTTCAAAGCCAGGACAACCGCGGCTGGCAGAGAGGAGCTCTGTGTGGTTAGACCATGTCCACCCCATCGCCCAGAACATTCTCCCCATCTCAGGGTCTCCCCTCTTGTCACACCCACAAGGTCCCTTCTGCCACCAGAGGAACACAGTCACAGGTGCCAGGGGTTACGGCATGGCCGCCTTTGGGAGCTGTTACTAGGCTGACCCAAAGCACCGTCTTCAGACACTGGTGGGAGCAGAGGCTGGCCAACAGCCAGGGAGAGAAACGGCAGCCTCTGTGCAGACTGGAAACAGGCTTAACCCTCGACCTGACACTCTCAAATCTGGGGCTTTATCCAATAGATGTAATTGCTTAGAACAGGAAACGACACCCACGCAAGGTTGCCAAAGTGCCATGTGTAACAGCCAAGGTCTAGGGAAAAAACCCAAGCATTGTTTCCAACTGGAGGATCAGCCAAAGGCATTATGGATCCAAACAGCAAAGAGCAGGTGCCTAAAAAAAAAACAAAACGGAGGGAGCTGTCCCTGAACCAGGTGGAGGGATTTCTAGATGCCAAGACAGAGCAGGTGTGGGGAGCGAGATGTCAGACAAGGTGTGTGTGACCTCCTACACGGGGCGGGGACGGAACTGAGTTCCTGGCGGGTTGGGCTGGGAGACCACTGTGGAGGACCCTGGGCTCTCTTAATCAAGCACAGCTACGCCCTTTCACTCGGGCACGGGAGACCCCATGCAGATCTGTGAGGAAAAGCCAAGTAGCTACTCACAAAACCGGTGGCCCTGATGACTTTGGGGAGGGGAGGGGGTGTCAGAGGAAGCCAGTCCCAGGCCCCCATGACTCTGGACTCACCCACAGCTAGAGCAGCCCCCTTCTAGAACACACAGAAATCAGGGGCCACCAGGAGGGTCCTGCTGAGGTTGCCACTGGGGGAGGGTAGACCTTGTGGCCAACACTGGGGAGGCATGGGCATGACCGCAGCCCATAGGACAGGAAGGGCTAAGGGATGCCTGGAGAAGGAAGATTAGGACAGGGGGACACAGAGAAACACTGCGTTCCCTCTGAAGGGTGCAAACAACCCTGCCAACCCACGGTGGAGAAAGCAAAGGGCCGGCGCACACCTGGCACCCCACTGAATTCCCGCCCACACCCCCTGTTCCAGGAAACACTTGCTTGGGGAACGCAACTCAGCCACTCGATTCGAAACATAAGTTCTCAACTGAAGGCAAACCACTGCCTTCAATGAGTTCCTGGCGTAAAGGAAAGAGCACTGTTCAAATCCCCCGACAAGATGCACATGAGAGACAAGAGACGGCAGCGCTGGTGAATTCCAGGATCCTGGATTAGGGGGACGGCTTCAGCCCGTCACTGCTCAGGGAGTGTGCAGAGATGGGAGGCAGAGCTCGCTGCCTCCCACAGGAGCCAGCGCCAAAGACAGCAGCCCCAGTGAGGAGAATGCACTCTCCAGGGGTGGAGAGAGACGCGGTGAGCAGCGAACACATAGACCAGGGCGTGGCCTGGTAGGACCGCTCAGGGTTGGGAAGACGAAGATGGAGCTCGCCTGGCTGGTGCTGGGAACACGACTTCCCCCAGCCCAGTAGCAGCTGGGAACAGGGGAGGAGCTCTCGACACCCCCAGATCCCTCCTGCTTCCCTGGGCCCAGGCGCCAGAGCCCGTGGTAGAACCTGTGCCCTCCTGCCCAGGCTCCATCAGATGACTGCTCCGACCCTCATGGGTCCAGGGCAGCTCACCTTCTCTTGGATCGGGGACCCTGGCATGGGTCCTTGGAAATGTTCTCGCCCCAGAGGATCGCCACCTGCCACACACGCGTGCACCTGCGTAGGCTGGCATGGTCCACCCTCCTTGTCTGTTGTTGGTTGGAGGGGGGGCCCCTAGCAATGGCTTCTGTGTGGCCCACTGCAATGCACCTGCTCCTTTGCTTACCTGGTGCAATCCACTCTCCTGGGAGCAGAGATTTTTCGATCATATTGCGCGAGTCTCCTGCCTAAAATCCTGCAGTACCTTTCCACGGATCATGGAATAAAATTCACCATTCTAACCAGGGAGTCCCTGTGGCCCTGCCTAGCACTCTGCCTGCTCTTGCTACCTCTTTCCTCGCTCCCCTCTGGCTACAGACACACAGGCCTTCCTTTCAGTCCTTAAATAAACCAAGTCCGTGCTGGTCTCACGCAGTTTCCACTTGCTTCAGGGACGGCAGCCTTAGATTTTGTCCTGTGCGTCTCATCAGTTTGGGGGTCACAGCTCTAACGCCCAGGCCCTCCCGCTCCCCACTGAGGCCACTGCTGCCTGTCCGGCCGCAGTCCACCTCCTTCTGTGGTCAGCTCCCCAACTTAGGAAGTCACCTGCTTGCAGCAGTGACCTTGGCTTTCAGTCACCCCTTGCACCTAGGACTCGGGAGCAGGCACTCAGCTGTTGAATGAATGAATGAAGACATGGATGAATGAGCAGCAGTGCGAGGCCTCGGCATGCTTCAGCTGGCTCACACCGTCGGCCACCTGGAATTCTAACGGCATCTGGGGGAGACGCCCATCTATCCCTCCCCCAGGGGCAGATCTCTCTGTGTTGTATTCCAGCCAAACTCACACCTCTTTGCTGCTCCAGACGGCCCATGTCCCAGGGGTCCCGGAGACCCCTCCTGGCTGCACTGATTTGCAGGAAGAACCACAGGACGCAGCACGGTCACACTCACGGCTAAAACTGACGACTGTGGCAGGAGGCGGAGCAAAGCAAGCCAAGGGAGGAGGCACATGTCTCTTCTGATTTTTATTTACTTGAGAGGTGGGGACGGGGAGCATTCCAGTCCCCTGGCTCACTCCTCTGATGCCTGCAGCGGCTGCGGCTGGAGCCAGCAGTCGGCCCGTGATGTGATCCAGGTTTCTCACGAGGAGGCAGGAGGCTGAACACTGGAGTCATCACTGCTGTCTCCCAGGGTCTGTGCTAGCATCAGGAGCCGGAGCTGGGGCGGAGCTCAGGCATCCTGGGGTTGGACGCGGGCATCGCGACCACTGGGCTGGATGCCTCCCCCTCTCCTCAAATTCTCTCACTTTGAGGCACCTGGGAGTCCTGAGGGAGTTTGCTCTGCTGGTACAGCGGCGCTTGGCTTCCACCCATGCACATTTCCCCACGGTCACACTCCCTGGGGCTTCTCCACACACTGTGAGAACCCAGACAGTGGAGACCAGCGAAGAGAAGGAAGCAAAGACCTCCCAGAAGCCACCTCCGGAGACAGGCACTCCCACCATCCTGTCCCAGAGGCTGCCAGCCTGTAGGAGACACAGCCATGCACACACAGGTTTCTCCTGTGCCACACACAATCGCATTTACTGAGCCTTAGGGCCCGGGCACTCAGCTGGTGTGGACCTGCAGGGGGGGATTTCCTGCTTGTTTGGAGGGAAACAGGGCACTAATTAGCAATCACATAAATGGTTACTTAATTGCTCTCATGAGGAAAGCCAGGAAATCAGTCTGCTTCATAAAACCGATCATGTGTGCTGAGGGTTTTTCTTTAAAGATTTATTTAGGACAGAGAGAGCAAGAGCGAGAGTGAGAGCGAGAGAGAGAGCAAGAGCAAGAGAGAGAGAGAGGCAGAGGAAGAGATCCTACATTTGCTGGTTCACTCCTCAAACAGCCACAATGCCTGGGGTTGGGCGCTGGGAACCCAGAACCCCACCTGGGTCCCCTACATGGGTGCAGGGTCCCAAGTAGGTGGACCATCACCTATTGCTCCCCCAGGTGCATTAGCAGGGGCTTGAACTGGTGCTGCGAGATGGGATGCTGGCATCTCACGCAGCTTAATCCACCCCTTTTCTGTTTTTCAGTCGTTGCTTTCCGTTGTATGTGCAACCAAAGGTAGAGCGTCGCTGATCACCGAGAGGGTGCCACGCATGCATGGACGTCACTGTGGGCCACTGCTCCACCAGCCCAGGGGTGGATGTGATCACAGCAAACCAGGGCTGAGTCGCCCAGCAGCTTGCCCAGGTCAAGCAGAAACGTGGCTCCGGTGTGGCACGTGGCTTCCAAAGCCCAGCTCCATTTGCCTTGCTAGCTGCCCGTGAGGGTCACCCTTCCAGCCACCAGTTCTCCAGCCCCAGTGTGTAACAGAACTGCCAAGGTCGCTGAAGTGTGAGGGGGCCTGTTGCACGTTTAGCACCTTCTCTGGGCGGCTGTGGTTAACCCAAATTTGAGAGCCACCATTCTGTGCATAAAGACTGCACTCGGAGCTGTGCACACTCTGTGTGTCCCAGAGCCAGACTTGCCCAGGCGGCTGAATCAGGATCGCGAGACTCGAAGCTGTGGGGTGTAATGTTTCCTTAACAAAGCCCCTAACTATTACACGGGCACAGCACTTCATTAAGATCATGTTTCTGTTGATAAAAATCAGATGCGTTTGAGAATGGTTTAATAGTATACGGCACCTCCACGTGGGCCTAACGTCCCAGAAATCCTCAGGTCCCACAGCTCCAACTGTTCTGCTGTGGGCAGGCTCCTGTTAAGGACTTGATGTCCATCTGTGGGATGAGGCTCCACGGCCAACCACCCACTTGTGATTCAGACATCAGGGGGCTGGTGTCTAATCCTGCCCGATAGTGACCGACAGCTGAGAATGATTTATGCTAAAAAATGGTCACTCTGCCACGTAGTTATTTGCACTAGTGGACAATAAAGGCACGGGGCCCTGGCCCTGCCCGAGCTGTGCAGCGGGTGTCAGGGAGCAGGAACGTGCCCTCGGACAGATGTGTGAGAACCAGCTGTCTGAGCGCCCACCTCTCCTGTCACCTCTTGGCCTCTCCCTCGAGTGTGGGAGCCCCATGTGCACTGAGCACCCTGGCCAGACAAGGCGCTGGCACTTCCTGGGCACTGGCTCCCAGCCAGGACTGCTCACGGCCTCTCCACAAACTCTTCGCCATCTGTTCCAGGCAAGTGCACCTGCTCCCCACGTCCCCCTGTAAAGGTCGCGAGTGGCCTCTGGGTTGCGGTTGTTAATCCCAGGTTAGGATTTACCTAAGGTCTCTCCCGCGGCAGCCATGGGAGCTTCTGTGACTAAGCAGCCCTGTGCTGCCTGCCCTGGAGCTGTTTCTGGTGGGGGCTTCGTCTCCATTGCACAAACTCATTTCCAGGGATTACTGACGATACCTCTCCCCATCCCCATTGTTGACACCCACACAGATGCAGCAGTTTTCTAGGGAAGGAAGCGCTGTTTTATGAATGTCTTTAAAGGGCTCATTTCATTACTGCCTTAGGCCAAACTGACTGCAAAGAAATACAGAGACAGGGACCGACAGATTCAATGTACGAAGCCGCGAGTGTGTGTGGCCCGATTTGGCAGCGGGCTGACTTCAGAAGCTGCCAGAATGCTGAGACCTAGGGACACACTTGTCAACGGCACATGAGAACACACATGAACATCCCCTGCACCCACATGGGAGACCCGGAGGAAGCTCCTGACTCCTGGCTTCAGATCGGCTCAGCTCCAGCCATTGCGGCCATTTGGGGAGTGAACCAGTGGGTGGAAGACCTCTCTCTCTGTTTCTCCCTCTCTCTGTAACTGTCTCTCAAATAAATAAATAAATCTTTAAACACTATGCAACCATAAAGCAGTTTTTGTGACCATCGGGTTCATTCCAGATTAAGCCAGGGCTAAACTTCCCGCACCCACACCCTGGTCTGGTGGCTTTTTCTAAGCTCTGGAAACCGCCCTCAGGAAAGAAGACTTGGAATGTGGTCCTCGTAGGTACCACATCCCCCCCGGGGTGAGGACACTGGCTCCATTCGTGATGCCGGGAGTGAGGGCTGGTTCCCTGGTTACTCCTGCTTCTCCACGGGCAGCAGAGTCAGAGAGAAGTCTCCAGGGAGTGGACACTCTGCACAAACATCACAAAACACACCTCAGTCACACCAAGGGCAGGCTTCCGGGAGGATGCTCCAGGAGACGCTACACAGGGGTATGGATCCCAACATGCCCAGGACAAGGGGAAACGTAACAGAGAGGATGGCCAGATGGAAGGAGGGGGGTAGGCCTTGTGGGGCGGCGGATTAAGCTTCTGCTTCCAACACCCCCCACCACCCGACATCAGAGAGCCTGGGACCAAGTCTGCCTCTGCCTCCAGCCCAGCGCTCTGCTAGCGTGTATGGAAGGCAGCAGAAAATGGACCAAGTTCTTGGGGTTCCTGCCACCCACGTGCGAGATCTGGATGGAGTTCTGGGTCCCGGCTGTGGCCTGGCCCGGACCTGGCCACTGTGGTCATTTGGGGCTCTCTGTCTCTGTTTGTCCTGCTCTCTGTCACTCCACCTTTCTAAGAACCAACCAAAGAAGGGGAAGGAGAGTGGGGCACAGTTTCACGGGCGTGAACTGAGCAGCAAAGGTTAAGAGGCCCCCAGGAAAACAGCTGAGGCCCCGGGCATGGCTCAAGCTGAGTGGGAAGCGTGGCGGGCACCGTCGTGGGGTGCGGCTGGGAACATTACGTCACAAACTCGCAAAACGCGCCTAAGTTCATCCATGCTCACTCTGAGAACAGCCTGTGGCTGTGGCTAAACACACTTAGAAAAAACCCGATTTTTGTAATTTTTCCCCAAAATGCGATCTTGATCCAGTCTTTCCTTATCAGTTTTGAATCACAAAGTTCTGTTCCTTACTACATATTTTTTAAGATAATAATTTATTTATTTGAGAGGCAGAGAGAGAGAGAGAGAGAGAGCAAGTGAGCCCCCACAACTGCTGATCCACTCCCCAGCTGCCCACCAGGAGCTGGGAACACGGTCCGGCCTGTGTGTGGGTGGCAGGAACCTGAGCGCTTAAGCCATCAGCGCCGCCCAGGGTCTGCGTTGGCAGGAGCAAGGGCTGGGGACTGCACCCAGGCTCTGCTGTGTGACGTCTTAACTTCAAGGCTCCCTGGTCCTTACTTCAAGTCGCCCACTGGAAGGGACCTTTCTCGCTACTTGTCTCTGTTCTTTGCCCTTGGAGGTCTTTGTTCTAACTCAGGATTGGCAGTGTGCGAGCAGTGCAGGCGGGGAGCATGACTTTGGGGTTCAGCTGCTCACTGAGCTTTCTGAAGCCGAGGGGAACAGGCTGGTGTCCCAGAGTCTGATGGACCAGGCCCTCTGCAGCCTGCAGCTCTGGGCGGGGGCCTCTGCCCAGGTCCTGGGTTGTACTGCTTCAGGTCACGTTCAGCTTTGGTCCACCTATGCCAGCGGACAGCACCAGGGCCTGTTTCCCAGGTGGGATTTTTTTCCACAAAATATGCTTATGGGGCCAACACGGCAGAGTAGCAGATAAAGCTGCTGCCTGCAGTGCCGGCATCCCATATGGGCTTCGGTCCGAGTCCCGGCTGCTCCACTTCCCATCCTGCTCTCTGCTATGGCCTGGGGAAGCAGTGGAAGATGGTCCAAGTCCTGGGTCCCTGCATGCATGTGGGAGACCTGGATGAAGCTCCTGGCTCCTGGCTTTGGATTGGCCTAGCTCTGGCTATTTAGGGAGTGAACCAGCAGTTGGAAGATCTCTTTCTGTCTCTCCCTCTCCCTCTCTCTCTCCCTGTAACTTCGCCTTTCACAGAAATAAAACTAAAAAATAAAAATAAAAAAGAAAGAAAGAAAGGAAGAAAGAAAGAAAGAAAAGAAACAGGCTCACCGGGAGAGAGAATCAGGGAATCAGGACATCAGGGGACCAGAGGGGGAAGTCCATTGCCTCCCGGTGTTTGTCCTCAGAGCTGACTTTTATTGGGAGATTAATGGACATGCCATGGATTTGCGCTAGCACCTGGGCCTCTGAGCCCGGCGCAGACCGTGCTGAGCACAGGTACCGAGACAGTAAACAAGCCCAGCTGCCACCAGGACCCCCGTGAGATAGACGGCTAAGCCTCGCCTGGCACCTTGAAGCTCAGCAAGTGAGGCCTGGCGGGCTGCCAGGAAGAGGTGGCTCACACCGGCAGCTGTGATTGGCCTGAGTGCCAGCCTCCCCTTCTCCCCCACAGGTCTGAGCAGTGAGTTCTCCAGAGGCTGGCGGGGGCTGGGCCGCGGGGAGGGTGGAGGGCAGAGCTCACGGGGAGCACAGGGCCAGCGTCCGGCACGGTTCCTTGTCTGGAGGAGCCAGCCCCCGGCAGGTGATTCTGTGGCCTCTCCGTGCAGGAGCTGGAGGCTGTGACTCCCCCCCCAGGAGCCCCAGCACCGCAGTGCTCAGCCCCGGGTGCTCCCAGTCCCTTCTCTGTGCCCGGACCCTATGAGCGACCTGGCAGGGAGTTCTGTGTCCTCTCTGTCTACCTTCACCAAGGCCATTCACCATCTGACCGGCGTGCGGACTTCCTTGGGAGGCAGGTGCTCCTGGGGTGGGTCTGTGTCCCCTCCCTTCGTGGTAGTGGACTCCCGTGTGTGTGCGTGGCTCAGAGTGGGCTTTGGCCAGCCGTGGGCAAGAGGAACGAAAGAGTGGGCAACACGGTCAGTGTGTGAGAAGCACAGGGAGGGGCCGCTCCCAGAACCTCCCCAGGCTGGGTGAGGACCAGCATAGCCCGATCCGCGTGGGAAGTGGCTGCGTTTGCCATCCCTGGTGTGGCCAGGGGTGTCGCACACGCAGATTACGACAAGAACAGGGCGAACCATCCTCACATACCAGGCGTGTTCCAGGCAGGCACCAGCACACAAACGAAACCCTACTGGGCTTCCCAGTCCTTGTAAGTCCTCCGGGGCCCGAGCCCGGCTCACCTCCCCCATCAAAACCGGCCAGCCTCCACCATCCTTGCAGCCCCAGCTTCAGCTGCTGGCGTGCGGGGAGCCCACGCCCCTTCTCTGCACCTGGCCGGTCCATTGCCATCCTGTAGCTCTCAGGTCAAACGTGCCTTCAGCCCTGTCCATCCAACGTGGGGTCTCCCAGTGACCCCGCCTGTCACGCACGGTTCCCTTCCCACTGGCGCAATCAGTGACTGTGGCTACCCAGCTCTGCCTTGCTCACTGCCCGTCTTCCCACCAGACAGCCAGCACCATGTGATGTCACTGTCGTCGGAGCCCAGGCCCCTCCCCAGCAGGGCCCGTGCAGGAGAATTTCACGTTTTCTGCGTTTTCGCCTGAAAAGTGGGAAGGAGCACTCAGGCCTCCTGAGCGAGCCGACCTCGTCCAGGCTGAGTAAAGGGCCCAGGTCAACCTCCGCACCCATCTGTGGGTTTCAGTCCCTTGGAGGGACATCTCCATGCACTTGCGGTGTCTGGACCTTTTCATCGGCTGTTTGCCACCTCCTAGAGCTACCGCCCAGTGGGGTATGCACGGAAGTCCCCCCAGATTGACCCAGAAGTCCCTCCTCTGATAATTTAGCTCAAAGAAAGAGTCATGTGGGGGGGGGGGGACTGGCGCTGTGGTGCACTAGGTTAATCCTCCACCTACGGCCCCGGCATCTCATATGGGTGCCAGGTTCTAGTCCCGGTTGCTCCTCTTCCAATCCAGCTCTCTGCTGTGGCCCGGGAGGGCAGTCGAGGATAGCCCAAGTGCTTGGGCCTCTGCACCCATGTGGGAGACCAGGAGGAGGCACCTGGCTCCTGGCTTCTGATCGGTACAGCACTGGCCATAGTGGCCATTTGGCCAACGGAAGGAAGACCTTTCTCTCTGTCTGTAACTCTACCTGTCATATAAATAAAAATCTAAAAAAAAAAAAAAAAAAAAAAAAAGAGTTAAAGGGTGCGATGGCCCAAAGCATGGGGGGGGGGGGGCTGAACTAGTGAGGTCGAGGTTTCCCCCTCCTGGAGGGCTTCCTAGAACCTCGCACACCACAGACGCCCCAGAGAGGGCTCAGGATAAAGGCTCACTCAAGATGCTGCCGCAGAGATGTGCAGCGGTACCAACGTCCTCTCCATGAACGCTTATCACAGGGAGAACAATCCGGGCTTCATCGGAGGCGGTGAGGAGCGGAGAGCAGAGAGCGAGTTATCAGTACAGACGCTGAGAACTGTGATGGACGCCGCAGAGACCGGACGCCCGCGTGCCTGCCGTGGGGATGCAGGGCCGAGCTGCACCTCTGCGGAGCACACAGGCGCCCGCGCAGCCCAGCGAGGACCCACAGGCAAGCTCGGGACACGCTCGCTGCTCGCTTCCCACCCAACGCACCAGGGCAGCTCGACAGCCCTCCCAGCACCACACCCCGTGTGCCACGGCTTCTTCACAGGGCTGGGCGCGTCATCCCAAACCCACGGTAATGACCACGGCGAAGACGCCACCGATAGTGAAACAGCAGTAATATGTCCTCAGCACTTGCTTCGTGCCCGAAACTCGCCGAGTGCTTAGCTCACTTAACTCGGAATCAGTCCACGTGGCTGGATGGGTGCCCCGGCACGCAGATGAGGAAGCGACCTCCTCCAGGCCACCTCGCTCCTAAGCGACGGCCTGGCCCAGCTCCAGCGCCTGTGTCTTCAGCTGCGGTGCCTTCCGTCCTGCCTAGGGCTTAAGGAGGAGCTACACTGGCTGCTGGTGGGGTTTGCGGCGGAGTTCTGCTCATTTGAGTTTCTAGAATTGCTACCAGTACCCTGTATTTTTTCGGCAATAAGGTTTTTTTTCTGGCAATAGAAAGCTATTATTACAAAGATGTTTGTACATCTCCACGTCTCTATTTCCCTCTTCGCAGGGTCAGCTCTTTCTGCCCTGTGTGCAATGTCGCTATCACAGGTGGTGTCTAGAAACAAGCACCAGGCAGATGGAGCACGAGCGTGTGTACCGAAAGACACAACACGGCGTTCCACGTGCGGGGACATGTACACACAGGCAACGCGTTCACTGGAACTCACTGTGGACCACGCGTTTCTCTTGCCCCCAAACCGCGGTGTTGAAGTCCTGACCCCGGTGTGGCTGTGTTTGCACACGGGCCCTCAGAGGAAGCAGTTACGGTGAAAGGGAGTTGTCGGGGGGAGGGGGCTGTGACCTGGGGGCGAAGACCCACCAGGGGGCTCTCACAACCTCGCTCCCTCCCTGCAGGTGCACGTGCCAAGGAGAGGCCATGGTGTCTGCAAACCAGGAGGAGAGCCCTGGCTAGGCGCTGGGTGGGCTGGGCCCCCAGCATGGACTCCTGGCCTCCATGGCTTTGAGGGAGAGAAAAAACCCTCTGTTGTTTAAACCACTCTGTCTGTGGTGTTTTGTTACGGGCTAAGCCAGGACTGTGTAAATATTAGCTTGGCCCACACTGCTGCTGTTTTTATTGATCGACACCTGTCACATCCCAGCACTCCCACCTGGCCGAGCCGAGTACATAAACACACGCTGCCTCTGCGTGTCTCCCCTCGAAGGCTGAGAGGCACAGGTCCTTCACCTCGGCTTTCTCTCCTCCCCAGGCATCCGTGGCATTGCATAAACCCCAGTGACTGAGCGAGGAGGCGATGGAGGGGAGTGCGCTCCATTCCTGCTCCAACGGATGCTGTCGTGGCCACGCCCAGGCCGGCTCACTCAGTGCAGGGCACCGCCTGGCATACGGCAGAGGGCACGGCGGAGCTCTGTGCCAAGATTGCTCTGCCTGCCGCCACAGGAAGTCAGAGCAGGCGTGCCTTTACCACACACACACACACACACACACATACATACACATACACACATACACAAAACACACACACACATACATACATACACATAAATACACATACATACACACATGCATACACACATATAATATATACATACACATACTCACACACATACACATAAAGACATAGATACACACATACACAATACATACACAGAAATACACATATACAACACATACACATATATACACACAAATACACGCATACATACACATACCATGCATATATACACATAGACACACACAATAGACACACATACATGCAAGTACACATATACACACATATATACACACACAAATACACATACACACAAGTACACATATACATATACACACACACCCATAGATCCATACATATACACATACACACAAATACACATGCACATACACACATACACATACACACATACACACACAAATACACACACATACACACATACATACACACACACACTCGAGTGCCACCCATGAGGGAGACTTGGATGAAGAAGCTCCTGGTTCCTGGCTTCAGCCTGGCTCAGCCCTGGCCATTGTGGCCACCTGGGAAGTGAACCAGCAGAGGGACTCTCTCGCTCTCTCTCCCTCTCTCCTCCCCTCGCTCTCTGTAAATCTTTCAACATCAATCTTAAAAGCAACAAAAAGCAAAGTGCCGTCGAGGAGACAGTGCTCTGCTGTGTTGCTGTGAGGAAGCCTGAGACAAGCTGCCGAGGAAGGGAGGCGGCTCCAGAGCGCCACAGTCCCAGCCTGGCACCTGGGGCTCTGTTCCTCTGGGGACAGTCCCAAGGCAGAGCAGGGCACCACGTGGCAAGAGGGAGCAGGCTCCCGCCTGTCTCTCCATGCTGTCACCCTCCGTGTCTGTTTCATCCTGAGGATCCACCAGGACAACCTTCTCCAATCTCATCACTTCCCACACGCCCCATCTCGACACCCCCCAGCGCAGGGAGGTTTCTGGGCTCTTAGTTCTGCTGTTAACTACAGACCTGGGGCCCGAGCCTCTGAGGGCCCCTAAAGAAACGCCGGCCATGGCAGTGTCCAAACAACCACGCACCACTGAAAACTGAACACTGTCCCATGACGGTCTCCAGAATGCTCTGTTACTGAATTGTACAGGGTCCCCTGGCAGAGCTATCTGCTTCTCCTCCCATTTTTGCCTGCTCGGCTTATGCTGAGCCTAAAAGGGGCTCTCTGGCCGTCCTCGGCGGGAGCTGCGTTCCCAGCCGTGGCCACTGACGTGGAAGGGGCCAAGATGGCTGTTTGCCTGGAGAAGCTTTTCCCAAACCTGAACAGAAGCCCTGGTCCTGATGTGAACTTGACCTGTGACCTTCAGCTCATGCCTTTTGCTCTCGGGCCTCGGTTGCTGCAAGAAACAGATGACAATGCAAACGGTGGCTCCTAAGCTTCCTTCTAACTCTGATAATCATGACAGTCTTCACCAAAGCGACTGCTCTTTATGTGTGAGCAAAGAAGTTATGGAACTACGCCTGGTGGGCAGGTTCAAGCCATGGTGCTGGTTGTTCTTCCTACGCGACGGGTGACATTTTACAACGCAGCAGCGTCATGTGCAAAGAGGGAACAGGCGGTCACTCCAGGTGAGAAAAATAAACAGCCAGGGAGGAATGCCTGCGTGCACGGCTCACTCTGCCTTCAGGGGCATAGTTTTTTAAAAGCAAGATCGGGAGAAGTGGATTTTTGCTCCGGGAGCCCGTGCAAATTCAGGACACACGCAGCACGCATTTGTCAGCTCTTTGGGCATTGACAGACAGCGCAGCCGCCCTGCTCTGCAGCCCGAATGGCTCGGACAGCTCACGGCCAGCACGGAGGGAAGCATCTTCCATCTCACTGCGGCTGACGGCTCGAATTCCAGAAAATTAGTGTTTTGAAACCCTCATTAGAAACCAGTTGTTAAAGCTGTTTCTGCACTTGCCTGCTCGGGCTGCTGTGTGCTGTTGGTTTCACCGTCTAACGTCCTGATGCCAGTGGCCAGGGCAGCACTGGGCGTCACTTGGGAATATTCCGGGCTGACTTTGTCTGGATTCAGCACCAAATCACCAGGCAGGCTGTGCTCAGGATGTGCCATGTTGCTTCTCGCGTGGAGTCTTGGTGGAGCCCAGTGTGTGAGT
The DNA here is from genome assembly GCF_033115175.1 of Lepus europaeus. NCBI lineage: Eukaryota > Metazoa > Chordata > Mammalia > Lagomorpha > Leporidae > Lepus > Lepus europaeus. The sequence continues at coordinate 68,527,999 of NC_084845.1, read as the reverse complement.
GGTCTGTTCAAGTCTGTACCTGTGCTGGCCTGGAGGGGTCAGCCTTCAGCCCTCTCTACACACTGGCACAGGAGACTGGAGTAGGGTTTCTCAGCCTCTGTGAGCTACGGTCCAGGACCCGAGAGTCCCCTGTGGGCCTCCAACGTGCAGGCGCCTGGGCCCTGGCCCTGGAGCTCTTGCCTGGAGGCCTTAGGTAGGGCCTGATGGCCTCGCGCTAACCCCTCCCAGGAGGGTGTAATGGAGAGTGGAGAAGCAGGTGCTGCTATCAGAGGGAAGGAGCCAGTGAGGAGGCCGGAAGCTTCCGCCCACTGGGCAAATGGTCAGAATCCTCCATTGCCATCCACGGCGAGTTAATCACCAAGGGCTTTGCACTCCACCTCCTTCGGATCCTTCGCTGGGACGCATCTTGGCTTTCTCCTCCAGACTCCTCTAGTGCAGGGCAGGCCCCTCACCCTTGGTCCCCCAGGCTCCTCTCTCTCCTCTCTCCTGTCTGGTATCTGAATGAGCAGCCTCTCACATCCGGATTGGACTGGTCCAGGCCTTTGGGCATCCCCACTGTCCACAGACAAAGGCTCGGATCCTACAGCAAGGCACGCAAGACCCTTCACAGCGCTGCCTGCAGTACAGCAAGTGGTCGAGCGCCCTCAGACTCTGGGCCTTTGCTTATGCCGTTACTTCCATGAGCATCCTCGCCCTCGTCACCCTCAAGTCCCAGCTCGGCCGAGCCTCCTTCCTTCGGCCGCTGTCACTCTGTCTTGTTTTCCCTTGAAGGTGGCTCTCGTCACAGCTGTCACACGGACAGCGACTGTCACACACCTACCTCCTCCGGACCAGGTGGCCTGGAGGACACATGCAGGCTGCAGCTGCTCTGCTGAGCGGATGTCACCCGTGTCTGGGACTCAGGGGAGGGTCCATGAGTGCGTGAGGTGACCCAGAAGGGGCTCTCAGAGGCAGGGTGACCCAGAGCTGGGAGGAAGGCTGGTGAGAAGCAGAGTCGTGCCAGGGCCGTCTCAAGGGAGCCGCCCCCACCCAGTCTCCGCTAGGAACTGGCCTTGTTCCCAGGTGGCCTCTGGTGCCCAACAGCCTTTGTCCTGCCGATCCCCATCCATCACTGACCTTGCTCACTTGGCACTAGGCGGGGGCAGAGGGAAGGGAAAGGAGGCAAGTGTCTGGGGAGTGGGGGAGAGCTTCCCAGGTGCACTCCAGGGGCCTCCGGGGAACAGGCCCAGGGGCTTGAGCTCACAGGCTTGCGGGAGCACTGGATGAGCTAGGAATGGACTCCCTACACTCTGGGGCTTGAACCACCAAGTCCAGCCCTGCGTCCCTCCATGCAGGCCTCCACCCACCCACGGGTCCCTCAGTCCTACAGGTGCTGACCCCGGCGACCAACCCTCCAGGCTTCCCTGTGCAGCTCTCACACCACACACTCTCCTCCACTCTGCAGGTGTGCGGGAGAGCAAGAGGTGGGCTCCCTGCCTTCTAGCAGAGGGGGAGAGGCCGCAAGCAAACGTAGTAGCAGACAGCGGCCCCCGAGAGTGACACGCTCTGACAGCCATGACGCGGGGCGACAGGCTGGGGAGTGGGAAGTGTCAGGCGGCTGGGCGGACGGCGGGGGGGGGGGGGGGGGCTCCTTGCCGGAGGGCGTTCAAAGCCAGCCTCCCAGCGACGCCCAGAGAGCTTCCCGATGAGCACATGGGCACGCGGGTGTGGGCAGGGGAGGGTCCTCATGCAGAGGAAACCGGACCTGGCTCAGCCACCTCCGCCTGTGACCTGGGGGTCCCCGAGACAGGGACCGAGCTGGGCGAGCCCTCGCTTCCACGCCAGTGAGGAGGAGCTGCTGCAAACACGTTCCCGAGCAGGCTGCGCTGACGACGTCGCCGCCACACCAGGAGGGAACACGGTCCTGGGCACGCACAGGGCTGCCCAGCCGTCGTTTCTGGATCCCGCAGCGGAGGGAACATCACAGTGGTTTTCCCATGGGCATGGGGCGGGTGGGAGATGGATGGCCTCAGCTCAGGGGAGCCGGTCTCAGAGTGACACCTCTATCTGATTTGGGTTTCTTTTCATATTTAAAAATGCTCCTCGGAGTCCCTTTATTATGCATGTCACCCAGCTCCAGCCACCGTGAAGCTGGAAGGTCACAGCTCAGCTCTGGGCTCAGAAATACGGCACCTGTCAGGTGTGTGATTTAGGAACTTGGCCTTCCTCGGAGAGACCACAGCATAGTAAAATCAAGGCGACGATTCAATCCATGGCCGCTGAATCAAAACGGGGGACTCTGAAGCTGTTGTATTATCAAGGGACTCTTCATTGGTCAGGCTTTTGAACAAGATGCCGGTGAAGTCCCACCCTCAGCCGCCAGTCTCTGGAGAGCCTGGACAGGACGCTGTGAGCTGGCTGTCGGCCGGGGCTGCCATGGCGCCCATCGGCAGAGGTGCCAAATGTTTCGCATCTGGTTCTTCAGAGGGAATGGAAGCCCAGCTGAGCAGCGTTTGCTTATTTCCAGGGGCAAATGTTTCCACTGTGGCCACGTTCAAGTGGCTCCCTCACGTCACTGAACGTGGGCCTGGGAAGACAGGCCCTTTGACGCTCTGCTGGACTGGGCATGGCATCAGGCGCCACACACACGCTGTTTCATGGAACCTGCACAGCTGTGTTTGAGGCTGGGATTGCCACGGCCGTTTCCAGGATGACAGACTGGGGCTCAGAGGGAGGCGTGGCCAGCACAGGTCATGTGATGAGCCAGCTCTCACCGTGCCCTACCCCCTCCGTCTCCCTGGATGAGGTCCTTGCTTCCCAACAGGCTCAGAAACTCCAGAGCCCTCGAGATCTTCCCACAATGCTCTCTGCCTATGGAACCATCCACCCAGTTGACAGCTAAGTCCAGGGCGCTGAGCCTGGCTCTGCAGTGCTGCCTGTTTGTCCTATCACGGTCCCTGTCTACTCCAGCAAAAGGGGTTTCCTCTGGGTCCCCAGTTACTGCCCTTCCATCCTATCAGCTTTGTTTTTCTTTTTTAAAAGGGCAGAGCTACAAAGAGAGAGAAGGAGGGAAGGAAGGAGGGAGGAAAGGAGGGAAGAAGGGAGGGAAGGAGGGAGGGAGGAAGGGAGGGAGGCAGAGACAAAGAGAAAGAGATCTTCCATCTACTGGTTCACTCCCCAAATGGCCATAATGGTCAGGATTGGCCCAGGCTGAAACCAGGAGCCTAGAACTTCACCTGGGTCCCTTATGTGGGTAGCAGAGCCCTGAGCACTTGAGCCATCCCCCACTGCTCCCCCTGGTGGGTTAGCAGGGAGCTGGATTGTAAGCAGAGTAGCCAGGACTCATAGGGCCCATATGGGATGCTGGTGTCACAGGGGGCTGAATCACCTGCTGTGCCACAGAGCCAGCCCCCACCAGCTTTCCTGATCCCACTATCCACACTGTCCCACCCAGTGTCTGCCTGCCCCTGCCCGCCCCGGGAGACCACCTCCCATGACCACCTCATCGGGTCTGCTCCTCCCGTGAGCTCCCATCGCGTTTACACCTGGGCCGTTCTCCTCGCCTCTGCATGGCAGCTTTTTATAGTGTTGGCTGCTCTGGATTTCTTCTGACCCCCAGGCACACAACAGCGTGGGACACACAGCGACGGGAGAGCCACACACAGCTGCTGGCACGGGCAGGTGCCCGGTAACTCTGCCCCGAGCAGAACACACTGGCCTTGCCCACTGCAGAGTGACAGCAAGGACACACGCTGCTTCTCTGTGGTCTCAGACCCCCGAGCACTCTCAGGAGGACCAATGAAATCCAAATCTAAATCTAAATCTAAATCTAAATCATCTGTGTGAGAAATGTGTCTGTTCATGCTGTGGGTAGGGGTACAAGATGCCTCGTAACTCGGCTCTCCAAGCTCTGGAGTTGTGGGGGACACACGCGGCCAACCCCACACCAGGCAGGGCTGGAGGGCTGCTGGCTGTGACCCTCAGGAGACTGTAGTCAACCCTCGGGAGAGCCTGGCGCCCACGGAAGGCTGAGCTCACTGATCAGTGAACACGGCAGAGTGATGACATGGGGCGGGGGAGGGACTCCCTGGCACCTGCCACACCCAGGACACGATGCTGGAGCCCAGTCCACTCAGACACCATTTCAATTCACCTCATAATTAATTCGCTTAGGACAGGGAGGACATTAGGCCTGGACCTTGCTTAAACGAAGAGGCAGTCACGAGGGCCCGTGGGTTTATCTTGCAGGATGGATCAGTGCTGGGCTTGGGGCTGCGTTGAGTCCACACCTGGCCTGTGGACTGCAGCATCTGAGTGTGACAGAGATGGCCCAGGGGCAGCTGTCACCGGAGGCTTCAGGACTGGCATCTGAGACCTGGGGCGTGTGCGGACACGGCCTGACCGTCTATCGGCCAGCGCCTCCTCACCTGAAGGGGGACACTGGTGCCTCCCAGCCTCGTTGTGAAGCTTTAAACACCAAGAATGGTCCACAGCGTGGGCTCTGGGAGCTGAGGCTCCTCAGCCGAGGCAAACACACCCTGTGGTGGGGGCTGCTGACCACGGAGAGGGGCTGGGTACGGGAAATCTCTGAGCCTCTGTGCCATTCTGCTGTGAACGGAAACTACTGTAAAAATAATCAACAACAACAAAACCAGTGCACTAAAAACAAACAAACAAACAAACATAGAAGTGGGCAAGTTCATGTCTTCCCAGCTTTATGAGAAACAAAATGAGCTCAGCAAAGAAGACTGTATCCAGAGGATGGTACTGAATGGACATCGTACATGGAGAGATCTGAACAGTCTCTGATACAATAGTCGTCCCCGGTGCCCCACCCCCCTTACTGTGCCATTCAAGCAGGCCAGGCCCCTGGTCCCCACACACCAGGCTAGCACAGCCACTCAATCTGACACCTTGGTCTGGCCTGGCCTGTAGTTGGGACCGAGGAGGACGCTGTGACCCGGGTGTACTGTCCCTGTCCCAGGCCCCCCATGGCACCTGCTCGTCAGCCCCACGGAGCCTTCCAGGGTTCTTGTTTTTCGCTCGCATCTCCCAGAGTTGGAGTCTGTAGCTTTGATCCCGCCCCCATGGAGAAAAGGGTCATTTTACAAACAGTACACCCTGGGGAGATGCTGCTACTGACACAGCTTCTGCTGCTGCTACCAGGAAGGGCTTTGGGGTTAGAATCCCAACTCCCTCACTGGTGGAGAGGCTTGAAAATGTTCACACAGACAGCTGCCCACGAGAGGCCCTGGCACACCCTCCTGGGCGAGGTCAGCAGGGACACGGGGGCTGTTTCGGAAGCTGAAGCACAGCTGTGAACAAAGCTTCACGCAAGCCCTGCTCACGCCAAGGGGACGCGAACCTCTGACAGCCATGCAGCCTTGGCTTTGGGTCAACCGAGAGGAAGTCCACACAAGCACAGGAGTAGCCCGAGTGATTAGTCTGCAGAATAATTTAATGTTGATGCCCACATGAACTCCTAGCGATAGAGCTCCTTATTGTATCTTTTGTGGAATGTGGTGTGTGTGTGGGGGTGTGTTTCTAAGCAAGGCAAGCACAAGCCAGTGAAGAAGGATCTGGGACGATGGCAACAAAGCTCCCACTCTCCAAGCCAGCGGCCGCTTCATCCAATCCCAGCTGGGACACCCTTGCTCGGCAAATAGTGGCCATCTGAGATTACAAACGGTGTGAAGGCACAGATAGGCAGGTGCAGTGGGCTCGGCTCACCCTTCCTCTCGCTCAGAACACAGGAGAAATGGAAGAGGAGGCTGGCAAGGGCTTTAATTAGGAGCCAGAGATAAGGACCCCTTCTCAGCCAGGACTGGCCCACGCACCTCACTGCTCAGGAAGACAAGGCAGCCGTGCCCGCACTCAGCTGAGCATCTCACCGGGTGCCTTGGACAAGATGGAAGGTGACTGGGGCAGTCAGGCGACTGGGCAACGCCAGGGCTCACTGGGGGTCACCACGTTCAGCAGGTGCTGGCGGTCACCCTTGGCTCTCGGGACGTGTCCACAAAGGCTGCACCGGCCTAGTGGATGGACAGGGTCAGGCAGCCCTCGGGGAAGAAGGGCAGGCAGCCGCTCCTGGACAGGTGGATGTGTTGCCACTCAGTGGCAGGGACCGAGGCTAAAGCCCGCTGAGTCTAGTGCCAGGATATTTCCTTCCCTAACACACAACGAATCAAGAGAAAGTCAGGGACTTGCATTTTGCCTGCGTTTCTTCTTGGGTACAGGCCTCATTTTCTACTCTACTCGCTGCCACAATTCTCTTTCTGGTTCTGCACCGAGCCTGTCCCCACCAGGCATGCGCCAGCTGGATCTGACAGCTGTCGTCAGACGGGGGACTCTTTTCATCCCCTGCTCTGGCTCCTTTAAAAGGTGGAGCCCCCATGGCCTGGGAAAGCAGTGGACCTGAGGATGGCTCAAGTCCTTGGGACCCTGCACCCATGTGGGAGACCCAGAAGAAGCTCCTGGCTCCTGGCTTTGGATCGGCACAGCTCCGGCTGTTGCGGCCAATTGGGGAGCGAACCAGTAGATGGAGGACCTCTCTCTCTGTCTCTACCTCTCTCTGTAACTCTTTCAAATAAATAAAATAAATCTTAAAAAAAATTTAGAAAATGTGGAGCCCCAAATTTTAATAGTGGGCTGAACTGTGTCTCTCTGAATTCCTATGCTGAAGCCCTAAGCTGCGGTCACTCAGGTAAGAGGCCACTGGGTTAGGATGAGGCCACTTAGGGTGGGCTCTAGTTCTGGCTGCTCCACTTCTGATCCAGCTCTCTGCTCTGGCTTGGGAAAGCAGCAGAAGATGGCCCAAGTCCTTGGGCCCCTGCAGCCACGTGGGAGACCTGGAAGAAGCTCCTGGCTCCTACAACTCTGGCTGTTGTAGCCATCTGGGGAGTGAACTAGTGGATGGAAGACCTTTCTCTGCCTCTATCTGTAACTCTGCCTTTCAAATAAATAAATAAATCTTTAAAAAAAGCACAGCCAGCGATTTCACTAACACAGACAAAGCTCCAGGCTTAGCATGCCCTGGGCCCTTCCCAAGTATGGACCCACTGACGGGCTGCGGGGGGCATCGATGAATGCTGGGCGCAGTTCTCCCTCTGCACACAGCGGGAGACACCCAGGGCCTTCTTTTTGCCTCACTCGGCACAGTGGAAGATGCCACCAGCTTGGGGTCAATGCCACAGCTCATCCCAGGCGGGAAGCCAAGGCCGGGCCATCCTCACGGGGCTCACCCTCCTCCAGGAAGGCACAGCAGGAGGCTGCCGAGAGCCCGTGGACAGGAGGAGCCCCAGGCTGAGTAAGACCCGTGGGAGCCCCACTGCCGTGGAGGCGGAGCTGACCACGTCCACACGAGCCCCGCACAGAAATGCTAGAGGTCTGCTGCGGCCTTGAGTCAGGGGCATGCACTGGCCCGGGGCTGCCACTCTCGGCTGGGTGGTTCTCAGCGCAGGTGCGTAACAGCACTGTCTGAGATGGGGACGAGGCCCGACTCGGGGCTGCTTGGAGGGCAGAATGATGAACGCCACTGAATGCGCCAGTTGCCCAGTGGCGCTGGGTCTGCTTTCTCTTAGCTTCTCCAACTGGCATAGTTTGCTTTTTTATATCACAACTCTTACAAAGCTTGGTTATCTGGCTTACTTTCCGGAGGATTCCTAGAGGCAGGGGCCGTGACCACAGTACGGCACTCGTGTGAAAGCACAAAGACAGAACACAGCGCTCCGGTGCGAACCTGTGCGAGCTCCCGCAGCAGCCACCCCCACCCTTCTGTGGTTTTAGCTACCTTAAGTCAACTGCAGCGCAAAACGCTCAAGTGGAATATTCCAGAAACTCACAGTTCACAGGTTTGAAACCGTGGCCTATTCTGAGTGGCGTGATGAAATCTCGCACTATCCAGCTCTGCGCGTTTTTCCTCTGCCCAGCTCACCCACACCATGTGCACGACTCACCACACGGGTCACTGGTAGCAGCCTGGGTGTCAGCTCAGCTGTCACGGCACCACGGCACTCGCATTCAAACCACCCTCATTTTACTTAAAGTGCAGAGAGCAAGAGTAGCGCCCGTGGCAACTTTACTGCAGCCTCCTGCTACAATGATTCCATTTTATTTTCCTTTCTGTGGCCCTTACCGCCTATGATTTATAAGTTAAATCATCCAAGTTCCCAAGGATCAGGGAACACAGGAAAAAATCCGACGGGTTCAGTGCTTGGTACTACCTGTGGTTTCAGCATCCACTGTGGGGACTGGGACCCATCCTGCAGATGGGGGGGGGGGCTGCTATGCCTCCAATAACTTTAAGCTCCATTTCCACACTCTGGTAACAACCAGGAAAGCATATATTTTAGAATCTTAGCCAAAAATACACAAAGATACATTAGTCGAAGGGGTGAACATCAGCTTCACAGAAAATTCACCTAAGCAAAACGGTTCATCCTGAGATGATGCCAGAAAAATCCGGAGGTCTCAAATTACTGTTGGCCTCCCAGAAAGCCCACCCCAGGAAGCGTGGCCTCCCATGACGTGTGGGACACAGCTGGACGCGGCCCAACACAGTGTGATTTCGCTCACGCTAGAACCGTTTTCTTGAAATTGGACCCTTATTACTAAGGTAATAGAAAAAATTCCAATTGAACTTTGGAAGATTTTTTTTTCCTATTATGGTAACATCATGGAGTCCAATTTGGTGAAAAATGAGCATTGAAGGCTTTCGACAATTTTCTAACAGAGCTTAAATTCAATTTTAAGAAGAGTCAGCAGGTAACTGGCAAGGAAGGAGGACTTAATTCCTGGAACTGCTCTGATGGGAAATGGCACTGTTGCCGGCGCAGGAGCCAGGGGTAGCAGGGCAGCTGGTGGCTGCACCAATGACTCCCTGGCGGGGAGCGGGGGCCCCACCTGCTCTGAGATTGGGGTGTCCTGCTGAATCCACACCTGGGGCTTGGCAAACGTTCCCCCAGACACACTCAACTCCCCTTCCGAGGGTCATTAGCTTGGTGCTGGGCTCAGTGCATGGATTTGAAAAGGCATTTTGTGCTCACACTCTGCCTTCAAGGTGAGAGCAAGAGTGTGTGTCCCGGCAGCTTCCAGAGCCAGTCATTACTTTATCACCTCTCTTAACAACATAACCACACTGGGTTTAAAACCTATCTCATCCTCTCTGTCTCTCCCTCTCTATCTGTAGCTCCAACTTTCAAATAAATACATAAATAAAATCTTTAAAAAAGAGTACAGGGGCCAGTGTTGTGGCACAGCAGTCAAGCTGCCATCTGTGACACCCATATGGGCGCTGGTTCATGTCCCAGCTGCTCCACTTCTGATCAAGCTCCCTGCTCATGGACGGGGAAAAGCAGCAGAGATGGCCAAGTCCCTGGGCCCCTGATACTCACATGGGAGACAGAGATGAAGCTCTTGGCTCCTGGAGTCAGCCTGGCCAGTTATGGCTGTTGAAGCCATCAGGGGAGTGAACAAGTGGACGGAAGATATCTCTGTCTCTGTCTTTAAAAAAAAACACCCAGGGAAAACATCTGTAACCCCATATCTGTCTTATAACTGATCTTCAAGCAGAAATGGGAAATCATCTCACGTTCCCGGGACAATTTCTGCACCGTAACCAAGGCTAGGGAGGAGCGTGCTGGGAAATCCGGGTGAAGGGTCCTTGTCATTTTTTTAGCTGCCAAGAAATGTGTTTCTATTACTCGCAAAGGAACAAGCCCTTTTCATTTCTCCTTTTTTTTTTTTTTAAAAAGCAAACAGGGCCGTGTGCAGGGTTGTCTGGATGAGGCTTCAGATGAGCTATTTTGGGCAGCTGATGGATGCTGTGACAGCTGAAGGACACATGTCACAGGCAGCAGGTGCTGGTTTGTGTCTGTTACAGACCCAGGCCTAGGAGTGCAAGGCCAGCTTTGGAGTTCTTGGAGAACTGGAGAAAAAACCTCCGTGCTATGAAGACAGTTTCCATGAGCCTTGCTTCTTGAAATGATTTTTTCTGTTTATTTACGTAAATGTTTAGAATTCAGTCTTGACAATACAGAAGAATGTAAAAAAACACTTAAAAAATCATCAGGAATTCCAGGAGCCCGGGAGACTCCTCACCTTGCCTATTTTGTTCAAGCTCTCTCTCCACGTGTGAGCTATATAACAGATCACACAATTTACCAGCTGGGGTAGCCTAGCATTTCCCACTTCAGCTAACATCAGCAACAATTTCCCTAGATTAAAAATCCCTATATGACACAATTTTAATCACTGTATATTATTCCATCAAATGGTGACCCCATCATTTATGCATCCAGCCTTGGATCCAGTGTTGGACACTGTTGGAGCTGTTTTCTAACTTTTCGCCATCATAAATCAGGCTTCAGTCTACAGCTCTGCACATAAATCTGTTTGCAGAGCCTATAAGCTTTTGACATCATTCTGGATTATTTCTTTGAGATAAATTCCTAGGCATAGGATTAACAGGTACAGAAGAGCGTCACTGTTTGGAAGGAGCTGATACATACTGCAACCAGTCTTTTAGAAAGTTCCTACCAATTTGCATTCCTCCCTGATTCTTCTTAAAGCACTGTTTGACAATGCATTTTCTTGTCTCAAGGATATAGCTCTATTGGAAGAATCTAGAGACCGTGGCAGTCTGCTTTACATGAGCACTGTGAATGCCCTAGGTGGGCTATGTTTATGATGAAAAGAGGCGGATTTAGCTGTAGGTCAGGACAGCATAGCACAGGCACGTATGGGAGAAAGGTCACCTCTCCAAACAAGATGTGGGGGCTGGGGTCCCCCATTTCATTCCAAGGGCATTCACTCCATTGACCTAAGGATCTCGCATTAGCCTCCATCTCTTAAAAGTCCCTGCCACCTCAGCGTCGCTACATGGAGGGGAACAAAGTACGTCCAAGCCATAGCGGAGACCCGATGAGGAAAGCCAGGAACTGCAGGCTGCACAGCACTGGCAGCACAGGTGGATCTGCAGCGCTGGCTTCCACTCGCGGGTGTGCGTTCTGCTGTCCCAGCTGCCCCGTCCCTACCTGCCATGCAAGTGTTCAGGGCTTGTGTGCTCATGAGCTACTTTTAGGCATTGATGTGTGCAGCCCAGGTGGGTGCTACTGTTGCTTATAGTTCCCAAAGGGCCAGTGTCCCCCAGTCCCTCCGTGTCCTTGCACCTTCTGCGGTCTGCACTAGGAAAGCCCCGCCCCACAGCACCAGGTGGTCAGCTCTGCAGCTGATTCCTAAGACCCAGCCCAAGAGAAGGCAGCAAAGAACAACCGTGGGACAAGAGACCCAGAGACAGGTCACGTCCTGTGGGAACCTCCTAGCCTAGTAAGGGGGAGGGGGTTATAGATGGCTCACAGCTGCAGAGAATATGTTACTTTCCTTTTAGATTTATAGACAGGGTGCATTTCTTAGCTTCCTTTCCATCTAGGTCAGAGTAAGGAAGAGAGCGTGTGTGTGTGTGGGGTGATCATGTCACACTTTGGCCTGGCCACAAGTCCCAGCAAAACCTCTCTCTCTCTCTCTGTCTCCCTCTCCCTCTCTCTCTACACAGCAACCCTGGAGGACACACACTGAAGAGGCAGCCTCCTGAGGTAGAAGGAGCCACAGAGCCTGGATTCCTGAAAAATGCTGTGGAACAAAACCACTCCCACCCCCACCACCCGCAATCGGGCTGTGATACAAGTGAGAAACTTGTGTGGAGTCTCCAGGAATTGGGGGTTACCTCCTGCAGCAGGGGGTATGCTCACCATGACTCCAGAGAGAGATGGCAGCTGTGCCAAGTGGGCATCAAGGAGGGGCAGTCCAGCCCCACATGGGGATGGACTGGGTGATGAGGGAGGGCTCGGAGCACAGGATATCTGGGAGGATCCTCGCAGGATCACGATTAGAGCTAATGCGAGTTGGGTTCTTATCACCTTCCAGGAGGCGCTAAGAGCTTTTCCAGATTAGCCTATTTCATCCTCCCAATGACTGTAGGAATGAGCCCCTTTTCCATCTAGGAGCATGAGGAAGGGAGAGGTTCAGTAATTTGCCCACGGCCCCTCCCCCTGGGCGACAGAGCTGAACCTCCAGTGGAAGCATGCCTGGTACACTCTGCGTGTTCAGCAGGCGTGCAGACTCAGGCCAGGTGCAAGTGAGGAGAAGTGAGGGCCAGCAGAGGAAACGGCAAAGCGAGGGCGCTGAGGAGAGGGCCCTGAGCAGTAGGTGAGCTGACCGTGGTGCTGACCTGGAGTGTGGGTGTGAGCTGACCGTGGTGCTGACCTGGAGAGAGTGTGTGTGTGTGTGTGTGTGTGTGTGTGTGTGTGTGTGAGAGAGAGAGAGAGAGAGAGAGAGCACGCGAGCTGACCGTGGTGCTGACCGTGGTGCTGACCTGGAGTGTGGGTGCGAGCTGACCGTGGTGCTGACCTGGAGTGTGTGTGCTGACCGTGGTGCTGACCTGGAGTGTGGGTGTGAGCTGACCATGGTGCTGAACTGGGTGTGCCGGGCCAGCGTGTCCTGGGGGAGGGGGAGGCCTGGCCACCCCACCACAGAGGCCGAGGGGAAGGCAACATGTGTGGGGAACCAGTGGAAGTCTGCAAATCCACACTGGGGACCTGGGTGTTCTAGTTTTAGTACAAACTCCTGCTGGGCAAACGCCTGTTCCGTCAGTTGCACAGGTACAGCAGCTGTGCAGGGACCATGGCAGGTGGCCAGGGATGGCCTCTGTGACTGTGGCATAGAATGGGCCCCATGGATATGAGAGGGCTAAATGAAGAGATAAAGGAGACGTGCAAAAAACGTCACTTAGGAAAGAACTGAACCGGGGGCACTGCAGTCACCGCTGGGCTACTTTATGCAGCCGCCCCGATCACCCCCTCGGCTGCCTTTTGCCTTCTCTGACCCTGAGCACCTCATCGTTTCAGGGACTCTCCGCTCTGGCTCAGCGGTTGTGGCCGTCACAGAATTAAGTGATGACAGAGTGAGTTATTACCCAGCCTGGCTTCAGCCGGGGATGTTACCTGCAGCCGAGCTACCTCACTGTGGGAGCGCTCACTCGACTGTCTCAGTGGTGACATGAAAAATGTCCCTCACAGTCCCCCAGCTCGGAGCCATACGCCCCGAGTCCTGACTCCACACTTGGGGGTCAATAATGTTGTTTTGTTGAGAAGCGAAAGAGGGTGTAATTAGATTCTGTTTAAATGTTACACTCATTCTTGTTAGTCAAAAATTAGTAGCTCTTTTAAAAAAATAAACACGACTCAGCACCCCAGGAAGTCGACAGCATTTCCCACGGCCTGTTCCACTACACAGAACACACTGGAACACGGGCGGCTGCTTCTCATCTGTGGAATTCGCAAAATGGAACACGAGGGGGCCTCTATCTGGGTGGTGGGATTCCAGGTGACTTCTGATTGACTTCTTTATTCTGCGCGGTGTTAATTTTTATATAATGAGCATGTATTTTCATTAAAAAAGTTTAAATCTGAAGAAAGAATGCATACAGGAGTACTTTTTGGCTCCAGAAATAAAAGAAATGGGTGGTTCCCTTCCCCAAGCTTGCCACAGCGCTCTAGAAGTAGCCACTGCTGCAGGCTGGGTAGACATTCCCACACATCCTTACACATTTTCCTGTTGCTCATCGTCTGTCTCACTGGGGGCCACTGTTCCAGTTTTCACTGCTTCTGTTGGCCTGACTCCGACTATGTTCCCAACAATGTTACCAGCCAAAGGTGTGAGGGGCTGCAGGGAATTGAATTGCTTGGCAGAAGGTCTTTGTGTTCTTACAGGAGAACAAGGGCACAGGTGACAACAGCAGTGGCCCCAGTTTATTGCACTGAGCCAAAGAAGCCAGACAGACGAGACGTTGTACACTGTGATTCAATTTCTACAAACCTCAGAAAATGCACACTAACCCATGGTGACAGACACCAGATCAGGGGTTACAGCAAGTGACAGGCAGGAGGCAGGTGCACGGCTTTGATTGTGGTGATAGTTCATACATGTTAAACCCGTGCCATTGATTACATGTCAATCACATCTCCATATGCTGTTGCACACAGAGAAGGGGCAGAGGGGGAGAATCACAAGGGGCCGAGTGTGGGGTCTTCGTAGGGGGATGTGTGTGGTGAGATGTACAGAGCCAGGGCAGGTGGGAACAGCATACTCCTGAGGGCTACCTGGGGCTCAGCGCGAAGTCCTCTGATGATCTGTAACTGCCCTTGCTGTGCCTCCAAACAGCCCGGATTGAGGGGACCATGATCCCCCAGCTGTGACAGTGATGGTGGCCTGAGTGCCTTTAAGCATGTGTATGCCCGGGAGCGCCCAGGGGAGCTGAGGAGAAGGCAGCACGGGACCTAAGAGCCTGGCCCTGCAGGACAGCAGGGCAACTGAGGAGCGGAAGCGACCTCCCCACACAGGGGGTCCTCCTGGAAACTTCCGGGGTTCCCATGGATCCCGGGGAAGTCCCTGGACTGCTGCAGGGCAGGGAGTTGGCACCTAAGACTGTCTACTTGGGTCTCAAGGGGAAGCAGACCCCAGCTGCCGTGTGCATGCTGGCCCCCTGCAGAGGTCATTTGCTGCATGTGTGTGGGGCTATGACACGGATTTGCTGACAGAAGACAGTTGTGACTCTGAGTACTGACAGCAGGAGGCAGGTGACTGCGGACAGGCTGCCGCTGGGGCTTGGTCCACCTCCCACCTGCTCCACGTGATTCACGGCACCTGTGCTTCGGGGGCCATGTCTCAGAAGCCGTAAATTCAGCAAACACTGACTGAGGCCTTGCTCTGGGTGCACCGTACCAGACGTGGAGAGAACAAGACATGGGGCTTCCCCAAAGAGCTCGCAGTGTGGACTGAACACAGACCAGTGGAGACAGCTTAACAGGGGAAGGGCTGTACCGTGGGGGCTGCAGACCACGCCCGCTGGGCCGATGCACCTCTGCTTGCCTGAGTAGATAGTTTTATCGGAACACAGCCCTGGCTATTCATGGCTGTGGCATTTGAACGACAGTGGCAGAGCTGAGTAGTTGGCACAGAGGCAGTGAGGTCCACAAAGGCTGCCTTACTCAACACCTGGCCCTTCGTGGGCAAAGTGTGCCCATCCCGGCTCCACAAAAAGATGGCACAGGGGCTGGTGCTGTGTCACAGCAGATTCAGTTGCTGCTTGCAGGGCCAGCATCCCACATGGGTGCCAGCTTAAGTGCAGCGGCTCTGCTTTGGACCCGGCTCCTTGCTAATGCACCTGGGAAGGCAGTGGAGGATGGCCCAGGCGCTTGGGCCCCCAACACCTACGTGGGAGACCAGGAAGAAGCACCTGGCTCCTGATTTGGCCCAGCCCTTGTTGTTGTGATCGCTTTGGGGGTGAGCCAGTGGGTGAAAGATTCTCGATATTGCTCTGCCTTTCAAATAAATAAGAAAAGAAAAGCTGACACAGAACAAAAACTGCAACCAAAGTTCTGAGGCCAGGTGTTACTGGCCCTGCTGGTTTTCAACCCCAGGGTGCAGTGCTGTAGGCAAATGAGGATGGGAGAGTGGGGGGGGGGCTGCGAGTCTTCCTCACACTGCCCCCCCCCCCCCCAGCAGGAAGCACCATGCAGGTGCCCCTGGTGCTTCAGGTTTCTAAGACATCAGCAGCCCGGGAGCCCAGCACTGAGCCCCGGGTAACACCCGGCCTCGTCCCCCACCCCCAGCGGCCTCAGCGAGCGTCTGTGAGGCTGAGGGTGGTCGGGCAGAGTCACTGCAGAGAGAAATGGACAAAAAGCTTCTTCCTTCATTCTCTCCAGCCCCAGGGGAAGCTGAACCAGGGAAGAGCATCGAGTAATAATTAAATGAAGATATTTAATTAGCACTCATTTGCACTGTTTATTAAAGTCTGACCCTGGTGGAAAATTTTTTTTTTTTAAATACTCTTTGCAAAGAGGCAATTTTAACTCCTAAATGGAATTCACTATAGTGCAAAGCCTGGTTAAAAACGACCTTGGAAACCATTTATTTGCAACTCAATCGTTAGTGAAGCAACCACTTGCTGCGTGCCTACTACGTGCCAGGCCCTGCTCCAGACGGGTGCAGTCCTCGCGAGAGGCAGACGGGCAGCGAGCACGCAGGCGTGGGTGTGCAGTGAGTCCTCACTGCTTGCTGCCGGGCAGTTGTAGCAGGCTACTGCAGACACTGACTGAGCGAGCACCGGACCTCACTCCTGGGGAAACACAGGGTTAGGCTCTGGCACGCCTCCGGCCACAGCTTGCGTGTGAGGCAGCCAATCCGTAGCCAGGATCCTGGGTGGTTCTATTTAAAGACATCTTAGAGCAGTGCTGCTTCCTAAGCGTGGCTGCCAGTCCTGTGGCTCAGGCCCGAGCCAGGCTCACCATGCACGCCCGTTTCCTCTGAAAGACACATCACAGCCATCTGCTGCCCGGGGACACGAGACAGCAGCACTTCCACACCGCGCTGGCAAAGTCACCAACCCCAAGCACAGGAAGGAAAGACAGGCACTGCACCGATGTCGCAAAGGTCCCTGTGTCACAGGACGAGGGGTGAATGAGAAGGGGAGTGGCCTGGCCCCCTCGGCAGGGAGCGTGGGGGTCAGGTGGGCCACATCCGCCGGTCCTCCAGGAATGCAGGCAGCAGGGTTGCCAGCGCTCACTGTGGAGCTGGACCCACAGGTCTCAGCGAGTAGGTGAGCTCGCAGATGCAGAATCCACAAATGGAGACGATCTGCTGTTACCCAAAGCAGAGGGGAGAGCTCTGCCCAGTTCCTGAGCGTGGAAAGGTCAGGTCAGGGCAGCAGGGCAGCCAGTGGAGGGAGAGAGATGGCCCAAAGCAAGGCCAATGCTGAGGGCTTCCTGGGCCACGGGGTGTGCTCCGGACTTTATTCAGGATAAAACGGGAGGCACTCAAGGTCCTAACCAGGGGCGATCCTGGCTACCGTGTCAGAGGACGCGTGAGCCTGGTGCACTGGGGGAGGCAGGCGTGGGGCAGAGCGTGAACCATGACGCTGGCTCAGATCAGGGCGTGTGCCAGCCGCAGCAGTGCGCAGTCAAGGTGTGCTCTGGAGATGGAACTGCTAAGGCCAGCTGGGTTGCTGTGCCAGCGGCCAGATGCTCTCCGCTTGAGGTCTTTGTGAAATATTTATGTTTGAGCTGGAGGGGTTTTAGTTGTACACACCCAGGGTGAGAGATCAAGTAGTGATCATTGGCCCACAGAGGCTCCCCGGCAGCTGCTTCATTTCCACACTGGGCGGCAGCACATCCGTGGACGTTCTGTGGAAGGACGCTCCGCGGGAGGCCGGTGTGGACTTCAGGGATGTTTCGCCACATGCTCTCCTCCCCAGTGCCCAGACACAAATCAACGGGGCACAGAGACAAAACAGACCCTGTGACCACCGACCCTGAGCTTAGCTGAGGAAAGATCAGCTTGACACAACGAATAGAGATGTCACGGGCACTTGCAGAACCCGTGCACTCTACTGTGTGCAGACTTCATTTTTGGTGATAGTGCCTCCTTTCACAAAAGAAATGCTTTCTGTGAAAAGCTCTCTGGCACAGTGGCCGGCATCGTGGTTCAGCCTGTGATGCCGGCTTCCCATACCGGAACGCCGCTTTCAGTGCTGGCTACTCTGCTTCTGATCCAGCTCCCTGCTAATGCGCTTGGGAATACAGCAGAAGACGGCCCAAGTGCTTGGGCCCCGCCACCCACGTGGGAGACCCAGCCCTGGCCACTGCATCCATGTGGGGAGTGAACCAGCAGGTGCAAGAGTTCTCTCTCTGTCTCTCCCTCCTCTCTGCCATTCAGGCAGATAAATCTTAAATAAGTTCTTTGGCATAAGCGTCGCTGGCTCTGAAGTCCATATCCTCACTCACACACTGATGCTCAGCTGGGATAGCCCCTGCCCCTCCTTCCAGACAGGGATGTCTACACTGACATTGAGCTGCCTTCCACACTTGTCTTTCCTGGTTCACTTTGTCCTGCTTTCCTTGAGGGTTGCAAAGGTAACCATTGGATAGTTTGTTTCTTCTTCTTTTTAGTCTAGAGGTTTTTCTTTGACTGCTGCCCCTGCGTCACCAGCACCTGGGGTGTCTGGCAGGGGGCACTCAGAGATGCCCAGGCAGCAGCTCCACCCTGCAGCGGGTGGGGGGCGGGGCTCTGTGTGTCGCAGCACCGGGGCTTGGCTGGGACCTCCTCTCCCCTACCTTCCCCAGTCTCACTGGGGACCTCAAGTTCTCAGGAACTTAATTCCCTCTGAACGTTGGCTCCCAGACTTGTTCCTCCGGTCCAGACTCTGTGCTAGCCAGGCCACCGGCTCCCCATCTCCATCTCAAACGCATCCGAGCCACCCTCAGCCCCTGAGCTTTCCTTCCCCCGGGGACTCTGCCACTGCTCCAGGGAGCTTGCCTCGCGCCTAAATGCTCACTCGGCTTTTCCAGCTGCTCAGGACAAAAACCCAGGAGCCCGCCTTCACCCTTCTCTCTCTCCCTCCTCCTCTCCCTCTCCCTCCCTTCCTACCCACCTATGCACAACTCACGGGCAGCCCTTGGAACCCCGTCCGGTGCCTGCCTGCCTCTTGCTGCCTGCACTATCAGCCAAGCCCAGGCCCACACTGCTCCTCTGCGGACTCTCCACACACCCTCCCTGCTGACCCTCTCCTCTGCCCCTCAACGCCTCCCCACTGCACTTTCTGATATCACTGGGTGCTTTATGCTTCTCCCGTCTTATTCAGAGTAAAAGTCCTAGCTCCCACGGCACCCCCAGGCTTATCTCCCACCTGCGCTCCCCTCACCGGCTTCCTCTCTGTAGGGCGTGTGCCTGCCTGCTCTGCCTCGGGGGCCGTGGCACCTGCTGCTTCCTCTGCCTGGGCTGCACTTCCTCAGATAACCGCGTGGCAAGCCCTGGCTTCTGGAAACACTGCATGATCAGCAGGGCCGGCTCTGGCCTCTTGGGTAGAGCTCTGGACCAAGCCGCGTCCGTCTCTGCTCTCCCTCCCTGTGTCCATCACCAGCTACTGCGCTGCTTGCTGCACTTGTTAGTTTTCCTGCTCATTTTCTCTCCTCCCCGCTGGAGTCTGATCTCCAGGAGCACAGATGTCTTTAACCATTTCCCTGCTGCTGTAGCCCCAACGCCCGGCATGTTGGGGGCTCTCATGCAATGTCTCTGGGAAGAGTGACTGAAAGAGTGAAGAGCTGGGTTCTCTCATCATCACCTATCACCTGATCCATATCCAGAGACCTCCATCTCACACATGCAGCCCTCACCCAGGGCTCCAGGACCCTTCAAAGCCGCCACACAAGGTCTGGTCTCAACATGGGACCCCGGCCACCTGCACCTCTGGAAGTCCCAAGTTAAAGATGCACAGGGCTGTGGCTGGCAGGCTCTTCTTCAAAAGCACAGCTTGGAGACCGGTTCAGAAAGCGAGCCCGGAGCAGGGGATAAGATGCACTGGGCGGCTGCCTGCAGTTCCAACGCCCGCGTGAGGGCTGCCGCCATCAGAGGCCGCTCGAGAGACCCCGGGGGCTGTCTGCTGCTGGGCTGTGCTGGTGACTGACGGACAGACCCAGACACAAGACTCCTCACTTCTCCCTACCAAGCGAGCAGTGTTGCAGCCCGGACACGGGCAGCTTTCTCCATCAGTGCTCTGTGGGTTGTGTCTGCGGCAATCCTTCATTAACACCGAAAAAAAGCAAGGCTCAGCAGATCTGACTGCTTGGAAAATATGGGTCAAGAAACACTATTCACGTTTGCCAGTGTTTCCCGGGTTGGTTCTGAGAACCGACACGGCCACGCTGTCTGCAGCCACAATGCAGACAGACGCTAAGCACGTGTTGACTGGCAGAATCACCACGCCGCCGTTTATCCAAACGGGCAGCCGCTTCATGGCAACCAGAACGAGCGCCTTTCATGGAAGTCAGCGACAAAACTCCTGCCTCTGGATCATCGCTGTGAAAGCCTGGAGTCTATTCTCAGCCGGGGAAGTTGCTACACCTTTAAAAATTCAATGTTTAATTTATTAGCCTTGTTTCCCACTGCACCTTCATAACAGGAAGTCTGGCCACTGAGCACAGGCGCCAGGCGTGCTAGTCCATTTACATAAATAATGAAGGCGTCCACACGAGCGAGGGCTGTAAAATGTGTTTCCGCGTCACCCTCCGAGGGAAGGGACATCGCTTTAATTAGAAACGGCCAAAGCACCACTGTAACATTCATTTACATCCCCAGCTCCGCGTGTGTTGACTCAAGAAAGAAATATCTGAGCTCATTAAAAAACAACAGCAGCAAAATGTCCTCACCCCAAATCCTATTATCGAGGTCAGCAAGCACGTTTAATTACACGGAGAGCTAAGGTTGTATTTTAGGACAGGGAGCCTGCTCATCTCCCCGGCTAAACACTGCCATCTGGTCTTTAGCTGCTGATCAAAATTTAAAAAGTGGGGGTCATCCCCAATTAAGCTCTTAAGTCTGGTATGGACTCAGGGCTTGGGGGTTGAAGCTGTCCTCCCTCCCTGTGAGTGGTCAGCGTCTACGCCTCTTACGTGTCCGTGTTCTGAGAACGCCAATGATGACCGACCGCATCGTTGTCCCAGGAGCCGATTCTGCCTTCTACGGCCCGGGTCGTAGGAGATGCAGAACAGGTGCCCCACGCCCGCTAATGACCTCCCATGTTCAATTTGCTTTGCATGGGCTGTGGTATTAGATTAGACAGCGTGCCCAGCAAACGCACCGGCCCCGAATCACGGGACAGCCCACGAAAACTGACACCAGGCCACTTTACACATCCTCTGGGGCGTTCTTTGCCGGTCTGAACGCACACACGGATTCTGCCGTGGAGCTGGGGAGGGTCTGAGTATAATGAGGATTCAGGGCGTGGCTCAGAAGACAGAGCCCCAGAGAAGTCAGGGTGAAGGAGGCTGGCGTTCTCCGAGAGGCGGGGCTCTGATTCAGATCTGACTCCCACCAGCGTCTTCCAAGAGCAGGCTCGGTTTAGAGCCAGGCCGCAGGGAATGGCGCTAATGTAATTTTCATGGACGGGGCAGGTCGAGTGAGAGGCCTGTGTGTGCTCTGGAGCCTCCCTGGTACTCGGCTAAAACGAGGCCACATGCAAATTTTTTCATGGTTGCTCAACATTAGTCAGTGTTTGAAGATTTAAAAAAAAAAAAACAACTATGCTGCTTATTTATTTTTTTTTTTTGACAGGCAGAGTGGATAGTGAGAGAGAGAGAGAGAGAGAAAGGTCTTCCTTTTTGCCGTTGGTTCACCCTCCAATGGCCACTGCGGCCGGCTCATCACACTGATCCGAAGCCAGGAGCCAGGTGCTTCTCCTGGTATCCCCTGAAGGTACAAGGCCCAAGCACTTGGACCATCCTCTACTGCCTTCCCGGGCCACAGCAGAGAGCTGGCCTGGAAGAGGGGCAACTGGGATAGAATCCAGCACCCCAACCGGGACAAGAACCCGGTGTGCTGGCACCGCAAGGCGGAGGATTAGCTTGTTAAGCCACGGCGCTGGCCCTATGCTGCTTATTAAAAAAAAAAAGAAAAAGATCTCTGGATACAGACACCTCCAGCCCCGCCCCCATCAGCTCCCTGTGCACCTGTTCACAGGCACCTGCTATGCTGGGCCTAGGGCCGGGCTCTGGAGGTCTAAGACCTTGGAGCCCCTTAGAATCTTCTCGAAGGCCGTCTCACCCTAAATCCTATGCAACCTACTAGTAGGTACCCGCTTCTCAAACATTTTCACATGTGAAATTTTCAAACTGATTGTTCTGCTTTGCTTCTGGAACGACTTGGCTCTAAAGCAGGATTCACTAATAGCCACCTGTGACCTGTGTCTGCAGGGCCGTGTGGGAGCCTCTGCCCAGTGCGCGGTGGCACCGACGCCCGGGAGGCAGGGACCTGGGGAGGTGGGGTTTGCGCAGAATTCAGCGCCTGCTCGGTGATGCCTGCGAACAAGCCACTGGGGTCATCCAGATCTTTGTCCTCAGCTGGGGACCGCTGGCCTCCCTGCCTCCCTCCCTGCCTCCCTCCCTCCCTCCCTCTCTCTCTCCCTTCCTCCCTCCCTCCCTGGGAGCATCACCATTTGCAGCACAAGTTCGTGCTCTCACAACCAGAAGCAGAGCCCGGCTCTCTCCAGGGGACGCGCCGCCCCAGGCCGAGCGAGAGGCCGTGCTGCCTCTAACTCAGCACCACTGAACCAGCGGATGAACGACTGCACCCCAACTGCTCTCTTCCAGTCTTTAGCAACACAGCTGTGTACCATTTTGATTATGCAAAAATCTAATATTCCTTGACATTCTCATCTTGTAAAATTTACCCTGCGGGTTCTTTTTTCCTTAAACTAAATAGATTCAATGCACAGGGGCGTTCACGGCAGAACATTCCGGCTCCCTCACAATCTCCACCCTTCCTTCCTTCTTTAGTACAGAACTTAAGTCTTATAAGCTGGCACACTGCTGCTCCGGGAAACGACTCTTTTCCCCATGGTCTCGTGTAGCTAGGTGTGGCCAATGCATTTAAATCGAAATGTGGCCGATTTCCAGGACGTTGCCTTAAAATAAGCAATAGGAGGCACCCATCTTCTTTCTCCCACCTTCTGGTGTGGGATGCAGACGTGTAGGTTGGGGCACTGGCAACCATAATGCACTACAAGGAAAAGGACGTAAGCCTGGGAGAATGGTGAAGAAGAAGGCTCCTGGGCTCCGACAGCCTCACAGGGCAGCTATACTGCCTCCTCCCTGCCCGCAACGCCCCTCTGTACTTACTTGGTGAGAACAGACTTCTATCTCCCCTGACCCTCTCCCGTACTGACTTTTCCTGCTAGTTCAGGCAGCCCGCACCTCCACAGATCCAGCGCTCCACACACACCGCAGGGCTGCCTGCGTGAATGACCCCTTCCCCAGTAGGCTGAACAGCTGAGTTCTGACTGAATATCGTTTGGTATAAGCACTGCCACACAGCAGCCTTAGCAGACGCCCGGTGCTGGAGGGGATGAAGGAAGTCCTCCCGGGCCATTCAAAACGACCCGGCTGTTAGAGGCACTTCCTCCGGCACCAACCCAACAGGTCCGAGGGAAGGGAGCCCCCTGTAGCCGATGCACCGTTTTTGCATAACTATGACCGAGCTGTTAGGACAGGCATTAGCCAGGTTCAGCTGCCAGAGCCCACTTCTCATCAGACACCCCAACATCCCCAGGAGACGGATGACGGCTGTGTTGTGGGCCTACAGGACAGCTTCTTCCCCCAATGCTGAGACAAGTCCCGTTGTCCCCACTGATCCGGAGAATGGGCATGGCGGGGGCAGCTCTGTTTGGAGCCACGTCCCTACTGGCATGATCTGGGAGCAGAGACGGAGTTCCTAACCCCGACATCAACTCAGAAACCACACAGGAAGACACACACTGGGTTGTCTAGGTCAGAAAACAAACAATTCTGAATATGTCACAAAGCCCCAGAGACAAGCCCGCGACTTCTCCAGGAAATGAATGACGCATCCAGCAACTGAGCCCCGAGGAAGCCCACCGACTCAAAAACGTCACCAACAGCTGGAGACAACGTGAGGATTCCACAAGGCAGACGAGACGAGTATGTCCACAGACTGGAATAATGCCCCAGCACTCACGGATGGGAAACCACGGCCACTTCTAGACACGGAAGCCTTGTTCTGGCCACAGGCCAGAAGGAAGAACCGCCGTGCGCAAGCCCAGCTCTGCAGCGGGAAAGAGCACTTGGCAGGTGTGCGATTGGGGGAGCCGTGCCCAAGGGGCTAAAGGGAGACCTCTGTGGGGGCTGACACGGGACCCTGTATCCTTAACTACCTTTTCCAAAACCTTCCTCTGGGAACTATCTTCACTTTATAACAGGGATCACAAGATGAGGGTCACGAAGCAGAGATTTCATCTGTCACTGGACCTCGGCTGACCGGTGTGATCTGGCTGGGACCACGATGTGAGGGTCTTTTTTTTTTTTTTTTTGACAGGCAGAGTGGACAGTGAGAGAGAGACAGAGAGAAAGGTCTTCCTTTTGCCGTTGGTTCACCCTCCAATGGCTACCGCGGCTGGCACGCTGCGGCCGGCGCACCGCGCTGATCCAATGGCAGGAGCCAGGTGCTTATCCTGGTCTCCCATGGGGCGCAGGGCCCAAGGACTTGGGCCATCCTCCACTGCACTCCCTGGCCACAGCAGAGAGCTGGCCTGGAAGAGGGGCAACCGGGACAGGATCGGTGCCCTGACCGGGACGAGAACCCGGTGTGCCGGTGCCGCAAGGTGGAGGATTAGCCTACTGAGCCGCGGCGCCGGCCAACGTGAGGGTCTTTTTAACAAGCGCTAATCAGCCAGGGCTTCCGTGGGAAGACTGGCTCCATACCCCGGCACCTCCTGGCTCTGGGAGCCGCAGGCTTCCCAGGGATTAAGGCGCTGACCACTGGTGCGACATGCCCAGGGGACCAGATGACAGAATGCTTGTGTGTGGCCGGGGCTGGCCGGGGAGGGCTGTGCCCGAGATGTGGGTTTTCACCGCAGGGCACAGCACAGGGGCTGGCGGCAGGGGATCCTTTGAAGGTGCTGAGCTGCGTGGGCCTCGCAGGGGTTGGATGGCTGTGGACTCAGTGTGGTTCCTGCTGGGCCGACGTCAGCAAAACCCAGAGCTGTCCTGGAGGGGCCAGGGTGAAGCCTGCCCTCTGCCCACACCTGCTGCCTGGAGAACACTGGGAGGTCACCGACTCACAAGGCCGCTGCAGCCGTCTGAGGATCCTGGGGGCCGGGTGTAACCAGGAGGAGACCAGCCTGGCCCCCACGCAGCCCTTGGCATGGTGCTTCTGCAGATCATCAGTGAGCCATTTGTCCTCCACGGAGCGGTTGAGACAGCAGCTTGGCTTTGCGGCCACATCCCCCCCACACATAGACACCCACCCACATGCACACATACCCACACCATACCCACACAGACACACAGACACCCACCGACCCACACCCACATACACACACACCCCCACACACTGACACCCACCCACACACCCACACACGTACCCACACACACCTATATACCCCCACACACCCAATCACCACTTACACACCCACACACACCACACCCACATGCACACACACACCCCCACACTACATACACCCACACACACCACATACACACAGACACCCACACCACCACACCCCCCAACACACCACATACATACACACACACATACACCCACACGCACACACACCCACACCCACTCACACACACCAACACACACACACACACCCACAGACACCCCCGCCCACCCACACACATACACTCACACACACACCCATAGCCATCCACCTACACCCACCCACACATACACCACACACAGACACCTCTACCCACCCACACACATACACTCACACACACACACCCATAGCCATCCACCTACACCCACCCACACATACACCACACACAGACACCTCTACCCACACACACACATATACTCACACACACACACCATATCCACACACACACCCACAGACACCCCCACCCACCCACACACATACACTCACACACACACCCATAGCCATCCACCTACACCCACCCACACATACACCACACACAGACACCTCTACCCACACACACACATATACTCACACACACACACCATATCCACACACACACCCACAGACACCCCCACCCACCCACACACATACACTCACACACACACCCATAGCCATCCACCTACACCCACCCACACATACACCACACACAGACACCTCTACCCACACACACACATATACTCACACACACACACCATATCCACACACACACCCACAGACACCCCCACCCACCCACACACATACACTCACACACACACCCATAGCCATCCACCTACACCCACACACACACCACACACAGACACCTCTACCCACACACACACATATACTCACACACACACACCATATCCACACACACACCCACAGACACCCCCACCCACCCACACACATACACTCACACACACACACACCCATAGCCATCCACCTACACCCACCCACACATACACCACACACAGACACCTCTACCCACACACACACATATACTCTCACACACACACCATATCCACACACACACCCACAGACACCCCCACCCACCCACACACATACACTCACACACACACCCATAGCCATCCACCTACACCCACCCACACATACACCACACACAGACACCTCTACCCACACACACACATATACTCACACACACACACCATATCCACACACACCCCCACAGACACCCCCACCCACCCACACACATACACTCACACACACACACACCCATAGCCATCCACCTACACCCACCCACACATACACCACACACAGACACCTCTACCCACACACACACATATACTCTCACACACACACCATATCCACACACACACCCACAGACACCCCCACCCACCCACACACATACACTCACACACACACCCATAGCCATCCACCTACACCCACCCACACATACACCACACACAGACACCTCTACCCACACACACACATATACTCACACACACACACCATATCCACACACACACCCACAGACACCCCCACCCACCCACACACATACACTCACACACACACCCATAGCCATCCACCTACACCCACCCACACATACACCACACACAGACACCTCTACCCACACACACACATATACTCACACACACACACCATATCCACACACACACCCACAGACACCCCCACCCACCCACACACATACACTCACACACACACACACCCATAGCCATCCACCTACACCCACACACACATACACCACACACAGACACCTCTACCCACACACACACATATACTCACACACACACACCATATCCACACACACACCCACAGACACCCCCACCCACCCACACACATACACTCACACACACACCCATAGCCATCCACCTACACCCACCCACACATACACCACACACAGACACCTCTACCCACACACACACATATACTCACACACACACACCATATCCACACACACACCCACAGACACCCCCACCCACCCACACACATACACTCACACACACACACACCCATAGCCATCCACCTACACCCACACACACATACACCACACACAGACACCTCTACCCACACACACACTCACACTCACACCCCTGCAGGCACCAGTCCTTGCTTTCACAGCTGGAAAAGGCGCTCGTGCAGCCCCGGTTCAGCCACACTGGCTTACAAAGCCACAACCCCACAGAGGAACGCTGTGGCTCTCCAGGTGCATCCTGGGGTGGCTCTCTCTAGTGTCTCATGGTGGCCCCCACCCTCGGGAAGGGAGGCCTCCTGTCTCTTTGGACCTCCCCCCAAATCTTCCCTGTGAGATGCCGGGGTCTGGGAGGACCCACGAGCCAGGACAAGCCTCTTGGTCCTACACTGTTGCCTCTGGCTCGGGGATGTGAGGCCCACACCAGGGCTGGGCTGGACTTTTAATTTGGAGGGGGTGTCTCTCTCTGCTGTGTGACTGGGGACCAGCATTGCAGGCGGCTTCTTCCTCCTCCAGGCACAGTGATCCGGAGTCCAGGGGCATCAAGGCCGGGGGAGAACAGACTGAGAGAGGAAGAGGCAAGGTGGCCTGAACACCGTCACCGAGGCCCCTGTCCCCATGGACTCAGCGAGTGCCCCTTGGCACCGTCATTCTGTGTGGGGTGGGGGGAGGGGTCCTGGCCATTTGTGGCTGAGGTCGCCGGCCCTGCCAGGGAAGCTCGAGGCTCTGTGGGGTGTCTCACATTGCCGGTGCCCACGAGTCTCACGGGCTGCTGCCTCCGACTCTCCTCCTGCTCACGGTGGATGCTGGGGGTGGGCCTGGCACAGAACAGCAAGCCCTAGCCCCCCAGTTCTAGGCACTGGGCCCTCGTTCTCAGTGGCTCCAGCCCTGGCCTTCACCTCCTTTGACAGCGTGGCAGTCTTGTCCTGACGGCCCTGCTCCTCCAGGCAGGGTCCTGCTCTCCTCTCGGTTTGCAGGGGCTGCTTCCTGGGGTCCTGTCCTGTTGGCCAGGTGGGGTCCCCACCCCACTCTCCTGCTGGGGAGCAGCCTGGGCAGGGACTCAGCTCCAGCAGGTGTAGGAGTGTGAACAGTGGGCTGGGCCACACAAAGACCCTGAACTGGCCGCCCGTCGCTCCTGTCCCCCAGCGCTCAGGGACGTCTCGGCTCCTGTGCTACCTCAGGATGGTTTTCCACCCTGTAAAATATCCATGGAACCTTCCAGCAAATTTCCCGCCAAATCAGCCAGAGCTGGGCTTAATCAGGAACAGACGCCCCTCCCCCTTCAGCGCCCCAAGTGTTACCTTAACCCTTTCAGGCCCAGCAGCGCCCCAGGCTGTGACAGCGAGGACAGAGACCCCGTTTTAATTCCTTTCATTTCCCTCCAGCCTGGCCAGCCTCCACATCCGACGGCGCAAACACGAGGTGACAGCTAAGCGCCCCTGAAGACAGCCTGACATGTCCAGCCACCGGGTCATCAGCTGAGCTACGGGTTTCCCCCTCTTGACACTTAAGGAGAGATTTCCCTTTGATGTTGAAATCGCACGTTTCATTTGCCAGCTGGTGGGCAGGGGACAAGAGCGGGAGCCCAGGGAAGGGAGAACGGCTGTGTCAGGGCCCCCGTTGGTGGATTTGGTTCTCATTCCGCGCCTCTGTCTAGCAGCTCAGAAAGCCTCACGGCGAAAGCAAACCCAGAAAACAGCTTTGGCTTCCTCCCTGGGAGCCAGCTCCATGGCCAAGGGCCCGAGCAGGCGGCCATGGCACGTTTCCCACACTGCCAGTCAGGAAAAGATGACACCTGTTTGTAGTGGGCGTGTCTAACACCTGACAATTTGTGCTATGAATGGGAGGAAGATCCCATTTCGGGAGAGAAAGACCTGCCTCCTGCAGGGACGAGCGGGCCCTGGACCTGCACGCAGACGGCAGCCTCTGGCCTCGGAGGCACCGCAGGATGGACGTTGGATTACATCTCATTACGGAAACAGCTACAGAGTGGCTCCCTGCCCGCCGCTCCATCCCGCAGAGCCCAGCCCCTGCGGCCCTCTGCCCGGAGCCGGCAGTGTCCCTCTCTTTCCTCGTCTGGCTGCTTAGGTCAGCCAGGGTCCATCCAGCACACGGGATGGCTGTGGGCGTGGCAGATCATCCGTGTTTCATCCTGCCTCCTGTGCCACCATGCTGGGCGGCCCTGAGCAAGTGCCGGACCTCTCTGAACCTGCAGTACTCTCATGTGTAAATGGATTCGCCAACACCCTTCTCACTGCTGGGGTCAAGCTTCTGAGACAGGAGGCCTCACGTGGTCTCCTCTCCAGGGACTGAGCTGGGCCCCAGCAGACCCGGCTGGTCACTTGGGAACATGGTCCTGAGGCCACTCCCCTGCCAGCTGCCCCCAGTCACAGGACGCTCTCCTTGCCCCCACCTAGACCGTTCACAAGTTTAATTTCATGGAGTTGAGCTCCTGCGCGTGGCCGCTCACCCACCTGATGGTCTGGTGCTGCAGGGAGTCGGGGTCCGTGGCGTTGACCGTGAGCAGCACGGTGCCCACGGAGATGTTCTCGCGCCTCGTCACCGTCATGGGGTCTGGGAAGAAGACCGGGCCCTCGTTGACGTCCAGCACCGTGATGTGGACGGTGGCGGTGGAGCTGGGGCCGTAGGACACGTCGGGGACGAGCGGGTCCTCGTTCTCCACTTTGATCAGCAGGGTGTGGAAGGCCGAAATCTCGTAGTCCAGGGGCTGCAAAGCAGACAGACGGGGGCGTGTCAGGGGGTCACAGGCCGCACAGGCAGAGGCCGCGCACAGAGCCCCGAGGCACGGCGGGCACCCCGGGGCGCTGGGCAACGCGCACTCTCTTTAAGAGGGTGAAACGCGCAGATAACAACTTAGGTGTGGACACCGCCCCCGGGAAGTAAATGCGCACGCGCCATCGGCGGTGCGGGGGCCTCCCTCCAGCTCACCGGCCACGTGGACACGGAACGCCCCCACGCCTGGGACCCGTGACCCCGCAGCTCCGGGCGCCTGCGGACCCTGCAGCCCGAGCTGCTCTCGCTCCCCAGCGTGGAATCCCCGACTCTCCGAGGTTTCGTTCGCGAGAACTTCCGCGTCTCTGCATCTCGCGAGAGGCCGCGCTGCCCAGCGCCTGCGCAGCTGCTGGGGGAGTGGACGCCCCGCGAAGGGCCCGAGAGTCCACGGTGCTCCGAGTGGAGGCCCTGGGTGCTCCCCTCTGGGGGGCGTCCAAAAACGCGTGGCTTGGGTGACGCCAGACACGTGGATGTGCCGGGGCCCCCCCATCCGGTGGAGGGCTGGCCTGACCCCGTGAGCTCGCAAAGGAGACTGAGGGCCCCCCCCGGCCCCCTGCTGCTGTGTGGGCTGAGGTCCCCACAGTGCGCCGAGCCCTGCAGTGACCCTGCTGATCCCGGGCAGCCACACAGCCCCCCAGTGACCCTTCCCAGGGCGCCCCTGTCGCCAGGGATGCACCTGGAGGCCCCAGGTGAGGCCGCGCCCGCCCCCACTCCAACAGCGGCTACCCCGGTGTCTGCTGGGAGAGACAACACCTGCTCCTCAGGCCTGGGACGACAGGCCCTAGGAGACAGACGGACCTGGGCCGAGGGTGCGACTGGCACTCCGCTGAAGCAACAAGCAGCTGACCCAGCGTGAGGGAGACAAGGACGGCCCAGGACAGAAGAGCGACCCAGGGCTGGGTCTGAGGGACTTGGGCAGAGTACCTCTCTCTTTCTACCCATCACAGCTATGTGTGTCCAGTGCCAGCGCGCCACACCTGGGAAGGCGCACACATATACACACACATATATGCATACACATGTTCAACATACACACATGTTCAACATGCATGAACATACACACATACACACATGTGCAAATTACATATACACACGTACACACATGTGTACACAAATACACGTGCAAATTACATATACACATGTACACACATGTGCACACAAATACACGTGCAAATTACATATACACACGTACACATGTGCACACACATGCACACACATGTTCAACACACACATACACATACGCACATGTGCAAATCACATAAACACATGTACACACATGTGCACACAAATACACGTGCAAATTACATATACACATACACATGTGCACACACATGCACACACATATACACATACATGCATATATACCTAAACACACACATATATGCATACACATGTGCACATAGACACATACACACATATACACGCAATACACATACATGCATACACACCACCCACGCATACACACATGTACACATACACACATACATACAACACACACATGTGCATAATACAGATATGCAAGTACACACATACACCAAACACATATACACTTACATGCAAATCTCACACATGTGTGCACATGCACAATCCAGCATATATAGACATACAAACATGCACACAGATATGCACACACACATGCACACAACACATACAATACACATACATACTTGTGTATACACACATACAACATAAACATGTACGTGCATATGCAGACACATACACACGTGCACATACACACCTTCATATGTACACACAACACATCTACACACACAGGACATGTGTCCCACTGTGCCTGGATTTCCTCTTTTTCTCTAGAACAATCTCAGCAGGTTTAGGAATAGGATTTTTTTTTTTAATTTATTTGACAGAGTTAGTGAGAGAGACAGAGAGAAAGTCCTTCCTTCCATTGGTTCACCCCCCCAATATGGCTGCTACAGCCGGAGCTATGCCAATCTGAAGCCAGGAACCGGGTGCCTCTTCTTGGTCTCCCACAAGGGTGCAGGGGCCCAAGCACTTGGGCCATCCTCCACTGCGGTCCTAGGCCACAGCAGAGAGCTGGACTGGAAGAGGAGCCACAGGGACTAGAACCCGGCACCCATATGGGATGCCGGTGCTGCAGGCGGAGGATTAACCAAGTAAGCCAGGGCGCTGCCCCCCAGGAATAGGATTTTAAGAGTTAACAGAGGCAAGGGGGCCGGTGTTGTGGCATAGTGGGTAAAGCCGCAGCCTGCCATGCCGGCACCCCATATATGAGACCTGAATGCTTCAGTTCCGATCCAGCTCCCTGCTAATGTGCCTGGGAAAGCAGTGGAGGATGGCCCAAGTGCCTGGGCTCTGCACCTACATGGGAGACTCAGAAGAAGCTCCTGGCTTCAGGCTTTGGCCTGGCCCAGCCCTAGCTATTGCAGCCATTGGGGGAGTGAACCAGTGGATGGAAGATCTCATTCTCTGTCTCTTCCTCTCTCTGTATAACTCAGACTTTCAAATAAACAAATAAATCTTAAAAAAAAAAAAAACAAAAACAGAGGCAAGCCTCTGGGCACCTAGAGGATGCACGGTCACCTTGTGCTCCTGTCCCTGTGACACGGGGACGCCTCATCCGACCTCCCTCTTTCTCTGTGGACTCTGGCAATGGATCTCTGCTAGGCCCAAGGCCTGCCCAGGAGTTGTAACCTCAGTAACATGAATTTTAAACAGTAGCCAGGACACTGCCGTACTTGGAAGGCACAGGTGTTCACCCCAGTTAGGCTACTGATGGGGACTGGAAGCTGTAGCTGACTGGCTTGTGGTGACTCTGAGGTCTGTCCTGTGCCCGGGGCTGAGACACAGAGTGCCCTGTCTCCTGAGAACCAAGCTGACCCCAGGCCGGCCCTGGACACACCGGGGAGACACCAAGGACTCCTTCTTTTTTTTTTTTTTTTTTTTGGACAGGCAGAGTTAGGCAGTGAGGGAGAGAGAGACAGAGAGAAAAGTCTTCTGTTTCCATTGGTTCATCCCCCAAAATGGCCACTATGACTGGCGTGCTGTGCCGATCCAAAGCCAGGAGCCAGGTGCTTCCTCCTGATCTCCCATGCAGGTGCAGGACCTATGCACTTGGGCCATCCTCCACTGCCTTCCCGGGCCACAGCAGAGAGCTGGACTGGAAGAGGAGCAACCGGGACAGAATCCAGTGCCCCAACCGGTACTAGAACCTGGGGTGCCGGCGCCGCAGGCGGAGGATTAGCCAAGTGAGCTGTGGTGCCGGCCAACTCCTTCTATTTTATGCTGGCTCCCAGGAATGCAGCATCTTCCCGGAATCAAAGTTAACAAAACACACTGCTATGGCAGTGAAGCCCCGAGTCTAATTCAAGAGAATTTTCTACCACAGCAGCGTGAGGTTTCCTTGAGTTTCTTAGCTCAGCAAGGCTCTCAACATGGAGCCGAGTTTGAGCCCTGGTTGAGGCTTGTCTGGCCAAGAGGTGGGCTGAGCAGGACATGGTGCAGCAGACCCAGGAGAGAAGGAGGAGGCATTGGACACTTCACTCCTGCACACGAGTGTTTTACGTGCGTTCCCCGAGACCTGCTGTCCCCCACGCTCTGGGTTTGCCTTTGCTGCTGCAGCTGTTGGCACAAACCTGTGGTAGGATGGACGCCCCCTTCCCTGCCCCCACTGATGTGTTCACATCCTAACCCCTGCAGCCTGTGTTGTGCGACCCCAGGGGGCACAAAGGACCTGATAGTCTTGCAACGGGGCCATCATCTGGGTCATCCACAGGAGGGGCAGGCCAGAGTTGGGAGCTGGCTTCAAGGGATGGAGGCTGGGGCCATGAGCCTGGGCGTGGGGGAGTCTGGGAAAGGCATGGATGGAGGCGGGGGCCATGAGCCTGGGCGTGGGGGAGTCTGGGAAAGGCAGGGAAGTGAATCCCCTCTTCAACTTCCAGAAGGAACCAGCCCCGCCCACACCCCCTCTTCAACCCAGCGGGCCCCGCGTTGCACTTCCGATCTTCAGAATTCTCAGGTAATAAATCCACGCTGTCTGTCAGCCCCTAAATTTGTGCTGATTCATCACAGTAGCCACAGGAAACTGACACAGGCTGGGGTGCCCACACATGGGCTCCAGGGCACAGCCGGCACCAGTGGGATCACTGGAGGAAGCCGGCTCCAGGGAGCGGCCTGCCCCTTCTGCCACGTGAGGATGTAGCTCGAAGGCACCACCCGTGTTCTCCCACCCAGGTTCTCCCCAGAAACCTCATGAGCTGCTGCCCTGCTCGGGGACCCCCACCTGCAGAACCGCGGGAAATCAACTCCTGTGCTTCCCGGAGCCCGCGTGTCGCTCATGACGACAGCCTGCAGACTGCGATACCTGACAAGGAAGTCACGTTTCCACGCCCACTTTGCTGATGGGGAAACTGAGGCACAGAAAGCGTGGCCAGGGGTCTTGGGAGTGGGCAGCAGTGTTCGGGCTCTGTGCATAGACCCTGCTCTGGGGTTGATGGTTTCAGCCTCTGGAGAGGACAGCCTGTCCCCCAAAGGCTGGTCCAGCAATCTGTGACATCAGGTGTGGGGGAGGCACAGAAGGGGTGGTGCGGGGAGGGGGTGCGGGGGGGTGGTCCCCACAGGAGGGAGCTAGGACCCTGCGGGGTTAAACTTCTACCCCCACCCTGCCGCTCGCTCTTTCTCTTTGAGAAAACAGTGACTTCCTGGCAAACCTGCCCTGGCCCCGGGTCTGAACTGTGAGACCCTAGCAGGCTGCCCAGTGACTTCTGTAGGCCTCGGGGCTCCTCCTCATCTCCTCTCCAGGATACACGTCACTCCCATGGTGCCATGGCCACAGGATGACGGCTGAAGAGACCACGGTCCACGGCCACGGAAGGACCAAAGGAAGGCAGCTCCCCCAATCCGAGAATTCCTCCCTGCACGCCCTGTGGCTCTCAGGCCTCAGCCCCCAGCAGGACACCTCTGAGCCAGGCCCTGCCTTTCGGCCACTGAGCAAAGCCCCTGCCAGGGTGCTCAGATTGGGTTCTGTGGTTGAGTTCACGACACCACGTGGGCAAAGGAGCTGATGCCAGGGCCTCCTGTCGCCTAAAGAGGTAACACCAGGGCCTCACATCTGTGATCAATTTCCGCCTGTTCCATGTGCCTCCAGCAAGGGGGCCAGCGAGGCTCGCGGCAGAGTCACATGGCAAAGGGGGGAATCCAGGACTCTGCTAAGACGAAGGAGGCGCCCACATTTGGAGCAGGGATCTCTTAGAGGCCTTCACGTGCCCGTTTCTGCACACTTGGGTCCATCATTGTCAAGTGTGTGGGGGATTTCCTGGAGACTCTGGGTCTGACTTTCTGAGCGTCACCCTTGGAAAACAGTTTTGCTTACGGCCGAGGTTACAGTGAGCCCTTAAGCTGTGAGTGTTTATCCTTGCTAACTCCCAGGGGTAAGAGACAGGAGAACGGATCCATGACCTTCTCAGCTCAGGGACTGACTGAGCCCCCACGACCCCTCAACAGTGAGGCGAGACGGGAGGGGCGGCCCCCTTACCTTCACGACAGAGAGCATCCCCTCGTTGGTCTGGGGGTTGGTGTGGATCTCGAAGCTCTGCCCCGGGTTCCCGTTGATGATGGTGTAGGCAGCCCTCCACGCGCCTGTGGCCGGGTCATCCTTGTCCTCAACGGTCAGATTGACGATGACCCCCACGGCTCCTTCCTCCACCGTGGCTTGAAACTGCAAACAAAGCAATGGCAACCGTCACCGTCTTGAAAAAAAACCAAAAACGTAGCAGACAGCATCTATGGTGCTCTTACTGTTTGCTTGGCATTGGGCAATCATGAATGATAAAGCAGAAAGATTCTGATCCAAGAGAGGCCACGCTCTACCTCTCGGCTCGCCCGGAGTGTAGGTGAGGCCGTGAGACTGGCATCTTTCTTCCAGACTGTGGGTGGGCAGAAGTGAGGCTGGGCTGTGCCGGGGCAAGAGGCCAGCTGTGCCTCCCTGATGCTCTTTTTCCCTGCGCCTTCCTGAACACAGACAGCTGTAAGACTGCAAGAAGGAAGGAGCATGGAGCCCCGAGTCACCGTGTGGAGCGGAGCAGCCTGGGCACCAGGAGCACGCGTGCTGAGCCGTCACTGAATGGGAAGCTAGTGCCTGTGGACTTTGAGCCATGGTGCTCCTTTGTCTGTAGCCAGATGACCAGAGACACAGAGCCCTGGGACTTGAGGCACAGAGTCTGACCTGGGAGCCCACTTTCTCTAAAGACCATCGGTGTCACCATCCCTACCCCCTGCACCTGTGACTGGCACGGCAGAATAGCCATTTGCTTAGGAAACACATAAATCAATGGTCTGGAGCCTTGCTGTACCTGTGTGTTGATTGCAACACATCTCAAATACTTGTTGCAAGTAGGCGTGGTGGAAAATTAGGTTTCCCACAGATAATTTCATGAGCTATCATTAGTACACTCCTTTGAGCCGGAAGCATGAAGTATTGTTTCGGTGCTTCCCTCTGACGTGCTACAGGTGAGCAGTAATCTGTTGGCAAATATTTTATAAACAAATAATACCCATAAACTGACAAGATGAAGAAATACCTTGGAATTTCAATTAGTGGGAAAGCCAGTCTAGAGACAGTCAGATGATGTCACAAAGCCCTTGGATTCAAAGAGAAAATTTGAGAAATGAAGTTTCAAGAGCAGCTGTTGATTAATTGACTTGCAAATCATTAATCAAAGCCTTAATCTTGATGCCTTGTGGGGGATGGGACCAGACGAGAACTAATCTGTCTGCTGCACTGGGCAAGCCTGGGGGAGGTGTTTGCTGCTGGAAGGGTGCGGGACAGGTGCTGGAACACGCACACGGTGTGGAAGCGACCTGGGAGGAGCGGGGATGGAGGCCGCTGTCACACAGGCACAGCTGCAGAGGTCAGTTCTTGGACACAGCTCCTCAGAGTCTTGAGAAAATCGAGTTTACAGTTCCTATCTGCCAGCTTTTCCTCCTCTCACAAAAGTCACAGACACATGGAGCTCAGAACGAGGCCAGTGGTTTACAGCCCTGTCTGGACGCTGGGCGTTTACAAACAGTGTGTTGGGGCCGGTGTGTGGCGTGGTGGTTAAGCTACTGCTTACAGCGACAGCATACAGTATCAGAGCACCAGCTCAAGTCCTGGCTGCTCCACTTGCAACCCACCTTCCTGCTAAGGTGCCTGGGCGAGAGTGGAAGATGACCCAAGTGCTTTGTTCCCTGCCTCCCATGTGAGAACAAGGAGGATGCTAGGAACTACCGGGTCAGGTTTCCATGGGCCACGTTCATTACTTAAGTGAGAAGTTGCTGTGTCAAAGCAGATGAGTGCCATCAATTACTGTATCAGATCACCACTGGGGGCGGCTGGAGGCTCTGTGCCCATCTGACTCGCTCACAGCTTTCTCTCCAGTGCCCTGCGCTCGGCTAGGTGCACAGGAGGACCCGGCAGAGTTACACTGAATGAATGAGGGGTGCACAGTACAGGAAGGGGGTCCGTGTGGAGCTGAAGTCACCCAGGAGTGAGACTCAGGGGCTGACGCCTGATTCTGCTTCTTGCCTGAACCCCGAAGAGAGCAGGGTTTGGTGGTTTCTCTTGTGTCCGAGCTCCAGGGAACTGAACCGGCTCTCTACATAAGTGCGCTAGGTTCCTTCGCCTTCACGGCTCGCCCCCAACCTCGTAGATCTGCATGGGCTTTAGAACTCATGCTTCTGTGACGTGAAGAAAAGAATGAAAAGTTCCTTGACCCTCAACATTCTTTTGTTCTCCAATTTTAGCACCTGAGGACTGTGCCAGTGGCGCCTGAAGGATGAGTTAGCCTGATCCCCAGAATGTAGCACAGTGCTCAACGCAAGACCAGGTCTGACATCTCACGGACAACTGAATTCCTAAGTTAATACTTAGGCTGTTCTGAGGTGAGACAAGTCAGGACAGCTTCTCCCACAGCACTGGGGTTTTTATGTCTGCTATCCTGCTCAATACATTAAATAACTTTTCAGTGTGTGAGCAAATTAATCTAAGTGTAATGGAAAGGTGGTAATACTCTAGAATTCCTGTGGCCCTAAGGTATTCTTAGAGGTAGAAATGGGTCTAGGTCCACAGCCAGATTTATTCTCCATCCATCCATCCATCAACCATCAACCATCCATCCATCCATCATTCATTCAACAGTCACTCACCCATCATCCATTCATCATCTGTTCATGTATCCACCCATCCACCCATCCGTCACTCATCCATCCATCTACACATCTATCTATTCGTCTGCCATTCATCGTTCATCGATGTGTGTATCCATAAGCCATCCATCCACCCATTCATCCATCCTTCCTTCTAACCACCCATTCATCCATAGAACCACCCACCCACCCATCTATCCATCTGCCATTTGTTATTCATCCATGCACATATCTATCAGTCACCCATCCACTCACACACCATCCATCCATCAATCACCCATCAATCACCCATCAATCATTCATCATCCAGTCACCCCTGTGCCATTCCTCATCCATTCACCCATCTATCCATCCACCGGCCACTCACGTCCATCCACACACCCATCTGTCCATCAATCATCCATCCGTCACTCAGCGTCCATCCATAATCCCTTCATCCAGGGATGTGGCAGTAAATAAAGACCCAGTATGTTTTCTCAGCAAGATTACACGTTGGAAGAAGACAGATAGGAAATAAATGTCTAATTATAGAAATGCATTAATTACTAGGAAAGAAATCACACAGTTCTTGGGGAGCTTGTAGCACTGTGTGCTGGGGCAGAGGGCAGATACCTGACCCAGGCTTCAGGGGACCCCCAGGGAAAATGTCTCTGAGAACTGAAAGAAGACAAATTAGTGAGCTGAGCGGGAAAGAACCCTTCTCGCCTTTGGAACAGCAGGAGCAGTGGCAAGGTGGGAGAAGGCATGGAGCAACCAAAGGGAGGTGGGGAGGCGGGCATGGCAGGAGTGCGGGGAGGGCCAGGCAGAGCTGTGTGATGTCCACTGAAGAGCTCAGCAGAGTCGGCCTCGGGGGCCGTGGAGAGGGATTTGGAATTTATTTTGAAAGTCAAGTGAAGTCTAATCAAGGAACTGGGTTATATTTCAATCTACTTCTGAGAGAATCCCCACCCCCCCAAAAGCTGAAAATCTTTAAATATAAAAAAACCTTCAACAAAATTATTATAGTCTTTGTTAGGACCATTATCTGATTCTTGCATAAACTACAAAGCTAGTTTCTTCGAGCATCCATTTAGAAACTCATTATTTTTTAATTAAACACTCATTCTATTAATTCCATTCAATGTTTTAACCCCATTATGTAATTCAAGAATGGAAAATTAAATAGATTAAAATGAAATAGTGCCATTTTACATTTCTATAGCAGTGTGCACTTTGTGATTTAAAAACAATAGATAGACATTAATTTACCACAGCGGAGCACGAGGTATTATCGATCACAACATTATTTCCTTTAACTGGAAAAAAAGATAATGTTACTTTTCTGTTACACAGGGTGGCAGATCAGACACCAGACATGAAATTTTTTTTTCCCAGTCGCCGTGGGCCCCTGGCCTGGGGTGACTTACTCCATCCAGAGCCCTCCCTTCCAAAGTCCATCTGCTGCCCCCCACTCTCCTTTCTCTCACAAGGGGGGGCGAGGTACAGGTGGGCGTTCAGGGCGGGGCTGCCGGACAAAGGTGGTCACCAGGGAGAAGAGGGACTTGAACTGCACTGAATACCCACGCCAAGGACGGATGCTCTTCCCAGCTGATCAAGATGATGGAAATAACGGAAAGCTGCAGGTTGGGAGAAGCAAGGCACACGACGTAAAGCCACCAGACGCACACAAGCTCACAGGCTGCCAGTCAGAGTCCAGGCTCGTGAGCCGTCAGCACTGACGTTTCGCAGAGAGCTGGTGTTGAACCTGAAGAGCTGGCATGCAGCCATCTGGGCCTTGGTTTTGGAAAACTGAAAGATGAGGTCTGAGAAAGATTTGCAGAACAAATTTCTGTCTGTGAGGATCACGGGGTGTGGGGAGATCAGCAGAGATTCCGCTTCAAACCTGCCTGTGGTCCATGTTTCCATAAGGGACACAGCTTATCACCTTTGCCGCTAATGGGTGGGGACAGTGACTGATACAGATAAGACAATGCATTTGAGGAGCCAGTGTTAGCAAGGATGGCGGTGATGGGTTCCACTCTGCATCATATGACGCTCTTACTAACAAGCCGGAGAATACAGTGAAAACCCCGCGACCTTTCCCGACCTCACGGCAGCCTGTCTCACTGCGTGGTTATTTGACTAAACATCACATTTCCCTGGCTGGGTGTGGGACAAGCTCTTTCCTAGGAGTTGCATTTCCCTGTCAACCACACTCTTGCCTCTCCCTACCTTGCCTTTCACTGCCAAGGCAAAGGATGCTAACCTCCGCATCCACATGCAGAACACACAGTTGCATTAGACCTGGCTCCTTTCCACCTGGGTCTGTGATTTGCCACAGGATGGAAAGATGCAAGAATCCAGCTCGATCAGTATTCATTAATTGCCTGTTGTATGTTAGGGACTGTGCCAGACGCAAGGTTCACAGCAGAGAGAGAAAAGCACCCCCCTATCACTCTCTTTCTTGTTTTTTACGCCCATGGCACAGCCAAGCAATTTGTTTTCTACCATTTCTGAAACCATTTCCTCCTCTGCTACCACACCTCCAAGTATGCACCTGTGGCCGACTGTAGTCACTTTATGTTTGCACATGATTTTGTTTCCAGCTAATGCTCATTTAAATAAATGGTGCCAGGTCAGCTGTACATCCATGTAAGGAAAACGGTGAATCCCGATCCCTGCCTCACATCACACACACGACATGAAAACTGAAGCTATAAGGCTGTGGAAGAGCAGAGAGGAGAGCATTTTCCCTCAGCTTACATGCAATGCTTACGTGTGGTTTGCATTAATGCTAAATGCCACATCACCTAAAGAACAAAACAACGCAGAGCAGAAGATGTAATTACGAACATAAAGTACACATAGTATATTCTTGTCCAACCATTTCGGAAAGTGTAGAAGACAGAATTCAAGGGGCTGGCACTGTGGCATGGTGGGCTAAGCCTCTGCCTGTGGTGTCAGCATTCCAAATGGGTGCCGGTTCAATTCCTGGCTGCCCCTCTTCCAATCCAGCTCTTTGCTATGGCTCAGGAAAGCAGAAGATGGCCCAAATGCTTGGGCCCCTGCATCCACGTGGGACATCTGGAAGAAGCCTCTGGCTCCTTGATTCGGGTTGATATAGCTCCAGCTGTTGAGGCCATATGGGGAGTGAACCAGTGGATGGGAGACCTCTCTGTCTCCCTCTCACTGTCGATAACTCTGCCTTACAAATAAATAAATAAATAAATAAATCTTAAAAAAAAGAATACAGAATTCAAAGTAAAGTCCACTCAGCATCTTAAAAAATCTTTAAGTCTCAGCAGTGATTAACAAAAGAGCCACATAAGGGACTATGAAGCTGTTTGGCTGGGAAGCATGGTCTGTTCATTGGCCAATCCCCAGGATGACCAGAACCCACTGATCCCGTCCTCGGCCATGGCCTGGCAGGCAGGCACAGCCAGGCCCAGAAATGAGGCAGGAACAAGATGGGAGGATACTGAAAGTCCCACGGGATCATCGTGCCCCTGACGTTGGTGAGCATCTTTTTTTTTTTAAGATTTATTTTTATTTATTTGAAAGAGTTTTACAGAGAGAGGCAGAGCCAGAGAGAGAAAGAGGTCTTCCATCCGCTGGGTTCACTCCCCAGATGACCACAATGACCAGAACTGAGCTGATCCGAAGCCAGGAGCCAGGTGCAGGGGCCCAAGGACCTGGTGCATCTTCTACTGCTTTCCCAGGTCATAGCAGAGAGCTGGATTGAAAGTGGAGCAGCCGGGACTCAAACTGGCGCCCATATGGGATGCCAGCACTGCAGGCCAGGGCTTCAACCCGCTGTGCCACAGCACCGGCCCCTGGTGAGCATCTTTTAAGCATCTCTCCATCTGGTTAAAGTTCCACAAACTCCTTGTGTTCTTTCAAGATGAAGAATGGTGTCAGAGCTTCACATGATGAAGAAATACATCAGAGGCTGCAGCTCCGGCTCCAGCGACTGTCAGCCGAGAGCAGGTGGCACAGACGTACCTTCTCTTGCATGTAGGGACACCCAGGGCATGGCCCTCCCAGTGCTGAGCACCTGGGGAGTGGGGGTCATGTCTCTGACTCGACAGCACAGCCCACACCACACTTTTCAGAAGCCCAAGGCACCCTAAGTAGTCATCAAACTCTGGGGTCATGTTTTCCTGGGAAACAGAATCTCATGGGGGGAGATGACGGCGTGCGTGTGTCTGAGGGTCGCCGTGGGACTGGTAACTCACTCTCCTGTGTGCGCACCGTGAAGGAGCAAACGGAACTGAAACAGTTCAAATGTCAGAGATGACGGAATTTCTCAGTGGTGAGAAGCTTTCTTTTCTGTAGGTTCTTTCTTAAAAAAATTTATTTATTTATTTGAAAGGCAGAATTACAAAGAGAGAAGGAGACACACAGAGAAAGAGAGAGGTTTTCCACCTCCTAGTTTGCTCCCCTAAACGATTACAAGAGCCAGGGCTCAGCTAGGCTGAAACCAGGAGCCAGGAGCTCCTTCTGGGTCTCCCACGTGGGTGTAGGGGCCCAAGCACTGGGGCCGTCCTCTGCTGCTTTCCCAGGGGCATCTCCAGGGTGCTGGACCGGAAGTGGAGCAGCAGGGACTTGAACTGCAGCCCCTATGGGATGCCAGTGTTGCAGGCGGTGGCTTTACCTGCTACGTCACAGCGCCCACCCTAAAAGCTCATACTGGTTTTGCGTAGATATAGGCTCTGAGGCGTGCCTGATAAGCACATGTGGGAGAGGACTGGACCCAGCCCCGTCCACATGGAGAGGAGGCCGTGTCACAGCATGAGATGCTTCCTTGGCTGGACCAGAGGCGACCACCAGCGTCAGGGTTAAGCAACTCGCTGACGGATCCACGAATGATCAGATAGTTTCTCTTACGAGTTTGGACTCAGGGGCGCAGTGGAGCGTGGGGTGGCCAGTTTCTGCCAGGTGGGTGCTGAATCACTAGAGAAATCCATTGTGCGTGAAAAAGCACACGAATGGAGACACTGAGAGGCAAACCAGGAAGAGAGACTCCGTGACACTCGAAGGCAGCAGATGGACGTGCAAGTGTCCTGGGGCCTGACTGCTTCCCCAGCCCTGCTCTTCCCATGCCCATGTGGTTCCTGTGCTCCCTGCACACGGGGAGTTGGTTCTGCTGCGGCCACCTTGAGGGAGCTCCGCTGTGTGCAGTGAAACCTGCCCTGGGAGAACAGCTGGCAGCTCCGGCCACCCTCCTCAGGAAGCTCCGGCCCTTCTGTGGTTCGGGTTCCATAGCTGTTCTCTCTTCTGCTTCTTGTTGTGGCAAATTGTCGACACTGATTGAAGCAGGCAGAGGAGAGGGGCAAGGCCCCCGTGCTCGCAGCCAGGCGTCCGGCTCTCCTTTCACACCCACCACGCTCCATCGCTCCGTCCCCAGACTGTGTGGCGCAAATCCCAGACCTGTCGCTGTGTCTGGGAACACTTCAGGGCACGCCTCTCAAAGGAAAGGGCTCTTTTTAAGGAAAGACGACCAGAGTCCACTCAGGACCCAGCCAACATGAATTCTTCTGTGGCAACCACCGTGTTTCTCTTCTGTGCCGACGCTTTGTCACCGGCTCCCCATGGCATCTGTATCATGCAGAGAGAGTTCCCGTGGTGACAGAAGGGCCAATTCCACCCTCCATGTATTACCAGAGCTTCCCCCACATCGATACGCCGTGGGGAAAAGCAGAACTTGAGTGTGCAAACAGTACAGCAAGGCACGGCCTCTCAACAAGAAGGCACAGCCGCTTGACAGGAAGGCATGGACAGGGGAAGAGTCTCTCCAAGACATACTGGCCGCCCGGGCCATGTCCTCTCCAAGACATACTGGCCGCCCGGGCCATGTCCTCTCCAAGACGTACTGGCCACCCGGGCCATGTCCTCTCCAAGACGTACTGGCCACCCGGGCCATGTCCTCTCCAAGACGTACTGGCCTCCCAGGTTTCAATCCCAGAGAGCTGATGCAGGGTCCCCTTGTGGGTGCAACCCTGCACCCAGGGTAGCTCTGGGCTGGAGGGAGAGCACTGTATGTGGAGGGCTGCCTGGGGGGGTCCCCTGAGAGGAAGGACCAAGCATCCCCCAACTCCTTGGCTGCACAGGTGCAGGGGAGCGAGCCACAGGCAGGAGAGGGAGGCAGTACCCGTGGTTTGCTCTGGTGGGAACTGCTCTCCCGCCTCACAGAGCACAGCCTTTTGTGTGCACTCACGTCCTGCGAGGTGCTCCCACGTGTGGCTACAGGCAGAGCAAGGATTGAGTACGAGACCCCTGAGGAAGATGCCCGGCTAGGCTGTGGCTCTCTGGGGATCTGGAAGCCCCCTTCTGCTGACTGTCCGCGTCCTCTGAACACCTGCCCACTGCTGCTCCTCAAACCTGCCCGGCACAGACCCGCTGAGAAAGGGAACACGTGCTGCTAGCAGGGATCGCCATAACGCATTTGGGCGATGGTTCTCAGACTGTGCTCCTGGGAGCCAAGGACAGTCAGACGTTGGTGCAGGTGTCCTGTGTTCGAATCCAACAAGCACTTCCTCTCAACGGTAAGCATGAAGCTGTACAAGAAGGCTGCTAATTGCATTTTACCTGCTTTGTATATTAGGGCTCCTGCCCAGTGTTTTTTTCTTGGAGGGAAAAAAAGAATTTTGGTTCTGAACAGAAGTTTGACATCCAGCGCCTTAGGGAATGGGTGGAACGCAGAGTAGATGGCCAGAGAAGCAAAAT
The DNA here is from genome assembly GCF_033115175.1 of Lepus europaeus. NCBI lineage: Eukaryota > Metazoa > Chordata > Mammalia > Lagomorpha > Leporidae > Lepus > Lepus europaeus. The sequence goes on along the minus strand of NC_084845.1, from coordinate 68,483,390 downwards.
AAAGCAGGGAGCGAACAAGCCTGTCTTCTTCCTGCTCCGGAGGCCGGGGCTGGACATCAGATGTCACTGGACACGAGCGTGTCTCCTCCAGCGGAGTGGCCTTGTTGAAGCGTTCTAGAACTGGGCACTGGTCGTGGCTGCAGAACACGGTGTCTGTGCTAATGACACTGCACCATGCACTGTGCAATGGCTGAGAGGCAGCTCCGACGCTACGTGTGCTGTGTCTGTGAGTTTCCACGGGGGACCAGCCTGGCGCACCCTTGCCCACCTCGGTGTCCTTTTCTTGTAAAATGGATCTGTGGCCACCGTGGCTCATACCACAGGCTGTCTCAGAGGGAGGGAGTGCAGGTAGAAGACCTGGTGCAGATCCGGGCTCCTTGGAAGAACTGGGCACCTGTGAGTGAGCCCAAGGCCGGGCCGGAGGGTTAGGCTGGCACGAATGATGCTTGCAGGAGATTCCGGAGATCTGCTGACCATACTTGCCACGTCTGACCTCACTTGATATGCTCCTCAGTGGGAATCCATCCTAGATGGTTCTTAACTGAACAGGATCTCAAGCTGTGCCCCATCTGCCTCTCTTCTGGCTGTAGCACTAGCTCCATGGCTGCTGTCATGTCCGAGGTCAAGGGCTGCGTGTGCCCTGAGCCAAGCAGCAGATGGGCTGGTACGGCACTGCCCACTGTGGACTGAGAAGTGTGGCCCTGTGGGCTGCATGTGGAGCCCCAGCCTTGAGCCACCTGGGGCTGCTCTTTCTCCTCTTAGGAGCCCAGAGCCCAGAGCGGGCAGCAAATGGTCCAGGGCCACCTCAGCGGCTCACGTGGCAGCATCCGTGAGCCCCCCTGGCACGGTGCAGCGAGGGGTGACCGGTGAGGTTAGGGGCTTGATAAGAAACCATTTGGAGTATCTGCCTGGAGCCAGGGACACAGGCATAGAAGTTTTGCAGCAATAAAAGTTGACTTGAAAAGTTTTTCATTTTCATTTTTCAGTTTTCTTTGATGGCTCTCAGACGGGAGAAGCTTCTGGGGCCTCGGTCCTCTCACTTCCTCCTCCTGACCTCCTGTGCGCCTTCCTGGCTTGGCCACCAACCCTGCCCTTCTGCCCAGCTGCCTTGCCCTGGTTGCTGCTGCCCACCCTGGTCCACTGAGCCTGTTAGCCCCTTGTCTCCTTTGCTGAGTTCCGGGGCTCCCCTAACCATGCACTGCGCCCTGACATCAGACCAATCCCCCTGCAGGAGAAGGCAGGAGAGCTCTTTCCCCTGACACACCCACAAACGTAGGAAGAGCCGGAGCCAGTCCAGGCGTGGTTGCCGGTGGTCTTTCCACGTGAGCCTGTGTGTTTGTTATTATTAACTATTTTGGTAACAGATTCATCGATATATAATTCTCATGCTATATGAGTCATGCAACCAAGTGGATTGAGGCTTATTCAGAGTTGGGCAACTGCAATCAGTTGTAGAATATTTTTACCCCCCCCCCCCCAAAAAAAAAACCCACAAAGCTGGACCCAGGAGCAGCCCCTCTGTTCTCCACTCACTCCTGGCCCCTGGCGCGGACCCGGCTACTTTCACCTCTGCACGCACTCATTCTGTAGATTTCCGGCAGTGGGATCACACAACACGGCAGGGCCCACCTCCTCCAGGATGCCCAGTGGGTGCCTGGTAGCGTGGCTGGCAGTGAACCTGGTGACACCAAGTTCTGTCCTACAGGGACACACACCAAAGATTCAGCTCGGCGTACAGATAAGGCAAATTGTCGAACAACAACAACCGGCAAGAAACAGCCGGGACAACAGTGCAGTGGCAAAGGCGGTCTTTTTCTCAAAACGCCTTGTTCTCCACGCCCCCTGCTTCTCGGGGTGCCCCTGTGAGGACACGCAGGGAGGCGCATGGTGCAGTTCCTGCCACGCAGTGCCAGGCTGCTGGGCGCCACCGTTACCTGCACCCAGCCCTGCGCCTGAACAGCAGTCATTCCCACAACCAAGATGGCGACTCAGTGACTACTGGGAGGGCAGCGCCCACGGTGCGGACACTGTGGACAGAGGCAGGATTCGCATCCCAGACAGGACGGAGTGGATGGCGTGAGATGTCACCATGCTGCTCAGGACAGCACACCATCTGCAACACACGGACTGCTTCTAGAATTTCCATGTAATGTTTTCAGGCCAGGGCTGAGCTGCAGAAAGTGGGATTGTGGGTAAAGGGAAGACGACCGTGTGTGGGCATCCAAGCCCTGTGTTGGTGAAGTGACACCCTGACAGTAGGGGCTCCGTTTTAGAGACAGATGAGACTCCATCATGAGAAAGCATCCCCTCCCCCACTGTGAGACACAGTCTGAAGCTAACCATGGCAGCGCACAGCACCCCGCTCAGCAGGACATCGAAATCCCCAGCTCAGGCTCCAGGCAGACGGGCGGCGCCTGGGCACCGCTGAGGCTGTCATCTGTCTGCGTCCCACAGGTGACTCAGGTCGGCGCCTGCACTATGGCAAGACTGGAACTGGCAGGGCCAAGACTGTAACCGATACCAGTCCCCCTCCCCTGCTTGGGGTTTTTACCTTTATAAGCCCTGTTGCCTGGGGCTTTGGAGTCAAGAGGTCTTTAGGGTAGGCGCCCACTCTAGACCACCGGCATTAAAGGACTCCGACGTTTATCAGCGCGTGGTGCTGCTGCTCACCACTGGCTCAGGCACAACACTGGCCAGGCTCATCCACACCCCAGCATGGACCGCGCTGCCTTCCCTCGCCTTAGGTGGACACACCACATCTGTTTACCCACTCGTTGGCAGATGGACACCCGCGTGGGTTCCACGCACAAGTTTTCCGTGGATGTACGCCTTCAATCTCTGGGGTGGAGTCCACACCTGGGAGCGGGGTCGCTGGGTCAGGTGGCGACTCCGTGTTGACCGTAGTGTGGCCCGTGGCCTCCAAATGCACGAGCCTGCTCTTGGAGCCTCTCCGTTCCCTCTCAGAACGGCGCGGGGACTGGGACGGATGGGCTACCAGGAGGGTCTCATCTCTTTCAGAGACTGCAGACCAAGCCACATTGAGGGGCCCCCTTCACCCCACTTTCCACGTGGCATGGCTCAGGTCAGCGCAGGGCCTAGCAGCACCTGCAGAGCCCACACCCTCCCCGCACACTGCTCCCAGGTGCACAAAGTGCGTCCCTAATTCCCTGCGCCGTGGGGAAGTCGTCATCCTTGGTTAGGCTCTCAGCGCTAACACCCGGCACAAATGCGGACAAGAGAAACCTTCTGCTTCCATTACAAGGGATTTGTACACATTCATACACAGAATTGACTTTCAGCTTCTAATTTGTATTTAAATCCCCAGTGTCTTAGTTGGAAGCAACGGCTCTAAATCCAGTGTCTGTGTTTGTAGCGCGGATTTCTGCTTCCCATAGATCCCAGGGGCCCAGCTGGGATTCTCACGGGCACATCCACATGTTCCTCCCAGGGGAGGCCACGGCGTTGTGGGAACATGCAACTCCCGTGGGGAGAGGAGACGGATGAGGATTTTGGAATTGGGCTCCATGAGACAGAGAGGATTAGGGAAACCGTCCTCTGTTCCTTCTGAGCTCCGGTCCCCACGCTCTGGTCCCCAGGCAGTGTAACCTAAGGGAAACCACGTGAGGGGAGAGAGAGGCCCCAGTCCCATGAGCCAATGACTCAGGTGTAATGTCGCAGGAAGCTGTATGGAGCTGGCTGTGTGACCTTTGGCAAGTCACTTAACCTCTCTGTGCCTCAATGTTCTCCTCTGCAGCATGGAAATAATAATTGGACTGCCCTTATAGGGTTACCACGATGACCAGGTGAGGACATTGTAACGTCCTTAGACAAATGCCCAGCCCTTAAAAAGCAGTGCGACGCACACTTATCATGCACACGGTGAAGGGGGCCGGCAGGTGAAGGTCCCTCCAGGGAACCTGATGTTAGGGGGAGGAGGGGGGAAGGGACGCTGGCCCTGAGCTCTTTCTGGGTTTGCGGCGACTTCGTCTGTTGCCAATGCTACTCCTGCCCACAGGAAGTTCTGTCTCTCTGCCTTTCAAAAAGAAATGAAAAGTGTGGTCCCTGGACTGGCAGCAGGAGCATCACCCGTAAGCCAGTTAGTGATGCAGAACCACGGGGTCCGTGCAAGACCCTTGGACGGGGTCCACTGCTCTAGGCCCCTGCACCCACCCCCAGCAGCTGGCCCTGAAGCCTGGCCCAGAGGAAGACAGTGTGGGTGTGCAGGTGTGCCCGGCACTCAGCACCTACAAATGTCCCTGTGGCTCCGTCTCTTTCCTGGCTGGAGGGGCTGTCCCCCTTGCTGCTCAGCGCCATCTCTGCCCCTGCCTGACCCCCATCTACTCCACAGGAACGCTCCCTCCCTGCACTGGTTCCCAGCCTACCCTTCCTCTCCAGTCCCAGGCCCTCCCCAGACTCTCCAACGGAAACACCTGGAGCAATACAGGCAACCAAGCAAAAGCAGCCTTCGGAGGTACCTTTCTCTGAAGGGAGGAGAGAACTTCCACTTTGACTATGACCCTACCGGAATAAGATCGAAGTCGGCGAACCCTAAAGGCTTCCATAGCCTCGGCAACTCATGACTAGAGCCTAGGGACATTACTGACGCCATAAACAAGAGTGTCAAATTGTTAAGTCAACAACGGGAGTCAATGTGTACTTACATCTCATGTGGGATCTGTCCTTAATGTATTGTCCAATGTGAAGTGATGGTATAACTAGTACTAAAACAGTATTTTTACACTTTGTGTTTCTGTGTGGGTGCAAACTGATGAAATCTTTACTTAGTATATACTGAATCGATCTTCTGTATATAAAGATAATTGAAAATGAGGCCGGCGCTGTGGCTCACTAGGCTAATCCTCTGCCTTGCGGCGCCAGCACACCGGGTTCTAGTCCCGGTCGGGGCACTGGATTCTGTCCCGGTTGCCCCTCTTCCAGGCCAGCTCTCTGCTGTGGCCAGGGAGTGCAGTGGAGGATGGCCCAAGTGCTTGGGCCCTGCACCCCATGGGAGACCAGGAGAAGCACCTGGCTCCTGCCATCGGATCAGCGCGGTGCGCCAACCGCGGCGGCCATTGGAGGGTGAACCAATGGCAAAAGGAAGACATTTCTCTCTGTCTCTCTCTCTCTCACTGTCCACTCTGCCTGTCAAAAAAAAAAATAAAAATAAAATAAATAAAGATAATTGAAAATGAAAAAAAAACTGGTGTTAAATTGGAAATTGCATAGAAAATTAATCAATTTTAAAAAATATCATGTAGGATCTCTGTCTTTAATGTGCTGTCCACTGTTATTTAATGCTATAAGTAGTACTCCAACAGTGTTTTTCACTTGGTGTTGCTATGTGGGTGCAAACTGTTGAAATATTTACTTAATATATACTAAAGTGATCTTCTGTATATAAACAGAATTAAAAATGAATCTTGATGTGAATGGAAGGGGAGAGGGAGCAGGAAAGGGGAGGGTTGTGGGTGGGAGGAAAGTTATGCGGGGGGGAAAGCCATTGTAATCCATAAGCTGTACTTTGGAAATTTATATTCATTAAATAAAAGTAAAAAAAAAAAAGCAGCCTTCGAACCCCACCTCCTTCCCGCTCCTTTCCCAAGAGCCGCCTGCGTTTCCTGCTGCCCACTGCAGGATTAAAGAGTGTTAGAGATACTTACGGGTGCTGCGGAGCCAGGAAGTACAAAAACATGCCCTGTACATTTATTTGCAACAATGTAACCGGTCATTGTTGAGATATAAGTATGGAAGAAAACATTCTGTTCCCAAACCCTGTTCAGGTTTGAACCAGCAGGTGCAAGTGGTTTCTAGTGAAAGCCAAGCAGAGCCGGTGCTTTAAGTGATAGGTGAACCCTGCTTTTCCGCTTGTATTTCCCTTCCCATGGACACGGCCTCCGACTTCGGCTACAGTGAGAACTGCCAGGTGGCATGTAGTGGGGTGGGCGGGGGGGGGGGGAGAGAAAAAGAGGAGAGAGAGAGAGAGAGAGGGAGAGAGAGAGAGGGAGAGAGAGAGAGGGAGAGAGGGAGGGAGAGAATATCTTCCATCCTCCGGCTCATTCCTTAAATACCAACAATGGCCGGAGCTGGGCTGATCAGAAGTCAGGAGCCAGGAGGTTTTTCCGGGTCTCCCATGCAGGTGCAGGGGACCAAGCACCTAGGCCATCTTCCTCTGCTTTCCCAGGCACATTAGCAGGGAGCTCTACTACAAGTGGGAGCAGCTGGGACTTGAACCTGCACCCCTTTGGGATGCCAGAGCCACAGGTGGCTTTACCCGCTGTGCCACGATGCTGGCCCTGATGAATAGCTTGTTCTTACAGAATGCTGAATTCCAAGTTCTCCTTGAGGGGATGTCTGAGCAGAAGCTCTGAACCAGGGAGCGGCTTCCAGGTCCTGTGTGAAGATGCTACTCTGCTTCTGCCTGGGGTGGCGGGGGAGGGGGGTGGCCTTTGGGATCTTGTTTGCCACACATCTCACAGGTGGGTTTAGAAATCATCCCAAGGGTTGTCACACGTGGATGTTTTTGCTTTCTGGACCCAGGTCAGAGGTAAGCCAGGGGGAACCCTGGGACAGGCATCTGCCTGTTTGGCTTCAGGGCTCCCTACAGACCGGCAGCTGCAGCAGCTCCCATGCCAGCGGCGCCCGCTCCAGCCCACACCAGTCCTTTAGATACCAGACAGCACAGTCACTGAGGACAGACGGGCTCACGGATGGCGGGAACGCCCAGGCGTCCCTGCACGTGCAGAGTCCGCTCACATCCTCTGTCGAGAAGGCAAGCTTTGCGTGGAACCAGAGACCAGGCACCTTGACCCTGAGGTTCCAGGAGAGGTGTGGAAAGCCAGCTCCCCAGGGCCCAGGCACCCCAGCCTCAGCTGCCTTCACAGGAAGTGGTGCCAGTCTCCTTCCGCTTCCTGTCCCCACCATCTGACCACTCCACTGCCCACAGCCCCCTGCAGGGGCCGGCAGGTTCTGTGGGTCTGTGTTGTCTAGTGGACGACACAGGTGCTCTGGTGATTGGGGGAGCAAGGGTAGGGGCTGTCCTGCAGAGGTCTCTACGAGCCGTGCCCAAGAGTATGAGGTGGGGGAGCTTCTGATGAGGAGCCCTTTTGACACTGGGCGGCTCAGGCATGCAGGGATGGATAGAGGATTCCGGAGAGGCCCATGGGGTGGGGGGGTAGGGACTGGAAAGCTCAGGGATGGGGTTACGTTCGAGAGTGGGGAGCCTGTAATTGTGGGGTCCGAAACGTAGATGAGCGCAGAACATCCACCCCTTCCCCACACTGTCTGGGCCCTTGGCTTGGACGAGATTCTGTAGGGTGCCCTTTGTGTCCGTTCCTGTCTCACTCCTTCTACATCCTGACCTTTCCTGCTCTTCTCAGCAGCTTCTGCTGCAGGTCAAGTTCATGTCCCTGGTGGACGTTAGTCCTCATCCGATTGCCCTGGGCTCTGCCTCCCCAGGGGCCTTCACTGTTCTGTGGGTGCTTCCACAGGACTAGAATGCCACCTCTGCCCTGTGCCTGAGCCCTGGGTGCTTCCTGGAAACACAAACCTCATCTTCTGATGGAGCAGTGGAACAGGCCTTCCTCTAGCGGTAATCCATGCAAGAAGAGGAACCTGGGTGACTCAGAGATGACACAGGTGCAGGTAATTTAAAAGCACTTTGGTCACGTTAGAAAGAGAGCCCTGGGGGCCGGCATTGTGGCACTGCAGATAAAGCCGCTGCCTACAGTGCCGGCATCCCATACTGGCACCGGTTTGAGTCCCAGCTGCTCCACTTCTGATCTAGCTCCCTGCTAATGCACCTGGGAAAGCAGCAGAAGATGGTCCAAGTGCTTGGGCCCCTGCACCCACATGGGAGACCTGGAAGAAGCTCCTGACTCCTGGCTTCATATCTGCCCAGCTCCAGCCATCGCAGCCATTTGGGGAGTGAACCAGCAGATGGAAGACTTTCTCTTTGTCTCTGTTTCTCTCTCTCTCTGCCTCTCTGTAACTCTGCCTTTCAAATAAATAATCTTTAAAAAGAAAATGGAACGAGGGCCTTGGATTGCAGCCAAGCATGCTCGTGCCGTTTGGGGCCAGCTTGCTTTTGAGGGTTCATCCTACACAGCGCATCCCACTGCACCTTCAAGCATGCCACTGCCCTTGTGTTCACAGAAGGGGAAGCCAGGAGCCAGCAACACGCGTGTGCCAGGGCTGGCTCGGGCGGTGGGATGGCCACTGAGCAGGGCCCGATACGGAGCCATTAAAATGAACACGGCAGTCAAGTGTTTGGCATTATTGATCAGCAGGGAAGGCTATTGTTCCGGGCAGTGGAAACACCTTGGGTTTACTCAGTGGAAGGAAAATATGTTAAGTAATGAAGTCAGGAGCAAGTGGGCCATTTGAGGGGCGTTCTGAAGGCAGAGCTGAGATAAAGAGGAAACCAGCACAGAATTTGCACGATCCCAGGCTGCAGGAGCCGAGGACTCCGTGGGGACTCAGTAATTGGAGGGGAGGGGGCTGAGCTGGTCAACTCTGCTCCCAGTCGCCCTGGTTACAGACCCTCCCACGTTAAAGACATGGAAATGAGTGACAGGCAACTCAGCCAATGATCTCTAGGGGTACAGCAGCCTCTCTCTGGGGGGCCTCATTTAAAGAGGGGTTGGGTAGAGTTTATGGGGGGTCAGTCGCTATGCAGTGGACGAAGGATTAGAATCACGGGGGTACAACTCGAATCCCACACAAAGGGGCTCTGGCACCTCTGTGTCCCAGTCACTCCAGCTGGGAGGAACCCAGCAATGGGTGTCACAAATCAGTCCCCTACTTCTAAACAGCTCAGAGGGATTCTCTCACCTTTGCTGCCACCAAGAATGGCAAGAACAGGGGGCAGAAATCCAAAAGGGGAAAAATGAAGACCATGGTGCCAGCAGCCTTGCTCTGTGGTGGGTGCTGGACCACCCTCTCCACACACGCTCTCTTGTTTGAGCTCCACGTGTGGGGGAGGAAGCGGGTGACAGACAAGGGGAGAGACGAATGCCCTGACGGGGATGGCAACGTGAGGCACACGGTGTGGCCCTGTGCCTGCGTGTAGAGATGCTCGCCCGCCACATTAGCAGGCGCCCTGCGTCGGGGCAGAGAGCTGCTGACTTTCTCTTGTAGATCTGTAAGATATTTCAGTGACTTTTTACAGTGGCAATGAACTATGTTGTTATCAGACAATACGCTTGGGAGGGGGAAATGCTGTTGGATTCACAGTGCATTTAAAATTAAGTTGTTTTCTAAAATCCTTTTGCAAAAGCAGAATAAAAGGGGAGGAGTCTGGCCAGCACCGCGGCTCACTAGGTTAATCCTCTGCCTGCGGCGCCGGCACCCTGGGTTCTAGTCCTGGTTAGGGCGCCGGATTCTGTCCCAGTTGCTCCTCTTCCAGGCCAGCTCTCTGCTGTGGCCCAGGAGTGCAGTGGAGGATGGCCCAGGTCCTTGGGCCCTGCACCCCATGGGAGACCAGGAGAAGCACCTGGCTCCTGGCTTCGGATCAGCACAGCACCATTTGGGGGATGAACCAACGGAAGGAAGACCTTTCTCTCTGTCTCTCTCTCTCACTAACTCTGCCTGTCAAAAAAAAAAAAAAAAAAAAGGGGGGGGGTGTGGGGTGGGGAGGAGTCCTAACTGGATGTGAAGCCTCGCCCTGCAGCTACAGCGACCGAGACAGAGCAGGAAGGCTGGAGGGAGAGACACGGCTCTCGGGACGGGGCGGGGCGAGCGCCGACGTGCCCGGGGAACAGCAGCCGTTCAGGGAAGGGAGGAGAAGCTTTTCCTACAGCAAAAGTGGAACACGGAAAGGACCTCAGCCCAAGCCTCACGTCTCACACGGACATTAACCCAAGATGGATGTGGACTTAAGCCCATAAAACTCAAAGGAAAGCACAGGGTAAAATCTTTACCATAAAGGTAGAGTTGCAAGGTTAGTCACCACAAGCATCGCCCACAAAAGAAAAACAAACATAAATCAGACTCGGCTGAGATGCAACATTTGTTCTGAGGGAGACCCTTTAAAGAACAGACCGGGAGAAAGACCCACAAGCCCCGGCTCTGCACCAGCGCCCGTGTGCAGACAGAAACAACCTCCAACCTCGGCGGGAAAAATCACATGTGAGCAGGAGGCAAGGGAAGGCACCATCGGACATCTCACCAAAGAGGATGCAGAGACGGCAGACAGGCTGTGGGAAGATGTGTGACACACTGCCCACTGCAGGCACGCAGCTAAAGCCACGCTGCGCTCAGGAACGGTGAGAACAGCGGCGGCTTCCTCGGTGAGCCCGTGGGGACAGGCTGGATTCCTCACACCCCGCCGCCGAGAACCGAAAGTGCAGTCGCTGTGGAAAACGGGGCGGTTGCTTCTAAAACTACCATTCCTTTGACAATGCACTTAACTACGACTCAGCAATTGGTACAGCTGGACATTAATGGACATTAATGCAGAAAAATGAAAATTTGGGGCTGGTGCTGTGGCATATTGGGTTAAGCCACTGCCTGTGATGCCAGCATCCCATCTGGGCACCAGTTTGAGTCCCGGCTGCTCCACTTCTGATCCAGCTCCCTGCTAATGTGCCTGGGAAAGCAGAAGATGGCCCAAGTTCTTGGGCCCCTGCACCTGTGTGGGAGACCTGGAAGAAGCTCCTGGCTCCTGGCTTCAGTCTGGTCCAGCTCCAGCCACTGTGGCCATTTTGGGGGATGAACCAACAGATAGAAGATTTCTTTCTTTCTTTCTTTCTTTCTTTCTTTCTTTCTTTCTTTCTTTCTTTCTTTCTTTCTCTTTCTCTCTCTCTCTCTCTTTCTTTCTTTCTCTTTCTCTCTCTCTTTCTTTCTTTCTCTTTCCTTCCTTCCTTCCTCCCTCCCTCCCTCTCTCCCTCCCTCCCTTCCTTTCTTCTCTCTCTCTCTCCCTCCCTCCCTCCCTTCCTTTCTTCTCTCTCTCTCTCCCTCCCTCCCTCCCTTCCTTTCTTCTCTCTCTCTCTCCCTCCCTCCCTCCCTATCTATCTATCTATCTCTGCCTTTCAAATAAAATAAATAAATCTTAAAAAAATAAAAATGAAAATTCAGGCTCTCACATGAATGTTTACAGCAGCTTGATGTTCAATGGCTTCAGGTGAGAAACAAGAAAATGTCCTTTCATGGGAGAAGGGTGGAACACTGCTGGTGGGGCCACACCATGGGCCACTACCCCTCACTGCACTCATTCTTCGTCTGTGTGCCTGGTTCCTCCTGGTCACAGGACAAAGAACCTGGCAGAGAGGAGACGTTCAAGCCCAGGAGACTGAGACGTTCCTCCATGAACCTGGCAGAGAGGCTGTGCCCCAGGGGCGAGGACAGAGCGACACGGGAGCCAGGCAGCGTCTGGAGAAGAGGCGGCCACATTTCCTACACAGACCCGAGCAGCCGGAGCAGCAGGCTCCTCCTGCCACACCATGGGCACAACTGCTGCTTGGAGGGATGCCAAGGGCGTGATGCTGAGCGAAAAAGAAAACCACAGAGAACTACATAGTGTCTGATTCCATCTCTGTGGCGACCTTGAAACGACAGAAATAGAGGCAGAGAGCAGATTAGAACAGGTTAGTTCCTGGGGTGAGGGGAAGGTGGGTGCAACTACTACAGCAGGAAGAGGCAGCCCCTCTGTGATAAGGTGGCAACGATGCCCTGTGTTTTGAGGGTGGAGGCTGTCACACAAATCTGCACGTGTGAACAAATGTCTACACACGCACACACATAAGAACCGCGAAAGGATGGAGACTTCATTATGCGTGGTTGATGGTTTACGTCCGTGTCAACTTCCTGGCCTTGGAGCTGAGTGGCAGTCAGAGGAGAGTTTGCCACAGAGAGAAGGAAGAGCCGGGTTCAGGCACTATGTCTTTCTTCTTTTAAATATTTATTTATTTATTTGAAAGAGTTACAGAGAGAGGTAGAGACAGAGAGGTCTTCCATCTGCTGGTTCACTCCCCAGATGGCCGCAACGGTCGGAGCTGCACTGATCCGAAGCCAGGAGCCAGGAGCTTCCTCCAGGTCTCCCACACAGGTGCAGGGGCCCAAGGACTTGGGCCATCTTCTACTGCTTTCCCAGGCCACAGCAGAGAACTGGACCGGAAGTGGAGCAGCCAGGACTAGAACCAGTGCCCATATGGGATACGGGCACTGCAGGCCAGGGCTTCAACCCACTGCGCCACAGAGCCAGCCCCTTCAGGCATTATTTCTTTAACTTCCTGTGACTTCTGATCACTTAAAGAAGCTACTTTTCTCGCTAAGCCTGGACTGAGACATCCCGGGGGTGCAGGGCCCATTTTACTGTTAATTTGGGGGGGGGGCTGTTCATGGCAGATCCACTTCCCAGTGGAGCTCCCACACGTATACCGGCCCGGAGCCCTCATCCACACGCACCCATTCCGAGGGAGCAGTCGGTACGCTTTTCCTGTAACAGAGAGAGGGACAACGTGCTCTGTACGGCAAGTGTGTTTCCTGTTGCCGCGAGCCCCCGCTGGTGAGCCAGCAGATCCCCGAAGCCCGCGGCCTGGAGTCCCTCATGCCGGGGGACACAAGAGAAACGTGCCTGCCAGAGAAAGGCAGGCTGTGAGAACGCAGGCGCCGTCAGACTTCAGAAACCTGGCCGGCGTGCCCGTGATGCTGGCTCAGCTGCTCACGGGCTCACCAGAGAGGGCCGGGCCCGATGTCCCCAGGTCCAAGGCGACATTTCCAGGGGCGTTTCCGAGGCTGACTGAGGGTGGAGGGTACTTTAAGACCCGACGGGGACAGCTCAGGGTCAGTAACCCTGGCGCAGGCTCTGCTTACCCGAGAGCCGTGGGCCATTTCTTCACTGGCCTCAGATGCACGGGTTTGGGGGTGACAAAGGGACAGTTCCACACTGATGCATGGCCGGCCAGGAGGATAACCCTCCACAACTAGGGCTCGCCAGCCCTCGGCTTCCCGACCTGAGACCCGGACAGAGTGGCACGGCCCCTCCCGAGCAGACCTGAGACGCCAGCCTGATGATGCACAGAAAGCTCTGAGCACGCTGTCCTGCACAGACCTAGCAGTGTGCCCATTTCACAGGCGAGGGCACTGAGGCCCAAGAGCCTAAGGAACTCGTGTCACGTTTCCGAGCTAAGAGCTGGCGAATGACGGAGCTGGGGCTGCAACAGGGGGTCACTCGATACCCGAGCCTCGACAGCATCACCCCATCTTGTGAGCAGAGGACCCCAAGTGAAGCTGGGACTTTGGGGTCGTAAAGGCGGTCCCTCTCGGCAAGCCAACAGACAACCGGGAACAGGCGTGGTCAGCCTCCACTCTCGGCATCCTGCTCCCCACTCGTCTCCTCCCTGCAGCCTATCTGCTGAAGGCTCCGCACATCAAAATGCTTGGTTTGTTGCTTTAAAAATCCCTCATTCTCAACCCATCACGCTCCCGCCAGTGCCATTTGCACCCTCGCTGGAATTTCAGAGATGGGCCGCGGTCCTGTCGGACGGATACTTGTCTGATGGCCTCGCTCAGCTGGTGAGTGCTGCTGCTGCATCTGTCCCGGGGGTTCTGGGGGTCCGTGGCTTCGACCCATGGTTTGGTCAAGCAGAGATGTAGGGGTCGCCTAGGACACCCCACACTAACCTACAAGCTCGCTGGGGGGTGGGACTCACTTCAATCCAGGGCTGCTGCCGATCTACACGGAGACAGCTCAGCCAGGAGCCCCAGGGGGCTCCACGGCCAGCTCCCCTGGACGGCAGCAGGGACGCTGACGAATGGGGCTTCAGCCCGTCTTAGAGACCCTCCCTTCTCCTCTCCTCCCCCCACCAAAGCGTTCCTGTTCTTTGGGGGCTCTCACCCGACTGACGCTGTCCCCACACGGCCACATCTCTGCTAAACGGAAGCGCTCCATCATTCTTAGGCCGGTCTCTAGTGACCAGAGGCTCCCACCTTCCCCCACAAGGCGTCACGTGCGGGAAAGACAAGCGGTGCTTGAAATGACGGGCTGGCCGCGGAGCGCCAGCAAATGAAGTTAACACGATGTTTTTCTCCAAGCAACAGGGCCACGGGAAGAAAAAAACGACAGCAAAAAACACACCGCTCCGAATCTTATTAAAGCCCCAAACCCGAGATGCGTTTAGGGAGGCAGGGAAAATTTCCATGCCAACCTAGAAACCCAGGCCGGTTTTACTGCCCAGCACGGCAGAAGCTCATAAATAGAATTCTTTGGGGAGTACACGCCTGCCAGACAACCTGAGGCCTTCATTCTGAATCCTTTCCAAGTTACACGCATTGATTGCATTTGCTGGCTACAAAACGCCTCCTTACATTCTCCTCGAATCCTGCCAGCAAACAAAAGATCGAGGGAGGGGGCGGGGAGCGGTAGGTGCTCTGTCATTTCCACCCAGCTGTCACAGGGCAGGGCGCTGTCTCTGGGGTGCAGTCATGCCCGCGCTGGCCCCTTTGTGGAACCGTACGTCAGGCACTGTGCTAGCCTCCGTCATGACCTTGGCAGGGAAATGCTTTATTTCGTCTTTACGGCAGGGCAGGTTCCTTCCCCTACACTCCACTAATAAATGAGCCAGGTCTCAGAGCGGTTAAGTAGCGTGCAGAAGTTCACACAGCCTGAAGGTGGTGGTTCAGGGACGCATAGCTGGTCCGGGCTGCCCACGTGGGTCTTCAGAGAGTGGCTGAGTGGCCAGTCGTCCAAGACGAACGTGTTTCCAGCTCCCCACTACCCATCCAGCATCAGACCACAGCAGCGCCTGGGGAAGAAGGGTTCTAGAAAAGATGGAAGCCACACTAAATACTGGCTGCAGGCGCCAATTTGGACTTGGATGGGTCTACACGGCTTCCTCACCCCAATGGATCCAAGTCTGTTTGTAAACTCCCCGCCTGCACGGACTGAGGCGTGGGCTCAGGTGACCTGGCGCGTGCCTTGCTGTCACTGACAAGCCTCAGAGAGATGGGATTTAAATTGTGTCGAGGATATCACTCTAAAGTGAATGAAGTGAAGAGAAGACTTCTCGTTTATGTCCCCAGAGTGATGAATGAGGGAGTGTAATTTTTTTTTTCTAAGGCAAAGAAAATGGGAAGCCAACGTGGATTTCAGACACATGAGAAATAGCTTATGAATTTAGATGATAGCCAGGCAGCAGTAAATTGTACATCTGTTCATTCATTTTAATAAAGTGCAGAGATGGCATGCTGCGGAGCCCTTGGAGAACCCTGGGTTCTTAAAATTATGATCCTATAATAGTAGCATTAAAATTTGTAATGCAGCCAGGGCCTTCGGAATTGGAGGGAAAATTCATTTATAAAATAAAAGTTCAGACTTCAGAATGTAAATGGGAAAACGCAATTTTTCTTGGCCAGATATGAATTAGTCCTGGGAGGCTCCTGCAACATCTTGACCATAAAATGAATCTGAGAGTTTGCACACGGCTAACAAAACTTCTTGGGGTAATCTCTATTTGGGTCAGTCGTGCAGGTATGAAACATACGCTTTGCTGGCTTTGTTATTTCTGCCTTGAACTTGGTGCTTTTTCTACAAGGGCAACCGCAGATTAATATTTCCATCTGAAATGAGTCTGGTCTGTTACTGATGCAGAAATAATTTTTTACTCCGGAGCAGAAGCATAAGGAAGAGAGCTGTTAGACACCGGCAATTGCCAGTTGCCGTGACAACTGACTCATTCAACAAACAGCGCTGAGTTTCCTGGTTCATACGCGCTCCATGTTTGCTGCGGGTGAAAAATCCAACGATCTTGACTGTAGCTTTCCTGCTGTCTTTGAAACCCAGGGGCATTATTAAAATGTCTTCAAAACAATTGGTTAAGCCCACAGAAAGAAAGTTTTGAGACAGACGGAGCAATTTCAGTTTCACTTCAGAAACGAGCGAGTGGCTCAAGTTTCCAGGTGCGAACGAGTGAGGCACGGGTGGACCAGCAGGACGAGCCACAGGCCAGCGAAGGTCCAGCTGGGAGGGCCCCCAGGGTGCTACCCGCTGACCCAGCAAACGCACATGGTGGAGGCGGTGCAGCCCGCAGCTTTGCAGATAGAGAACACGGATGCAGAGAGACTGAGCGTCTTAGAATCAAGAGCAGTGGCCGCTGTCTCAGGCCAGTGTTTGCCCAGACACTTACGACACTGTCCCCAGGGTGGCGGGACTCCAGACGTCCCAAGAGGCCACTAGGAGGGTGTGGGGTGGGAGACGTCGGTGGGGACAGAGGACGGAGGTGTCTGGGTCCCTCATCGTGCACCGCGGCGTGGGTGTGTTCAGATGAAGGGGGACAGACAGGAGGCTCCGGGAGTTCTGGGAACGGACGCGTAGGATGGGGACTATTTAGATCGGAGGCGTTCCCAGGATTCCGTATGATCTAGGCTGAGCAGCCCTAATCCGAATATCTGGAGTCTGAAATGCTCCTAACTCGGAAACTTCGGGAGCAGTTTGCAGTTGGGATTTTTGGATTATGGCTGCTCAGCTGGTACAGTTGGCCTGAAGACTTCCACGTGGGAAAGAATGGGAAACAGGAGACGCTTCCAGGCCCACTCGTCTCCACCCCCCATGTCTCCTCTCTCCGACCCCCATTCCTAGAAACAGGATTATCAGGTCCACGGGCAGAAATATTGTTAAGCAGTAGCCAAGGGATGTGAGAGATGGGGAGGGATCCGGAGAGGCCAGGATGCCAAAGCAGAAGGGGCCCTGATGGCCCAGCGACATTGGGGCGACCTCAGCACTGTCGCCAAGGGGTGGAGACTGACCGACACGAAAGCAGAGGGCACCGCAGCCTGGGCCCAGAGTCTGCCTGGATCGTGGCTGTGCAGCCTCTTCCGCTGGGGTCCAGTTTTAAACGAGGAGGAAGCAGAGTCCTGTGCTGAGAGATGGCGTGGAAGAGTGCTAGAGACAGCCGGGAGGGCTGGCGCCCCGGGCCGGCCGCCGAAGGGACCTTTCAGACCTCAGCAGAGGCAGCGGGAGCCCCCTCCCCACCACTGGCCCCGTCCAGTCCAGGTTTGCAAACTGCATGTCCCCGACTTGCAGGCAAGCAGCATCTAGCATCTACTCATGGCTCACTCCGAGTGCCTGGCTCGTAGCAGGCGCTGGCACTGTGTTTGCCCCGTGGCTGAGTGCCAGCTATGTCCTGCGCGCTCTCACATCCCTCATCCCGTTATCTCACGTGCCCTCCCGGCACGTCACTCACAGAACATCCGCGGGACAGCTCTGTCCGAGGGCTACTGGCTGCCGCCGTTCCCTGCTCCTTCAGGCACTGAGTCTGGCCGCGGGCCCGTTCCACAGAGGAAGCACACAGACGTGAAGCTGCCACCCGTGGCGCAGTTTTACAGAGCCCAGGAACAGAGGCCAGCCCGTGCCCTCACTTTTGGCCTGTGGCAGCCTCACTGCTGTGCAGGACTGTGAGGGAAAGACCCCCAGTCTACGGCCACACCACCCTGTACGCGCCCGATCTCGTCTGAAAGACCCCACACAGTGGGACTTTGAGAAGCCGCGCTGCTTCCCCATCTCCTGCCATGCGCTGGCGTGTGTCTCCCAGGTCCCATGGCCCAGGCCAGGTTCAGTGACCGTGCCTTGGCGGAGTTGCAGGCCTTGGGCTGAGGGGTGTGTGCAGCAAGGTGCAGCCCTCCCCCGAATAAACACAATCATATTCTCCTGGGGGGGGGAGCAGGCCCTGAGGTCCTGAGGGCATACACGAGTCACACACATGCACCCACCCACAGACACCGACATGCTTGCACACATGTGCAAGACACACATGCAGAGACACGCACACATGTGCACGGACACACGTGTACACAGTGCATACATACAGGTACACATGCAATTGCAGTGCACATGCACATACAAGACACAGACATGCACATGCTGTTACACATGTATGCACCTACGTATACAAAACACACGCATACATGTTCATGTGCACACAGACACATGTGCACACACACTCCTGTGCACATCTCTTTAGGTGGTAGTGGGGACATTGTATGCACCCCACAGTGTACATGTCTAACAGCTGGAAATTCACAAGGAAAAGCTCACTGAGGTTGGTTGGGACCCTCCTCTGAGCGACAGGGCCCGGCACTCACGAGGCACAGGCCAGCGCGTGGCTGGTACCAAGCACACAGCTGATGGGTTCTGGATCTGATGTATAGACTGCTGGCGTCTCACTGAGCCTGTGTTAAACCACGCATCCGAGGACCAAGAGCAGAGGTGTCTGTTCCTGGCTACAGAGCTTCCCGGAACAGCAGCGCTGGCCAGACACAGCTCCACTTCCCAGACCTCACATGGCTCCTGGGTGCCCCGGGGCATTTGGACATGCTGTTAGCACTGCCCAGACCAGCCATTCTTGCACCACCTCTCCGCACTTCACCTGGCAAAGCCAAGACTTACAGGACAAGAGGTTCTTCACGGTACGACCCTCCAGGCCTGCGGCTTTTGCCTTAGTTGCGTTCCCTAGGCGCTCTGGACTAAGCTGGGGAATGCAGCCCTCATGCAGTGCTTTGATATCTAGCCTCTGTTCTGAGTTCCCCCAAGGCGAGCCTTTGCCTGCCTTATTTGAAGGTCGAGCCTGCAGCTCACAGCCTAGGTTTGAGAGGCACATGGACAGCCACAGCCACTTCCAGCCCTGCTAACTCCGAACAAGCTGGTCAGCTTCACAGAGATCGGCGAAGTTGAAGCAGCACATTACCCCCTTAGTCAATACGGAGCTGTGGCAACAACCACCGAAAATTACGATTTTTACAATGCTACAAACAGAGAGCAGACTAACACAGAAATGACCCTCGATAACGAACTTGAGGATTTCTTGCTTTATGGTCTTGCCCGAATCCACCTGGGAATAAAAGCTGGATTTGAATCATGGCATCTTTAGCTGGGGATCAATGACATGCTACTGACAGTGAAGCCGAATGGTTCAAAGCAGACAGGCACATGCATGGATGTAAAAGGGGACATGTGAGTATCTTCGCAAGGCTGTGGCTGTTCTGGGGGCAGACACTGTGGCGCAGCAGGTGAAGCTGCTGTCTGTGACGCTGGCATGCCATAGGAGTGCCCGTTCAAGTCCTGGCTGCTCCACTTCCGATCCAGCGCCCTGCTAAGGCACCTGAGGAGGCAGCAGAAGATGGCCCCTGCTAAGCATGTGAGAGACCCAGAAGAAGCTCCTGGCTCCTGGCTTTGGGCCAGCCCAGCTAGGGCCATTGCCGCCATTTGGGGAGTGAACCAGCAGGTGGAAGATCTCTTGGTCTCTCTGCCTCGCCCTCTCTCTGTAACTCTGCCTTATCTTATGTTCTTAGATCTGGGAAGCTCCAGAGCAGAGATAAAATGTTGTCAATACCAGCAAAGCTGATCTGTAGTCTGTAACAGAAACAGGGCGCATTTGGGAAAGAAATGAATCCATGAAAATCAATTCTGGATGATTTTGTTTGGTCCCATTTAGAAGAATGAGCTCACAGAAGCACAGGGGCTGTGGAATGTTTTTCTTTTGACCCAGAGAATAAGCTGAACCGATCTCCACTCTAACGATTCCTTTATGTATTATTAATTAGCATTGAGCGCTCTTGTTTTGCTTTATTCCTTCGCTGCTGGGGGTGGGTAGATGTGGGATTCTCTGAAGTGTCTGTCGATTATTCACTTCTGAAAAGGAGCTGGACTCCCAGCACCTCGGCCTTCGGCCCGCCGCAGCCAACTGAACAACTCCTGGGTGCCCATGGCTGGCCGTGTGCATGCGGGGCCTGGTGTTCTCACCACACACAGCATGGTGACCGCAGGGGTACCTGTCTGGGACCCGCTGTCTTCCTTGGACAGCGCCCCTGAGGCACAGAGCTGGTGGTCTGGATGGCATTCTTCCCTAAGTGCTGTTTTTCTTTTTTAAAGATTTATTTATTTATTTGAAAGTCCGAGTTACACACAGAGAGAAGGAGAGGCAGAGAGAGAGGTCTTCCATCTGTTGGTTCACTCCCCAATTGGCCACAATGGCCCGAACTGTGTTGGTCTGAAACCAGGAGCCAGGAGCCTCCTCCATGTTTGCCACGCAGGTGCAGGGGCCCAAGCACTTGGGCCACTCCCTAGTGCTTTCCCAGGCCACAGCAGAGCACTGGATTGGAAGTGGAGCAGCTAGTACTTGACCCGGCACCCACATGGGATGCCAGCACTGCAGGCTGCGGATTTACCCGGCACGTCACAGCCCCCACCAAGTGCCTTTTAACAAGACAACTCTGTAACTTCTTCACTGTGTACTGTCAAATGTTTCTAACTCACTCATCAATTACTACGGCGTCTACCACACATGAGGCAAGGCAGCTGGGGTCCCAGCCGGGGACATGGAAAGTTTCTTTTTTCAGGGGGTTTGTGCTCTAATTTGGGGGCAGTGATAAGCAGGTAACTACCTACATGAAACATGAAGGGGGCACATTACATGTTACATACCAGAATGGACACGCACATGCCAGAATAGCATTGCACACGTAACAGCATAGTCTGAGTATGCAGCACAGGTTGCCCAGAGGTTACACTGCATGTGATATGCAACAGGAGAATAAATAATGGCGCCTTGGAGCTGCGGCACAGGTCTGTGATAAAAACAGGCTGCCTGGCTGACCACAACAGTGATGCTGCCCTGGGCTTATCCCTCGGGCAGTAATGACAAGGGAAGGCTACTAAATACCAAATATGCAGGACACCCAGCCCGTGAGGACAGCAGTGGGCCACTGCTAGCCAGCCGGAGGCCAGATGGGTGCTTGGACAAGGAGGGCAAAGTGGCTCTGACAGTCTGGGTGCACACGAGCCACCTGGGGGCGTGGTGTGCTTGGGCCTTACCCCGTTCTTGCCGCCCTCGGCTGCCTGTTTCTAACTCCCACGCTCTCTTTCTACAAACTGCGAGATGGAGCTGTGGCAGCGTGATGGTCTTAGAGCAAAAGAAACAGATGTCTATGGCTCTGTGTGTGTTGCTCTTAGCGGGAGGGTGTGGTCTTTAGATGGGGGCAGACCTATGGCATCTCCCAGGGCTACTGGAGGGGCGTGGGGCTGAGACTCCGCCAGCTGTGGCAAAAAGCTGCCTTCCCTGGCACTGAGGGCATAACCA
This sequence comes from Lepus europaeus, assembly GCF_033115175.1. Lineage (NCBI taxonomy): Eukaryota > Metazoa > Chordata > Mammalia > Lagomorpha > Leporidae > Lepus > Lepus europaeus. Next base: position 68,462,322 of record NC_084845.1, on the reverse strand, counting down.
GGGGGAGAACATGCATGGAGGTTCATGTGGAGATCAACACATCCTGAATTTAATTATGAAAGAGTGACTACCGCAGCAAATCGTCTGGCTGTCTGGTCTACCTCCACAAATGACTTAAAGAAGCAGCCCCAGGGTAGGTGACTTTTTTTTTTTAAATCCAGATGTTTTGATATCACACACACACAGCTCACACTTGACACAGGCATTTTCAACAATGCAACCTAGGGCGCCCTGCTGTCTGCGAACCGTGACGTCAGGGACACACGCGCCGCCCACCGCCTCAGCCGGCAGTGTGCTGTTGGAAGATGCCTTCTATTTACAGACCCCAGCAGGAACCTTTCCTGTCGCCCTCCTTCCATCAAGAACTCCAGCTGCGGATCCAACGGTTCAGCTGCCTCCGAGAAGTGAACCCTGGAGGGTGCCGTGGAGGATTTCCCGATTTCCCACGGCCTTGGTGCAGAAGAAGCGAGCAGTGACCTCACCGCTTCCACGTGAAGACGCGCGTGCGATGGGGGTGCTGGCTGCTTTGCAGCAGACTGCTCTTCAGTTATGGGTGGGCACCTTGCAGAGCTGCAGGGGGCCCCTGAGCGCCCTCGCGCAGCCGGCTGGCTGGAACAAGACAGAGCAGGCTCTGATGTGATCTGGATGGACAAACGCTGCTGTTGGCAGAGCTGGAAATAGCTGGGACCACGCACTGAACTCACATGGTTCCATTCTCCCCAAATACCCCATTTTTAAATATTTTCTTTACATATTGGCACACCCTGTCACTCTGAACAAAGCATGGGCTGAAGACCCCATCATTTAAAACCTCAGCCGCATGGAACACTGTCAGATATGCGGTTCCACCGCGTCGGAGACAGAAGTCTCACATTTTTCACCATAATGGCCGTAAAAAGCTTCGCAAGGAGGGGAAGTCTAACCCATTCACAAAAACATTTCGTCATCTTTGAAGACTTAGCTGGTGGCTCAAAGGTCCTGGACCCCGGCCTCCAGAAACGTCCCCTGAGTCAGATAATGGGAACGGGCCCATCTTCTAAGAAGCAGGCGGATGGCCGCCTTCTGGATGAATCCCTAGCGAGCAGGTGCGATGCAGTCAGTGTTTGGGCACAGGCACATCTGAATTTAAAGGGCTCACAGCAGGCAATGGAGCTCTTATGGAAGGAGCAGAATTGCACCTGAAGACTCACAATGCATGCACTCTGGGGGACTGGAGGCTTGCATTTCCTTCAGGGAGACTTCTGCTGTAAGATGGCTGTCCAGGTGTACCCTGTCTAACGGCACACCTGGAACTGCCAAAAACAGACGGGGAGACCCCAGGGAGTTAAGGAAACTCAGCTATTCACATCGACTCGAGAGCACAGGAATCGGAAAGCAACGCTTGCCTTCAACTACCCCCCTTCGGCTTTCCTGGATTTAGAGCCCCTGCTCGATGATCAATGTCCAGGAGGAGACTGAAGAGTGAGAAGCCACTGGAGGCCATCGCGCTCACTGAAATAAGCCGGATCACAAACGACAAATATCCTATGTCGCTCTGATTTGTGGTAGCTAATACACAGAGTACAAACGTACTGTCAAGTGTGTGAGTGAGCTGACATCTTGAGGTTTGGTGTTTAAAGCCCTTGCCTAGCTCCTAGTCTTTTTAACTTACTACTTGTAACTCATTATTTAGTGGAGGATTAAGCCTGTGAGCAGAAGGTAAGTGCAAGTTATCGCAAAAATTGAGAGGAAAAAGAAAGAAGGGAAGGGAGGAGGCAGGGAGGAAGCATCACTGTGTGGTTCAAAGTGTACACAGATTTATGTAAATAAGGAATTCTCTAACTTTACTGACGTGAGTTGATTTTGAAGCAAGTGGTGTGACAGGGGGTGGGTGGTGTCACCCAGAGAAAGCCTTGTGATGCGTCTGTCCACCCTGCTTTCCTGCAATTCTCTAGGTTAAAACACAACCTAGAGTTGTTTTCCTTGTTTATGGTAAGTGGGGGAAGCTCATTCTAGAACAACCCTTAAATCTGGAATACATCAGAGCATGGACTTGAGAGAAAGCCTGTTTGATACAGCACCTACTGGAAGGTTCTGGAAAGTGACCATGGCAACAAGGATGTGAGGGTCAGAGATCCTGGAGAGGGCGCTCACTGAAGCGAGACTGACACTCTACGGAACTCTGACCTCTAGGGCGGTTTCTAAAGTGAGAGCAGAAGGAAGAGACGCTGAGAATCCCCACAGGAAGTGCTGGTCCAGAGCCCAGGGCCCACAGCTGTCAGCCAGGTCAAGGGGCCAAGAGGAAGGGAACCGGAATCGCAAGTCAGCCAGGGTGGGAGGAGCCCCTGCGAGCAGACCAGGCCTTCAGGTAGGACGCCAGACAGGCTGTGTCCTGGGGAAAAGGAAACCCAGAGCTAGACCTGGAACTGAAGCCTGTGGCCCAGCAGCGAGCCAACTCAGTCTCAGGACGACTTGAAGTCACCCTGTCCTTCTCTAATCGGTTCACAGAGATCAAAGCAGATCCTTCGTGGAAGAACACATCAACCGGAGCCTTATGTTATCTCTGTGAGCTTTATTTCCATTCTCCATAATTAAATTAAAAACCTCTAGGTCTGTCAGGGAGCCAGAATAAATGACTAAAATTCAAGATAAAAAATTATAGTAGATGTGATCTAGTTATTGGAGCTGTCATATACTGAATTTTAAATAACTTGGCCCAAACACGCAATGAAATACGTGAGATGCAGATTTTCCTCAGAGACCTTTGTGCTATAAAAGAAGTGGAAGTGGCTTAGTTAAGAGACAATAAATGGAATCAAGCAGTAGACAGGTATGACAGCAGATTAAATAGGGTAGAAGAGAGGGTGGACGTGAAAGCAGGACAGCAGAATTGAGAGGAGTGTGCACGAGGAGTGTGTGTGTGAGGAGTGTGTGTGTGAGGAGTGTGCACGAGGAGTGTGTGTGTGAGGAGTGTGTGTGTGAGAGGAGTGTGTGTGTGAGAGGAGTGTGTGTGAGGAGTGTGTGTGAGGAGTGTGTGTGTGTGAGGAGTGTGTGTGTGTGTGAGGAGTGTGTGTGTGAGAGGAGTGTGTGTGTGAGAGGAGTGTGTGTGTGAGGAGTGTGTGTGTGTGAGGAGTGTGTGTGTGAGGAGTGTGTGTGTGAGGAGTGTGTGTGTGTGAGGAGTGTGTGTGAGGAGTGTGTGTGTGAGGAATGTTTGTGTGAGGAGTGTGTGTGTATGTATGTGTGTGTATGTGTGTGTGTGAGGAGTATGTGTAAGAGGAGTGTGTGTGTGAGGAGTGTGTGTATGTGTGTGTATGTGTGAGGAGTGTGTGTGTATGTCTGTGTGTGAGGAGTGTGTGTACGTATGTGTGTGTGTGTGTATGAGGAGTATGTGTAAGAGGAGTGTATGTGTGAGGAGTGTGTGTAAGAGGAGTGTGTGTGAGGAGTGTGTGTGTATGTGTGTGTATGTGTGAGGAGTGTGTGTATGTGTATGTGTGTGTGAGGAGTGTGTGTATGTGTGTGTGTGGGGAGTGTGTGTGTGAGGAGTGTGTGTGTATGTGTATGTGTGTGTGAGGAGTGTGTGTATGTGTGTGGGGAGTGTGTGTGTGAGGAGTGTGTGTGTGAGGAGTGTGTGTGTATGTGTGTGTATGTATGTGTGTGTATGTGTGTGTGAGGAGTGTGTGTATGTGTGTGTGGGGGGAATGTGTGTGCATGTGTGAGGAGTACATGTGTATGTGTGTGTGTTTGTGAGGAGTGTGTGTGTGAGGAGTGTGTGTGAGGAGTGTGTGTGTGTATGTGTGAGGAGTGTGTGTATGTGTATGTGTGTGTGTGAGGAGTGTGTGTATGTGTATGTGTGTGTATGTGTGTGTATGTGTGTGAGGAGTGTGTGTATGTGTGTGTGGGGAGTGTGTGTGCATGTGTGAGGAATACATGTGTGTGTGTGTGTGTGAGGAGTGTGTGCGCACAGTTAATTGTACTATCTCACCCCTAGAAGGAGGACACACCGGGCAGAAGGACCATCTGAGAGCTGTGGCTGTGAGCTGAACCGCTTAAGGAACAAGCATGGTTGGTAAAACCTGAATCACAAGTTGACATTTTGCAGTAAAACTCTTTTCAAAGTCAAAAACAAAGCAGTGGGGGCCGGCCCTGTGGCTCAGTAAGCTAAGCCTCCCCCTGCAGTGCCAGCATCCCACATGGGCACCGGTTTCTGTCCCAGCTGCTCCACTTCTGACTGAGCTCTCTGCTATGCTGGGAAAAGAGTGGGAGATGGCCCAAGTGGGTTTGGGCTCCTGCACCCACATGGGAGACCCAGAAGAAGCTCCTGGCTCCTGGCCTTGGATCAGCACAGCTCTGACTATTGTCATCTTTTGGGGTGTGAACCAGCAGATGAAAGATTCTCTCTCTTTCTTCCTCTCTCTCTCTCTCTCTCTCTCTCTCTCTCTCTGTCTATAACTCTGACTCTCAAATAAATAAAACCTTAAAAAAAAAAAAACCCAAAGAAGTGATTTAAAAAGCAGTCATAAAAAAGAGCCACATTTCTTTCATGGAGGGGGAAGTAATGCTGACAGGAAACCTTTGACAAAGACAGTAGAGATCAGAACACAAAGAAATGACATATTTAAAGAGCTGCAAAAAACAACTGTCAACGCAGCTTCTGCAGGCATGAAAATACACCTCAAAAACTCATGCCCAAAAATGTTTTGTGACAAACACGAGAACTTGTCACCAGCAGATCAGCAGTGCTTTTTAGATAAAAGGAATTCTTTCAGCAGAAGGAAAATTACTCCCACACGAAGCACAGCAATGTTGAAGAATTAATGACACAAAGGGTAACAAATAGGCAAATACAATGAATATATATTAGAAGAGAGCATTTTTGTAAAATTCAAAATGTGCATAGAATTAAAACATGACAACCGTAGCTCAAAAGGCAACAGGGAGGCAAAAGCATTCAAATGTTCTAAGGTTTGTGCATTATTCAGGAAGTGATAAAATCTTAGATTCTATAATCGAGATTCTATATGGAAAATTCAGAAACTGCAAAATGTATATGAAAATCAAAGGTATGGTAAGTTACTAGAGCTGAATAGGAAATGAGAATAAATCCAGACAAGGTAAGAAATATGAAAAAAGAAATATGTAACAATATAGCAAGTACAGAGAAAACATTAAGATTAATACATTTAGACCCAAATATGATACTTGCATTAAATGTAAGTGGACAAAATAATCCAAGTAAGAAGAGGAGGCCTGCAAGAATTAATAAAAATAAAAATCTAATGCTATTTATGAGACATACTCCAAATATAGGATTACAGAAAACTTGAGAGAAAACGATGCAAGGAAATGATGACGTTGACCAAAACAAAGCCAGAACAATTACTCTAAGATACATGAGATGACCATGAAGATAAAGGCGTTTCCCAGGACAGAGGGCTAAGTTTCCTAATGACAAATGTCAGGGTGAAAGGAAGATTAAAAACAATTATAAGTGTGTATGAATACAGCAATGTGGCCTCAAAAGTATTAAAAAAATGTATAGAACAGGAGAAACAGACACATCGATAATCACAGATATCATATCTACTCTTTTAATAATCGACAGAATATGTGGATTAGTAAAATGTATGTGATGAATTTGAACAAAAATTATTAACCTTATCTAATGGCTGTACACTGAACATGATCCTAACAACTGGATAAGTCACATTATTTTCAACTGTGCATGGAGCACTGATTAACATTGTTCATATTTGGTGTTGTAAAGCAAGTTACAAACGTCAGGGGACTTTAATCACCAAACACGTTCTTGAGCCCCTGACTAATTACCTTAGTTAGTAATGGCAAAGGGCAAACTAGAAACACCTCCAAATGTAAAATATTAAGAAACAGACGTCAAGAAAACCATGGATGAGAAAAGCAATACAAAGGAAATTTGAAACCACGTTTGAACTGAATTATACTGAAAATAAGAATGCTCCAAATTACATATTATAGAAGGCAACCAGAGCCAGCTTACTGGGGAACTGAGATAGCCTCACATTCATACACTAGGAGAAAAAGAGACCGAAAATCACTCATCTAAGTATCATTTGATGAGGTTTGGAAAAGTAGAGTAAATGATACTCAAAGAGGCGGAAGGAGCTAAGGAAATTTACAATAGAGAAAAACCAAAACAGCAGAAAGCTGCTTCTTCAACAAGAGCAATAAAACTGATAGACTAATTAACCCAAAAGAGAAGAGCAAGTGGACAAATTCCTACAAAGACATAACTGATCAAACTGAAAGAGAAATAAAAGGTCTGAACTGTTTTACATCTATCTAGAAATTAAATCTTCGGAGTAGGCAAGAAACAGGACACAGGCAGCATGCCTTATCAAGTAAGAGATGAAAGAACTGGACTTCATTAAAACCGAGAGTCTCTTGTCATTAGGAGAGTGCAGAGGCAAGCCAGAGAGGAGGAAGATGTTGGCCACACGGGACTGGCTCAGGGGACTCACGTGGGGAATACGTAGAGGACCACACAGCGGAAAGGGAGAGATGGAGAGCAAACGACGGTGGGGCCTGAGCAGGCACTAAACCCAATGTGGAGACCCGGGCGGCGGCAGCGGCTAGGATGTTGATCGGACGCCCGCAGCCCACCTGGAGGGCCTGGGTTTGAGTCCCAGCTCTGCTCCTGCTTACAGCCTTCAGCAGAGACGGCTGGGGTTGTTGGGTCCTTGCTACCCACGTGGGTGCCCAGGAAGGAGTCCCCAGCCCATGAGTTTGGCTTGGCCCAGTCCCAGATGTGCCCATTTGGAGAGTGAACCAGTGGATGGGCAATCTCTCACTCTCTCTCTTGCTCTCTCTCTCTCCCCCTGCCTCTCCCTTTCAAGTAAACAAAATAAACAAAGATGAAAATAAAAGTGGAATCCCAAAGGGCAGTAGATGAATGAAAGATGATCACTATCATTAGCTCTCAGGAAAATACAAATGAAAATCGCAGTGAAAAACCACTCCACATACCTTAAAAAGGCTAAAAATAATAACAGTCAAAAAATCTGACAGTAACAAATCTCAGGAGTGATTTCTAGGAATCAAAATTCTCGCTGGCCGTTCCTGTTCTCGCTGGCCGTTCCTGTGTGAACTGGAACGACCACTCTGGAGAAGCTATCCACAAAGGATGACCCCAGAGTCTCACTTGTAGGCACATCCATTCACAGGTGCACCAGAAGACCCATTTTACAACGATTACTCCACTCTTATCCACACTAGCCCCCAATCGGAAACAGCTCAAAGGCTCCATGTGAGAGAATAAACGAGAAATCTGAAGGGAGGATGTATTCCTGTGGCAATGTCACACAGGTTATGGCTACAGGCCACAGCGTGGCTGGACCTCAGTGCTGGCTGGCACGGGCACACCGTGCAAGTGCACTCACGGGAACGTAAGTACTAGGGGACCTCGGCCACCGTGACAGTGCTCGCAGGGCTGTCTCAGGGCACTAGGAGAGGCTCCAGGAAGCCCTCGTCTGCTGTCCACACTGCATTCCTGGATCTGGGTGCTGTGCTGACTTGTTGAGAATTAGCCCAGAATTCGAGTTTGTTTCTGTAAGGAAATGATACATTTATTACAATGACAAAGAGTTGAGAGCACCAAGATGTCCATCCGCAGACGACTGGACAGACAGAACAGGCTAGACCCGCAGATGGAGCCATCACAGGCACGAAGGGGAAGGAAACGCTGAAGCCTGCGATGACGCCGATTAACCCTGAAAACACACCCAGCGAGAGGAGACAGCCACGAAGGACCACATGGTGTGTGATTCCAGCTAAATGACATACCCCAAATAAACAAATCCAGAGACAAGTAAGTCCTGGCCAGGGTCGGGGAGGCAGGGGAATGGGCAGAGTTTCTTTGTGGGGTGATGCAAATGTTCTGAAATGAGAGAGCGGCGAGGGTTACATAACTGTGCATGTGCCAAAAACCCACAGACCAAAAAAAAAAAAAACCCACAGACCGCACATTTCAAAAGGGTGAACTTTATAGTATGTAAGTTATATCTCAATAAAACTGTTACTAAAAAAAATTAATGTTGTATGAAGCACAAGTGATAAAGTTAAGGAGTGAAATAGATACTAACTCGACATCATTCTGAATAATTCATTAAGACCAAAAGATAAATTTCTGGGTTAAGGAATGAAACAGCTCCTTGATTGATAAACCTAACCAAGAGGAGTGGATCATAATGAACGAACAGGAAAAAGATTTAGAGTCTTGCCAATCTGACCTGCCAAACTGACATCCATAAAGATAACAAAAAACTCAGAATATGCCACAAAGCAGGCACCTGGTGACAGCCTGGTTAATGAGTGCCATTGGCTTAAGATGGGTCATTGCGCAAGGACTCAGTTATGGGATAGAAACTGGACAGAGAGTCGCTCAGACTTGACAACAGTTCTCAACATTGATATGGAGTTTCCAATAACGAAATGTATCGCGGAGGCAAAGATTTTAAATGTTTCTAACCCAATAACAATTTACACAAATTCCTATCAGTGCTGCTGGAGGAGCGACTGGACACTGTGCTGGCCTATTTCCAGAGAAGAGTCCATCACATGATTGTCATACAACGAAGAAGCGGCCACACAGTTTGCAGCCAGACGTGGGAGAGGAGAAGGGTCACACAATCCCAGAGGCAGTCATTTAACAGAATAGTCCTGTTAAAAAGTCAGCATCCCAAAGGAAAGTAAGGTTCTCGGGCACTGTGTGTTCTCGAAGGCCCCACACTGCCACTTGGACATGGGAGGCTGGCCCCCTGGGGATGGCTGCCTGTGGCCCTGCCCGCCCGCTTCTGTCTCCCGTCAGCTGCCTGTGGCCCTTTCCGTGTGCCGAAGCATTTGCCTAGAGCTCACTGCCAAGCTGGAAGCCAGCGCCTTTCACACTTACGTCATTCTTAGAACAGTTATTGTAATCTTAGACATCAAACACCAGAAAGAAATTCTAAATTATTCTAGTGGCCATTCCAAGATCCAGCGTGGAAATGAAATTGATTGAATAAATTGTTCAATGTCTTTTTTTTTTAAATTATGACCATTTTTAAACTCCTTTTTAAAAAAAAAAAAGATTTATTTTTTATTTGAAAGGCAGAGTTACGGGGAGGGGGAGAGAAAGAAAGAATCTTACACCTACTGGTTCACTCCCCAAATGGCTGCAATGGCCAGCCCTGGGCCAGGACAAAGCCAGGATCCAGGAACCAGGAGCTTCATCTGGGTCTCCTATGTGGGTGCAGGGGCCCATATGGGATGCCAGTACTGCAGACGGTGACTCTACCCACTACACCACAGCATCAGCCCCTCAAATTCCTTTTAAAGTAAATGGGGACCTTCTTAATGCCCGTGCCAGGAGATTTATGTGACAACGTTAACCAGTCAGTATTTGCTGCCAGCAATTATGTTCTAGGCACACGTGAGAAGTCTTTCCTAAATAAATAAATAAAATAAATAACTGGGGAAAGGACAGACAAGTCTCCTCACCGCACCTGAGAGCGGGGCTCCCACTTCTATTTCTAACTCTGGCTTTGGAGACCACCCCCGCAGTTCCTAAGACTTCACAACACCTTACGTAGGAGCTTCGGAATTAACACGTGATGGAGTTGCTAGACGCACAGCAAAGTTTCCACACGACTGCCACGCCAAATCTGCATGAAAGTCAACGAGTAAAAATCGATCTCACGTATCAGTAGCAATTGCAAACACAGTCTAGGCTCAGCATACCCAGCGACACCGTTCTCAACTCCAAACTCCCTCCAGGAGGCGTTTGGCAAATACTGAATGACGAGCTGCATACCGGGACACGACAGAGAATCTCAGAAACACAGCAACGTGACCCCAGCTTTCCAACAGGTTTACAGGCAGAGTAAATGAACCCAAGGGGAATCGACAAAGGGATTTACTTTGCTCTACGAATTTGCTGTAAAAAATAACCTTCAAGATATTCCTTTCCCGCAACAACTCTGTTGTCAAGGGTTGCAACAAGCCAACTGAAGACGGAATTATTTCTCATTCTCCTCGACACATATGGGAGGTGAAGGAGATGCAAATTGATGGCGCTTGGGCTTCTAAGGGAGCTCTCTAAATGATATTTACTTTGCTGGTCCTCCTGCACCTTTCTCATTCTCCGCTTCTTCTTGTCTCTTATTGGACATGATGGCTGGCACTTCAGTGACCCTATTGTACCACGAGGCAGCCCTGAGGAAGCCAGAGTAGAAAGGTCAGAGGAGTGTGGGAAATTGATGACGTCATGGCATCACCAAACCAGCCTAGGACCATCTACCTGCTATCTACCTTCCAATCAATCAATCAATCAACCAACCAATCAAATCAGAGTAACACAGAGAAAGGGAGAGACACACGGATGAGATCACCCATCTATTGGTTCACCCCCGAGATAGCCTCAGTGGCCAGAGCTGGGCCAGGGAGAAGCCAGAAGCCAGGAACCTCATCTGGGTCTCTCCCATGTGTTGCAGGGGCCTCTTTTTGCTGCTTTTCCCAGCCCATTAGCAGGGAGCTGGATCAGCAGAGCATCCAGGACATGAACTGATGTCCACAGGCTACGCCGGCATTGCAGGCGGAGGCTTTACCCACTGTGCCACAAAACTGGTCCCCAACCTGCAGACTTCCATGTGGGAGAAACCATGCCTCTGTTTTGTTTCACACAGTGCTACTTCCAGTCTCTGTCATTTGTGACCAAAAACAACTTCCTGTTCCAGCAGAAAAAAAAGATGCATTTCTGTGGAGATGGGACATCATGTCAAACAGGATCCCTGAAAACGCCTGTCTTCTCCCGGCAGACACACACTCCTATGAGCTTCCGTAGAAACGCCCTGAGAGACGCGAACGTTTCCGTAAGACGACATCTCTGGCGGGTTTCTGCACATCCCCGGCACTTCCTTGCTGGAACGACCAAACCTTCCCCATCTCTAAACACTGCCTCAACTTCGACATCACGAGCTGTGTGCTTCTCCGCGGTTCCAGCTCCTGCCGGAGACCCTGCAGCTGGCCCAGGCCTCGCCGGGAGCTCTTCTCTCCCCAGAGGCTTCCCTTGGTGTGATCTGCTCTGGTTCCCAGCCTGACCTTACCGATCTGCCCTCTGTCTTCCACAATTCCTCTTCCTTTAGACCTCCGGAGTCTTCCCCGAGCATTCTGAGGTGCTGGGCAGACTCACTGCTCACCCACCATGTAGGAGGAGAGGGCAGCCTTCCCGTACGGAGGGCAGACGACCCTTTGCATAAGAAGTCATTTGACCTTCGACGTTCTAGAAGGTCACATCATCTTACCAACATCTTCCCCACCACCACTTTCTTCACCACTGCCTTCGTCCCTCCAGCCTCATCAGCAGGGTCCTGCCGACCTCGCTCCTTTTTTCCCTTTTTATTTTTAATTTATTTTTTAAGGAATACAAATTTTGTAAGCACAGCTTTAGGGAGATATTTATTTTTCCCACCCACTCTCCCACCCCTCCTCCTCCTCTCTTTCCCCTTCCCAGTCCCATTCTCCATTAAGTTCATTTTCCATTAACTTTGTACACAGAAGACCAACTGTATACTAAGTAAAGATTTCAACAATTTGTACACACATGCACACACACACAAATGTTTGAGAACTGGTTTTACAGTTAACTCTCAGTACAACTCATTGAGGACAGAGGTCTTGCATGGGTAGTAAGTGCACAGTGACTCCTGTTGTTAATTTAACAGTTAACACTCTTATGTATTATGTCAGTGACCACCCAAGGCTCTTGACATGAGCTGCCTGGGCTATGGAAGCCTTTGAATCCACAATCTCCATCAGTATTTGGACGAGGCCATGAGCAAAGCAGAAGTTCTCTCCTCCCTGTAAAGTACTGCCAACCTCTCTACATCCCAGCACCATCCTTATCACCTCCACCTTTTGTCCCCAGCACGCTGGAGAGCACCAAGTGACAGCACTCGTGGAGAGCTTTTCAGATTCGCTCACTCAGCAATCACGAGGACCTAACGAGGAGCTTCTGGGAGCAGCCCACTGGCGGGTGAAGAAGCTGCGACCCACGGCAGTGAACCGCTTACTCTACACGGCTGGTCTGTGGGGTTTTGATCCAGTGTGGCTCCAGGACCCATTCTCCCCTTCCTACAATATCATGTCTGATAATTCTGTATCTGCAGTGGATGAGGCACTTCCCGAGACGCTGACGTGCGAATTTAATGTATCTGATGGTGGTCAGGCCTCCCTGGGGATGGCTAATGTTTGACAGCCGTCTGACGTCCTGGCTACCTCCCTGCCTGTCTCCCTTTCTTACTTGCCTCTCTGTGAGTTCAGACATCAGCTCTGACCTCCGGGAGTCCCAAACTCATTTATCTGAACACGAGCTTTGTGCTTTTGCCAAAACCTACAGGGGACTGCTCTTTCATTCTGATCATCACTGTCACTTACTTAAGGTCTGTGTTACAGTCATCCTGGAGTTCCATGATATCAACAACAACGAGCAAGTGTGTGGTGGACAGTGTTGGGTGTGACTAAACGTGGATTTCTTCTGTTCCTGAGTGACAGGGTAAACACAGGGTGCACTGAAGTAACCAATCTCCCACAGCCGGTGACACGGCTAAGTCCTAATTTGGGTCGGGGTCATCCTACTGTTGTTTTCATTGCTGTGACTTTTGTGAATATCACCTCGTGCCTTGGATTCTAATTTTGAAATAGGTTCTGCGGTCAACAGGTATCCTCCAGTGACTGTCCCAGGGAGCACTGGCCCAGTATGACGTGGAGGCGGCCCAAGGGGTAAGGGAGTGGAGACCCTGCAGGCCACACACCTCCCTCTTAAAGGAACACACGACCCCTCAACGTGATTGACAAGTGCTGTGATGCAAGACATCTTTTACCCTCTTCAACCCAGCGATCCTCCCCTCCCCTCTATTTGACCATGGGATTTTTGTATCTGCCACCCTCGCTCTCCCCTGGCCCATGCGGTAACTTGTGGGACTAATCTCTTGGAACACCGGTCTGAGGAACAGGGAGAAAACGAGCCACGTGGACCAGCGGTTCTGGGAAGTCATGGAACGCAGCTGCCTGGAGCTGCCGTGCGATGTGCTGTTTTGAGGTTCAAATTTCAAGTGCCCACAACGCCGCTGGGAGAGAGGGAGAGCTCTACCTCCTGCTAGAGCCATGGAAGGCCACAGGTGGAGAGACTGTGTGGCCTCCCCTGTCCCAGGCCCCTGGGGTAGCCCAGGGATTCCCCAGAGAGGGGCGGGCTGGTCCACACATGGGCCTTTTCTCCCCACGCCTTGGAGGGGGCAAGTATCAGTGGCAGATGAGGGAACTCGGCATGTCTATTATGAACAATTTCACTTCCTGTTTCTGTAACTGTCCGTCTACCCATGACCTTGTAGCTCTCCTCTAGATTGTCTGAGCTTCACGACAACATGAATGGAACCAAGCTCGCACAGCCCGAGGAGGCTCAGACCTAAGGTGGAGAGCATCGTGGCGGGCGGATGTGGTCAGGTTTGCCAAGCACCAGAGGCCACCACACTTGCTGTCTATGCTCTTCACCTGGTCAGCAAGAGGGGCGCCAAAACCCTGCCCACTCAAGACGCCATGACCTGAGCCCATTTGAACGAGATGCGAGGGGAAAGTGGCTTCCTAGCGTGGGTACACATGGGACTCTGTGCGCCAAGCCCTTTCCTAAATGCTGCTCTGTCGGCTCCGTGGTGATCCACGGCCCCAGGCGCAGGAGCTGAGGGTGAGTAATGGCTTTCCTAGACCAGCTAACTCGCTTGTTATTTATAAGCTCCGGGGCCACCTTGTTACTGCCAAGGAAATTTGCTTTACCTCCTTGCTGCTGCTCCTCTGGCCTCTCCATCTGCGCTTGCCAACAACACAGTTATTGTTATGCTAAAACCACACCGGGCACTTGCATAAGTCAGAGCCAAACAACACCAACACCGATAAAACTAGGAAGACGGCCCTTTGGCACTGAAAGTTATTTTCTTATGGCCTTGCCCAAGATTCAGTGCCTTTGTTCTCACAGCATTCTGGAGTTTCAGCTCCACGCACGCACCCAATAAAAACAGGAGGAAGAATGCCAGCGAACAACACTGTTTGCTCGCGCAAAGGAGGGTGTGGATTCCACCAACAGGGAGACAGCAGTGGCCACGGTCCACGGAATTGGTCGTGGCCAGTGCCCACGGCTGTGGCCGCTGTCGTGGTACCTGGCAGGGGTTTACCTCTTTCTTGGTGAACTTCGGGGAGTGATCATTCTTGTCATCGATCACGATCGTGGCTGTGGCGGTGCCCGTCAGCCCCACATCCAGTCCAGCCATGTCCTGAGCCTCGATGATCAACTCGTACTTGGGGTTCTCCAGGGTCTACAAAGCGAAAACACAGCAGAGAAAGTGGCATTCAGATTCGGCTACTGCTTTGGAAAGGTGACGAGGATGTTGGGTGCTCCACGGATTCTTCATCAGTGCCAACTTTTTACTGATTATGTAGAAATGCACGTTCACCATCTCTCCAGTACAAGACAGTCGATGTTCAGACTGGGGTTGGCTGTGGGATGTAATCTACCCCCTGCTCTTGTTTAAGGGGGCATGGGGCATGTTCCAGAATGTTCCACCTTGTGCACACCTACAGATGCCATTTCACAGCGGCCTCCTGAAGCTGATCCGAAAACGAGGCTGACCTTGACGGTGAGATTAGCACAAAGGTGGCAGCCTGTGAACGCGACTCCCTGAGCAGTCTGACGGGCCAGGACTGGATCAATGGGCTCCATGAAAACCATAAAAATTCATCTTTCCAAGAAGCAACGTCACATGCAATTCTGTTCCCTTTCACAGGTGCAAAAACAAAAACAAAAACAAAAACAAAAAAATCCAACCGAGGTTGAGAGTCACTTAGAAAGAACTTTCATATCCCGTTAGGCCCCTGGTCCCACGGATGTTAACTATGGAAGACATGTTTTAAAAAGTGTTTTAAATTTACCTGAGAGGGAGGGCGGGAGCAAGATTGAGGGAGGGGGAGAGTGGCCAGTGGAGAGAAGGCCCCCATCCACTGGTTTACTCCTTGGATGCCTGCAATAGCCAGGAGGTGGCCAGGCCTAAGTCTGGAGCTGAGAATTCAATTCAGGTCCCCCAGGTGGGCAGCAGGGACCCAGTCACCAGAGCCACCGTCGCTGCCTCCCAGGATGTGCCTCGGCACAAAGCTCAAGTCAGCAGCCAGAGCCAGGCATCGAGCCCAGCTATTCTCATACAGGATGTGTGTGTCCTAAGAGCTAGGCTAAACACCCACCCTGCAAATACATTTTAATCCACGCATGATCTGATAAATGTAACGCAAGCAACATCGCGCTATTGTCTTTCTCTGTATACAAGTATTTTGCTTGAGTATTTGTCATTTGGCTACCACGTTTAAACATTCAGAACAACCAGCCACCATTTTAGGCCGAAGATGGAAAAGAGGGTAGCGGGTGGCAAATGAAAACCCTGCACACAGTTGCCATTGGCAGTGGCTTTGCTGGTCTTGGTCAGCCGCATCCTGTCATTCTTTGGGGGAGGCAGCTGCTCACGCTTCCGTGGGGAATCCACGCCTCACTCACTCGCTGCTCCTGTGCTCGGGGTCCGATCTCCTTTCCTCACTTTCTGCCTGGGGAACTTCTGGGATGAGCCCGGGTGAGGAGAAGCCAACGAGTGCCTCTCCCTTCCAACCACTCCCGTGGTGTCTCGTCCAGGCCCAGGCCCCGACCCTGGGTTTGGGAGCTGGGGGAAGGAGGCACTCAGCTGGGGGACCCAGACAAGCCACGTGTGGCCACAGCAGGGGTGGGAGGGGAAGCCCCTCTGGGAACAAAGCCACCTGCATGTGGGAGGGAACGACACCATTCTCAGTGACTGCGTTGCAGCCCCTCCATCATGCCATACCAGAAGCCGGCCCTGTGCAAGGACTTCACAGCTAATTAAGGCTTTAACTTTTCTTATTTGCTTAAACCAGTTTGAATTGGTTTCTTAATCACTCACACAGAGAGTCCGAGTTGAACTACCTTCAATTAAAAAAAAAAAAAGGTGTTTACCATCGCATAAGCAGCCCTAGCAGCAGGGCAGCTTCAAAAACCTCGGGTTCGCGGATCAGTAATTAAGACACACCACAGAGAGCAGAGAACCGAAAAGCAACAGGGGGCTGTAACTTCCTTCCAAAGCCACGAGTTTGCATGGACATTTCAATAGCTCAATGCTAGCTTCCCCCAAACTTTTACATAGTTTTCAAGGGTGGTGAGCTGTTTGATTCCGGGGGTTACTTTCTTGGTTCTCTCTCTAGGAGCTGCACACTCAGAGGGAATACTCGTTCTGTGGGACAGAGGGCAGGAGGTGGGTGTGCCCTGCACAGCTCTCCATGGGGTGCTCTGGACACGGGGGTGGGGGGGGGGTGGGGGTGGGGGGAGGAGCTCTCTAACTGCTGAGCACCACACCCAGCCCTGCGTCTTCCTGGCTCAGGGCACCTCTCTGTGTGGGGGCTGGAGACGTCCTCCGCTCTGAAGGCAAAGCTGCAGAACGTGAGCCTCGCAGAGCGGCTTCCTTCTCGTCCTCGCTGACGACCGGGATTGGATCCGCCAGCTGCCGTAAACTCCGCAGCCGGGGCACAGGAAACCAACGAACGGATCTTCAAGCCTTCCTGGGGGTCCATCCTAACTCCAAGCTTGAACATCTCCAGTCTAATTTCCTACATGTCATCGCAACTTTCGCTGTAAAACACTGTACAGATCTTTGAAAGCACACACAGATGCAGGAATTATATGGACTTTTCCCCAGCATGGATGAGATCATTGTAAACGTAGCAGCATTTTTTTCTCCATCTGATACCATTTACCACGATTCCTGGACATTATTTTAAGGGTTGCCTAAAAAGTAATCATATGTGTATTTTATAATTTAATTAATTATCTTGTGTTCTTGGGTCTTTAGGTTATTTGAAATTAAAAAAAAAAAAAAACACTGACAATTTTAAATAACACCACAATGAACATCTTCATTCAGGGAGCCGTATATAAGGGGGCTTCAAAAGGTTTGCAGAAAACTGGAATTAAAATATAATGTGGGGGTGGGCATGCAGGGTCAGAGTGCCCGATGCGGGTCCAGGCTGTTGATGTGAACCCTAGGAGGCAGCATGTGATGGCCCACGGACTTAGATCCTCGCCACCAAGGTGGGCAGCACCAGCCGGAAGCTGAAGTCAGGAGCCAGAGCCAGGTATCGAACCCAACTATTCTCATACTGGATGTGGGAGTTTTAAGCACTAGGCTAAATATCTGTCTGTTGCGGGCATTTGGGGAGGGAACCCCAGATGGAGCTCCTGGCTCCTAGCTTCTGCCTGGGCATTTGGGGAAGGAACCAGTTGAAGGAAGATCTCTTGACCTGTCCTGTCTCTCTGCCTTTCAAGTAGAATGAAAATAAATAAAATTTCAGAGAGAGAGAGAGAGAGAGAGAGAGAGAGAGCATATGCATGGTCCAGGGACGGTTTGCAGCCCCCGTCTACATTCTGACATACATTCAGTTTTTGCTTTGCAATGCCAGATGCCAAGGTGTAGAATTTTGGACTGGACAGGGTGAATGCTTCAGTATTTCTTCCTGAGGGGACGTCACCGAGCCTCAGAGCAAGCACAGCTTGGCCGTGAGGAACGGCTCGGGACCTTGCGGCTGCGACAAACCGGGGGCTCGTGGGGTTCCCCCAGGGCTGCCCAGGGAGGAGACGCCGTCCTCCCAGCATTTGCTCCTCTCCAGCCTGCAATGGCGTCTGTGGCAGGATGGGCTCGGGCAGCTGCAGGCACTGGCCACAGCAGCACCTGCCGCTGCTTGGTCTGCCCGCCCCCCCATCCCCTCCTCCCCGAGCGCCTATGCTGTAAGTCCGTGGTGGGGGCGGGGCACAGAGCCCGCCTCACTCGCGGCACAGGTGTGGTTCAGGTTGGGCTGACTCCATCCTTGGCCTGGGGATGCTGGGACCCAGCCAGGCAGGGCTTCCCGTTCCCAGGGCTCAGGGCTGAGAGCACAGCCCAGGGGCGGCCGCCTCCCTCGCTGAATGACCGACATCCAGTTCTGGGACTCTTCTTTCAGAAGGCTTAGGGGACATTGGGCTTGGGTGCTCTGTCGCTAGCAACAGGGCAGTTTTGACGACTATGCAGCCAGGACCACGGTCCCAACAGGTTCTCCACCGTGGCCTTCCTGTCATTTCCATGACCACCTTAAACATCCTCCAAAACCTGTTTTTTTTTTTTTTTGCCCAGAGAAAGTTACTACAATTTTTTTTCGGTCATTAGTTTATGCCTCTACTGATTCTCCGGTTAATAAACATCCACATGCTACGTGAGGGGAAAGTGGGTCCCTCTCTTCAAGGAGTCCAGAGTCCTGTGTGGAAGACAGTCTTCTCTTCGTGCACCTGTAGCAAAACCCGGCCACAGGCAAGCAGAGGCACACGCCCCTGCGCCAGCACACGGGAAAGGCACACTGGCGTAGCTGTCCTGCGGCTCAACAAATTTTACCAATAATTCTTAAAATGAACCAGTCAATTCTCATATCCTGGAGCAAATAAAACTTTACAGTGATAATGGGAAACAGATTGATTAGCCAGGGAGAGGATCAATTCAAGTATGAAGCAGATAAATTGCAACGATTACGATGAAGTGTTCCAAAAGTCTCAATTTTCTGGCAAACTTGAGGCTGAGGTTAAAAAACGTTTTTAGTACTAAATTAACATCCAGTGATTTTTAAGAAAATAAAAATGATGGTAATTTTTACGTGCAAAGTGGGGGCTCTCTAATCTCAGCCCCCTCCCTCCCCTGGAAGGAAACACTGAGAGGAGTTTCGTGTGCCTCTCTCTCTTTTCCAACAAAGACCCACAGAGATGCATTTCATACCCACACACTCAGTGTACACGTGCATGCCTGGGTATTTACTGATGCCACTCACAGAGCTGTACAGCGCACCTTCCCTTCTCACTTTTAGCTCGGTGTTCATAGACCTGCCTGTCTGTCTTCACAGAGGGGTGACAGATCCGCCATGATTTATCCTATCCAGCTCTGCTGGAAGGTTATTCGAGTTGCTTCCACATTTTCATTAAGCAAATATTCTTTTCACTTTATTTGAAAGGGAGAGAGAGGAGAGGGGAGAGAGGAGAGGGGAGAGAGGGGAGAGAGGGGAGAGAGGGGAGAGAGGGAGGAGAGGGGAGAGAGGGAGGAGAGGGGAGAGAGGGAGGAGAGGGGAGAGAGGGAGGAGAGAGAGAGAGAGAGAGAGAGAGAGAGAGAGAGAGAGAGAGAGAGAATATCTCCTATCTACTGGTTCATATGCCAAATGCCAGTAACAAGTGAGGTTGGGTCAGGTCAAAGTCAGGATCCAGGAATTAAATCTGGGTACCCATGTGGCTGGCAGGGACTCACCTACTTGGGCCGTCACCTGCTGCCTCCCGGGGTGAGCATTAACAGGAAGCAGAACCAAGGACTGGAACTCAGGAACTCTGGCATGGGGTGTAGGCATCCCAAGAGGTGTCTTAACCACTGAGCCATAATGCTTGATCCTCCAAAGGCTTTTTTAAAAAGGTGCATTTATTTATTTGAAAGGCAGAGTTAGAGAGAGAGGGAGAGAGAAACCTTGCATCTGCTGGTTCACTCCCCAGATGGCTGCAAAGGCCAGGGCTGCGCCAGGCTGAAGCCAGGACCGCGCCAGGCTGAAGCCAGGACCTAGGAGCTTCTTCTAGGTTTCCTACATGGGTGCAGGGGCCCAAACACTTTCCCAGGCCATTAGCAGGAAGCTGGACCAGAAGTGGAGCAGCCGGGACTTGAACCAGTGCCCAGATGGGATGCTGGTGTCACAGGGGTGCACAGACTTTATGCACTAGGCCACAGCGCCAGCCCCTCCAAAGGCTTTTTTTGAAGTACTCTCCTACATATTCAATTCTGTATCATCCGCTGGTCACTTGGCCACTCCCTTCTCTGGAAAAGATCCCCTCTAGTCTGGGGACCCAGCCAGGAAGATGCAAATTCAGCCACTACAGGTGGGAGCTACGCTAGCCCCTGGCTTTAGCCCTTTCTCTCATCCTGTTAGACATGCTGGGGGTTCTTTTGGGCACCGAAGGCAGCCGGAGTCAGCCTCATGAGGAGGACGGTCTGTGCTCACCAAGTCCGGCTTCCTTGGACTCCAGAGGCCCACAGCTGGCCCCTCCCTCTGCAATAGGACGAGCTTGTGTGGCCAGCACCAGCCAGTGGAGATGGGCAGAAGAGACCTACTTGGTGTGGCTCTGACACCTCCCACGTAACTCTGCGTATGTTCTATCCCTGCCTCCACCCCAGTAAAGGGAGCCTGGGTCTCTGAATGACTGTGTGGAGTGGAGCGCTTCGCAGACCTGCTGTGGACTGTGCAGTGTGCGCGCTGCTCTTGGGGTTTAAGGGCCGTGTATCTCCATACTCAGCCCACCTTGGTGAAGATGAAGGCTACGTTTCCCATTCTGTTTTAAATGCCTGTTTACTAACTCCCTAAGCGCACGACAGGGGTTTCAAGGCCACGTGCCTTTGGCCCCGACGCCTAGGCAGGACTTGGCACACAATGGGGGAGATTTGCTCTCATTACCGATAATGATGATGTATCACTGCTTCCCTGAGCTAAATTCTGTCTCAAAGGTCTAAGCATATCAGCGGCGTTTCCAAAGCGAAGTCATTTGTTCTCAGGGAATGGCTTGTGCTTTGGGGAACTCTCGCTCAAGGAGATAGGATTTTGTTTTGACCAAGCAATGCACTGTGTCAAAACGGGGAAAATTAGATTGGCTCCTCTGATTTTATTTGATGCTATCTGATCTGTGAGACACATCTAAGAGCCGAGCTGGTCTCCTGGCTGGAGTCCTGAGCTCCCGCGTGGCTACTGCGTTTGCCATCCCCTCCTGGGTGCCGAGCGGCCACCAACTGACAGTCGTCCTAGCAACAAAAGGAAGATGGTGCCTCTGCAGGAACCAGCCGCCAGTGACTTTCTGCAGACGCGGGCCCGGTTCACTGCTCACACTGATGTGAAAATTAAACACTTCGTCTTGAAGAGAGAATCAAGCCGTGTCATTGAACACGACACACAATCCATCACGGAGCCTGGATGTTTTACAGTGATGACGGCGTCCATGCAAGCATATGGTTAACGGAACATTTATCACTAATAACAAGCATGAGGGTGGCTGTGGGGGGAAGTGAACGAATCCAGGCGACTTGGATCGGGGTCCTGCCATGTACCTGCCCGGGACCCGCCTTCCCCTGCCTGGCCTGGAGTGGCTGCCCTTCCAGCTGGTCCAGTGCACCTTCTGCCCCTGTACCTCACTTCCTCTTAGCTGGCAATGCCTCAGCTCCCCGTCCTCCTGCAGGCTAACACCCGCCCACTCATTAAAGGCCATTACTCACTGTCCCGGGGCTCCACCAAGGCAGGGAGCCAAGCGCCCTACACCGTGGCTGACACTCAGGAAAGGACCATCAGTGCATGACCAGTTGCTATGACTCTGGCTCCATCACTTAGTGGCTGGGTGGTCCTGGTCGAGTGACAGAAATTTTCCTGGCCTCAGTTTTCTCATCTGTACAATGGGGAGACCAGTCACAGAGCTGGGCCTCAGTGTCAGCCAGGTGTCGGATCCAAGACCTGCCTGCAGATACAGAAATCCACAGGTGTCTGGGACCTTCAGGGAAACGCATCAGTACCCACACAGAACCTGTACACGGCCGCCTGTGGGCTTTAAATCACCTTGGAGTTACTGACGGTCCCTCAAACAGTGTAAGTGACCGGTAAACAGCTGTCCCACTGAACTGTTTAGGGAACATGTCTGCGCTTGGCCAGAGCTGGGGGAGTAGGCGTGGAGGCTGCTGCACAGGGGGTAGTGAGGAATGGGGGATACTAAAGTGCTAGGCACAGAGCTTGTAGGTGCTCAGTGGTCAGCCACTGAGGAGGATCTCGGTGAAGTCTCCTGAAGATGGACTAAGTCACAGAGGGGTCTCTGGAAAGAGTCAGAAGGAACCGAATGCTGCCGTCAGCCGCTGAGGGCCCTGGATGTGGACTTTTCCCTGTGAAATCTGAGAAGGAGCTGGCATTGTGGCACAGGGGTTAAGTTGCCACCTGCAGCATCCCATATGGGCACCGGTTCAATCTTCGGCTACTCCACTGCCCACCCAACTTCCTGCTCCTGGGAAAGCAGCGGAAGACGGCCCAAGTGCTTGGGGGACTGGGTGAAGCTCGTGACTCCCGGCTTTGGCTTGGCCCAGCCCTGGCTGCTGTGGCCATCTGGGGAGTGAACCAGTGGATCAAAGACTCCCACTTCCCCCACCCTGTGTGTGTAACTCTGTCTTTCAAGTAAGCTAAAGGAATCTTCTGAGAAGACTGCTGATTCCAGACCAACGCACAGTCAGCCATTCTGCTTGAGCCCATGGGCAGAGAACAGCCAAGCAGACCCCTGGACTCAGACACGTGAGATCATCAGTGGTGACTGCTAAAAGCCACTAAGGTCTGGGGCAGTGTCTTCCACAGAAATGGATAATGAGTACAGTCTGTCTGTCTGTCTCTCTCTCTCACACACACACACACCTGGTACTTAACACAGTCTGTAACATTGTCTGTGTTATCTTGTCTATTGTCTATTGGTTACCTTGACCATGGCAATATGAGCCCCGTGAGGTCAGGGGCTTTGTCTGGTTTAGTTTTCTCTCTCAGCTACTCACTCACTGCCTGCAACACTGTAGCTATGCCACGCTCAGCAATCACACACACGTTTTTACACAACAAGGAATGGCACGGGGTGGTGTAGCCGTGAATGTTGAATAACTTCTGACCTGCAGTGTTTGCGAAGTCTGCTGTGTTAAAGACGTCTACCGTGGCCGATTTCAAGCCACAGGACACTCCTCTCAGAGTGTGTAGAGAGAAACACAGTCAGCTATCCTGAGTGGATGAGAACCAGCTCCAGCGCATAAATCCTGCTGTGGGAGTCAAGGCAAGCTGGAGTCAAGAAGGCATTTTGCCAGCAAAGCCCTGTGTTGTCTAACATTCAAGGAGTTGGCTAATGAGGAGCATCAACAGGAGACAGAGCAGAGACACCAGGTAATTCACTCATTTGCTCCCTGGCTTTGCACAGATAGGCAGGGCCTTGGGAGACTCCTGCAAGTGCACAGCTCACACAGGGACCGCCCTCCTCCCTGGGTTAGGTGCACCTGCCACCTGGCCTGTAAGTATTGCCACAGGCTGCTGAACACATTATCTGGAGCAGAAGGAGCTGCTGTCTGTCTTGCCTTTGATTTATCCACTCTGGCCACCTAACGCTGGGTGGAGGAACTGTAAATTCAGAAGGCACTGGAACTGGTTCCTCGTAAAATGTGCTTCCTCCCGCTGCCGTGGGGGAGCCCCAGCCCGCCGTCTCTCTGCGTGATGGGTGAGCCTGGGTTCACGTGCATTTGTCTGCAGGCCTCTTTTCTCCTTGCCTCTCTGTGCTAATGGGGACATTCATGTCCTCGGCTGTCACCTGCTTGTTCCTGGCGGGCACGGGGTAGGCGGGACAGCAGAGCTCATTCACCTGGATTTACTGGCTGCTAGAAAGCTGGCCGGGCGGGGAAGCAGCAGGGAAATAAACACTGGCTCTCAGACAGACGCGGCTGGAGGGACCCCAGTGACGGATAGGGGACCGAGGGACACCAAAACGAATGACACATTCCCAGGCCAAGTGGACGTGTTTGGGTGTTATGGATGAGTTACAATAAATAAGATGCCGGCGGCGGTGGGAGCAGGCCCGGGAACACCATCTCCTTCAGCCCCGCGGCGGCCAGTCTCTGACATTCAGTGCGGTTCCACGAGAACATTTATTTAGCGTCCAGTAGGTTCAAGCGTCTCTACCAGCGCATGATGAATGGTGCAGGCCCCGCGTTCTGTGCATTTCTAGTCTGGTAAAATGAACAGAGAGCGAGCACTCAAGGTGAGAAGGGGCGGGTGTTGTCAGACGGTACCAGTTAGGTCCACGTGAAGGGGACCAGAGTGTGGGGTGTTCTAGAAGGCTCCGTGGAGCCAACTTAATTCACCAAGCGTGCACTGAGCATACTCACTGTGCATTAGGCCTTGTGCTGGATGGTGAGGGGGGAGCCACAGGGATCAGGTGTAATGGGAGGGACCCAAGATCAGACACGTGGGAGCAGCTCCAGGTGTGCGCACAGTAGGTCCAGAACGTGAACCCTGCAGCAGCGAGGGCTCTGCTGGCCTTGGAGTGACTTTGGGTCCATGGAAGGCTGGAGCTGAGCTACTGGGGTGGGGGAGAGGACTGAGGAGGAGGAGCCGGGGAGGTGGCGGGCAGAGCAGGGCCTGTGGTGTGGCTGCAGTGCAGGCGACACAGGCTACCTGGTTCTGCGAAGTCCCTCCGTGAGCATCAAGTCCAGCCCCACTTTCGAGGAATCCACAGAGAGGACAAACAGTGAATCCTAAGAGCATATGGTCGCCTGGGGCAGAGCTGAGGAAGCATCACAGTTTCTTGGGTTTATCTATTCGGCCTAAAGTTGAACCAAAATTAAAATGGACTTAAAGTGCACCTTCTCTCAGACTTTTGTATTTTTTCATCTGCCTGTGTCCTCTGAGCTTTTTCCTTGACCTGTCACAGCAGCGCTGCGCCTGGCTCCGAGGAGGTGCCTCCGAGCTCCATCTCTCCAGCCTGCACTCATGTTTCCTGCGTGGGCTGTGTCAAAACCCCCGCTGGGCACATCAAGGCACAGATGTCAGCCCAGCACCAGCACTTAACACTCAGCAGGCCCAGGGAGGGGCCGAGGACTCGGTTCGTAGCAAGTTTCTGGGAGTTGCTGCTGCCAGCCTGGGAGCACACTTTTTTTTTTTTTGACAGGCATAGTGGACAGAGAGAGAGACAGAGAGAAAGGTCTTCCTTTGCCATTGGTTCACCCTCCAATGGCCGCCGTGGACAGTGCGCTGCAGCCGGCACACCGCGCCGATCCGAAGGCAGGAGCCAGGTGCTTCTCCTGGTCTCCCATGCGGGTGCAGGGCCCAAGCACCTGGGCCATCCTCCACTGCCCTCCCGGGCCACAGCAGAGAGCTGGCCTGGAAGAGGGGCAACCGGGACAGAATCCGGCACCCCGACCGGGACTAGAACCCGGTGTGCTGGCGCCACAAGGCGGAGGATTAGCCTGTTGAGCCATGGCACCGGCCTGGGAGCACGCTTTGATTGGCACTGCTGTGAACGCACTGGTGACCGCAGGCCAGGATGCACCTGACGCCCTTGAACTTGAAACATGTTTATGCTGCAATTCAAATAAAACGTGGAGAGTCTCCCTGGTGGTGAAACCCCCTTCGCTTTCGCTTTTCTAGAAAAGAAGCCGAAGCGCTCTCTACTGGTCTGTCCCTGCTTCCGCTCCTCTTTTTGAAGTCTCCATTTGTCACACTGTACCCCTACATATGTACAATTATTGTTAATACAATATTTACAAATTTTTTTTAAATAAAATAAAAACGAAGCCTCCCTTTGGGTGAGCGATGGCTTGAGTGCTGGGGCAGGGTCCTTGGTGTGGCAGTGGTGAGGTGGGGGCAGCTCTGAGAAGGTGACCCTAGCGGGAGAGACCACTGCCCACCAGACTGCTGCCCTTGGAAGGCTGTGGTATCCTCCCTGTGGAACCCCTGAGCGAGTACTCACACAAGCACCATGCTGGAAAGAGCAAGCCTGGTCCCTCCCTGCCTCTGCTCCCAGTCTCGCCACACGACCTCTTCTCTCACACACGCTCCACCTGCCCCAGGCCCTCGCCGCAGCTGAGCTGACGCTGCTGCCCCCATACCATCAGAACAGGGAACCCCATAAATGAACCCCTTTTTCCTACATGGCTACTGGGCACTGGGGGTTATGGGTATGACCACAAGAAGACAGGCTGGTACGGATTTCTACCCCAGCTTTCATGGGGCAGCAGGAGAACCTTGCCCTGACACCCTGCCTTCTTCCCAGAGGCGTCGACCCAGCCTGGCGCCTGGGAGCTGCCCTCAGCGAGCCCTGTCTGTGCCTGGAGCCACTGGTCGTGCCCATCTGTCCTCTCTGGGGTCTGCTGTCTTTGCTCCATCAGCCCTGGCTACCACGTGACATGGGGCCCCCATCTTTTCTCACCCGGCACCAGCTTCCTTCTAAACCCCTCTACTTCAAAGCCAAGCAGTGCAAGCCGTCTAAACCTCCCTCCAACCCCAGGAGCATCTGAACGCCCTCCAGGGCTCCGGGGCAAGGTCCAAGTGACAGACTGTGCAAGGGGTCCCTCATAGCTCTCCTCCTGCCACCCCCTCACACCACACCCCTCAGGGTTCACACCCACCCCAGCTTCTTCACCTCTCTGCACCTTGCTCATGCTACCCCTCCCCCCCCGCCTCCCTACACAGTTCTTCCTCCCCTAGGAAACGTTGCCTCATCCTCACACAGCCTGCTGAGTCGTTGCTTGCATCGCAAAACTTGAGGTACCTTCCCAGAGTTCCCTTCTTCCTGTCTAGGTCCCACGGGAAGGTTTTCTTCTTGGTGACGACATGTGAGTCCCCGTGGCGATGCTGGGAGACTCAGTGTCAGGTCTGTGTCACACACAGCGTGCAGTGGAGGTGAGCTCTGGATGCCTTTGAACTTCTGTCTCTAGGAGCTTCTGCAGCTTCCATGGTAGGCAGAACGACGGTCCCCAGTGATACCCCTGCCCTAACTCCTGAATCCAATACCTTAGATGGTGAAAGGGACTTTATTAAGCTCTTGACATGGGCAGACTACCCAAGATGAGTTGAATGGACCTAATATAATCATAAGAGTTTATAAGAGGGAAGTGCAAGTATGTATGTGTGTGAGTGTGTATGTGTGTGTGTGTGTGAGAGAGAGAGAGAGACAGAGAGAGAGAGACAGAGAGAGACAGAGAGAGAGAAAGTGGTTGATTGACTGTTTTGATTTGCACATGCTACACTGCTGGCCTTAAGGTAGAAGACATGGTGTGGGTGCTGTGGCACAGTGGGATAAAGCCCCAGCCTGCAGCACCGGCATCCCATATGGGTGCCAGTTTGAGTCCTGGTGGTTCCACTTCTGATCCAGCTCTCTGCTGTGGCCTGAGAAAGCAGAAGAAGATGGCCCAAGTCCTTGGGCCCCTGCACCTGCATGGGAGACCTGAAAGAAGTTCCTGGCTCCTGGCTTCGGATCAGCCCAGCTCTGGCCACTGCATTCATCTGGGTAGTGAACCAGTGGATGGAAGATGTCTTTCTCTCTCTCTGTCTCTACCTCTCTCTGTAACTCTGTCTTTCAAATAAATAAAAAAATACTTTTTAAAAAGGTGGAGAGAACAAGGCCATGAACCCAAAACACAGATAAGCACCAGAAGCTGGAAAAAGTGAGAAGGAAATGGATCGCCCCCTGCAGCTTCCAACAGAAACCAGCCCTGCTGAGACCCTGAGTTCAG
Source organism: Lepus europaeus (assembly GCF_033115175.1). Taxonomy (NCBI): domain Eukaryota; kingdom Metazoa; phylum Chordata; class Mammalia; order Lagomorpha; family Leporidae; genus Lepus; species Lepus europaeus. The sequence goes on along the minus strand of NC_084845.1, from coordinate 68,434,912 downwards.
CCCAGTGAGCCCCACTTTGAACTTGTGCCTCCCGAACAGTGGGACCATACAATGGTCTCCTCTTAGGCTGCCGCCTGTGGGGGCATCGGTTACACAGCCACAGGAAGCTGATGCTCCTTTTCTGGGGAGGGGGCGTCACCGAGCTCCCTGGAGAGTGGGGACCCGAGAGCCTCCAGGAACACCCTCCCCCCCCCCCCCCCCGCCCTGGCAGGCCCTGCCTCCCCAGCTGCCACCTTCATTTCCCTTGTGGACCGCCCACCTTCCCAGAACAGCGGGCTCCATCTTTTCTCGGGAAAATATTTCTGCTTCCACCCTTTGAAGGGGAACGTTGACCGGACCCTTGCTGCAAAGCCTGGATGCAGGGAGAAGCACGTCCTCCCTCTGCAGCACGGAAGACACCACAGCAGCTCACAGAACACACAGAGCGCTCTCAGCGGACGGCGTCTCCCACACCACAGCCACTTTCTCAGTGTTTACCGCGGCACTCGGAGAGCCCAAGGACGCTGTCTCTGACTCACTCCTGCCGCCTCCCCAGGGCCTGGCCCCTAAGATGCTCAGCTCCCAAGGCACTGCCTGCCCGTGGACACCAGGTTACAGTCAGTAAACAAGTGGGACTTATGCTAAACGGCACAGGCTCAGTGTCTAGTCTCTCAGCAGGTGCCTGGCAGGTGGATCAGCCAGGGGCTGGGTCTGTCGGTCACGACACAGTGAACTTGGACTCGGGGTCGCTGTTCTGGGTTGCAGAGGTCCCTGGTTTGAAGGCAAGGCCTGGGTGAGTCACACACACTCAGGGGGTCTCTCTCAAGTCTCACGCAGGGGGTGATGGTGGAGGCAGGGTGAGGCTTTGGCTCTCCTGGAGGGAGCAGAATGGGTCCCCCCCTTTCAGCGAGGGGCTGCTGTGTGCTTTGGAGCTGATGGGTTGGGCTCTGCCTGGTGGCCTGGGGTGGGGAAGGAAAAACAGAGATGGGGGACTGGCTCCTCCAGCGGTGAGGACCGGATACAGATGACCTTTCTACAAGGAAACAGGGCAGGAGCACGGGGCTGGGGGTCGGGGGGCTCAGCAGAGCCAGCTGGGAGCTGTCTCAGAGGACCCTGGTGTTGCTGTCATTTGCCAAGCGCTTTCCGAAAGCAAATAGCTTTCCTTGGGTTTCGATTTATTACCCTCTAAAATGTCACTCTCTGTATGGGTAATAAAAGATAATACGTTTTATCGTAGCTCCTTATGTTGAGGTTTTACAGAATCTGTTATTAACTATCTGCGTGCAATCTCAATGACTTGCCAGGTTACGCGAAACAGCAAGGTACCTCCTCCCCTGCCCTCTGCTCGAGTCAAGTGCAAGTTAGCAGGGTGGCCCTCCCTGCGTGTGTCCTAACCACACCTGGAAGGAGACGCTTTCAGGGTCAGATGAAACATTGTGTTCTGCTGCGTAGTTGGCTTCGCAAAGTTACACGCTGGTCCGGACGTCCAGAAAATGCAATTACTGAGTCCCAACGACAACAGCTCATGAGCCCGCCGAGGGGTGGCGATAGCTCTGAAGTTGGGATCTAACTGTGGACGTCCTGTACCACTTTCAGCCCCACCCCTGTGTTGCGGGGGTCCTCTGCACGGTTGGCTCCCTGCCTGTTAACTCCAGATGCTTCCGCAGCATGCAGCCCCCTCCAGAGGACACTGGGAGAGCGAGCGAGCACCAGTCTGCTTTGCCTGCGCTCTCTTCCACCCTTGACTAGCCTGGATGTGACACAAGCCTCTCTTCAAATCCACCACCCAGGTCACGTTCAGTCACCACAGAGGTCATCTGTGAACTCCAATGCGTTTTTCCGCAAAGCCCACTTCGGCTTCAAGTCCAACTGCTGGCACTCATTCCAGGCAGCTCCAAAACACAGGAGCCTGCAGAGTGAGCCGTGGGTCAGCAAGCGGCACCCATGCACCCCAGCCCCGGATAGCCAAGCTATCCCAGATGCCACCTTTGTGCTCTCACTGGGTTATAGTCTCTGAAAACTAAAAACTAATTTTTTTTTCTTTTTTGACAGGCAGAGTGAACAGTGAGAGAGAGAGAGACAGAGAGAAAGGTCTTCCTTTTTTCCACTGGTTCACCCCCCAATGGCCACTGCGGCCGGCGCACCACACTGTTCTGAAGCCAGGAGCCAGGTGCTTCTCCTGGTCTCCCATACGGGTGCAGGGCCCAAGGACTTGGGCCATCCTCCACTGCCTTCCCGAGCCACAGCAGAGAGCTGGACTGGAAGAGGACAACTGGGACAGAATCCAGCGCCCTAACCGGGACTAGAACCCGGGGTGCCAGCGCTGCAGGTGGAGGATTAGCCTATTGAGCCGTGGTGCCGGCCTAATTGAACTAATTCTGAATGATGCCAATCACGCTCTGCTGTTGTTCCAAAAGCTAATTCATACACCGGGGTGAAAAGGCAAGGAGAATAACGCGGTCACGGATAATTCCGGAAGGCTCCCCTGTTGACTTCATGCCTGGGCCAACAGCCCATTGGGTCACCTTTCTTTGGCATTATTTGTGCGGGACTCCTCCAGGACAGTGATGCCGTGGCCGGCTCGCGATGGGCAACCCTGGGTGATCTTGGCGCCATCACTCATTTTGTTCTCGAAATTGACTCGTCTCTGCTGACAGAGGCTAAGCCTGTTAACATCCCAGAGTGTGCGCAGAGCAAGGAACAAGTAGACAAACATGCGGCTTCACGTTTGCTCTCGTCCGTCTCAGGCTCAGCCTCACGGACAGAACGCTGACAAGCATGCCTCCACACGTAACAAAACCCACCAGCATGCCCTTGGAGGGCTCCTTTCCCTTCGGTTTTTAAAAGTAACAACCCTGGGGCCAGTGCTGTGTTGTAGAAGATTAAGGCAACGCCATCCCACAGGGGCACTGGTTCAAATCCTGGCTGCTCCACTTCTGATCCAGCTCCCTGCCAATGCACCTGGGAAAGCAGCAGAAGATGGCCTAAGGGTTTGGACCCCTGCGCCCACATGGCAGACCTAGAAGAAGCCCCCAGCGCTGGCCATTACAGCCAACTGGGGAATGATTCAGCAGATAGAAGATCTCTCTCTGTCTCTGTCTCTCCCTCTCTCTGTGTAACTTTGCCTTTCAAATAAAAATAATACATCTTTAAAATAAAACAACAATACCCAGAGCCTCTGCTTCCCTGCAGGCCCCCTCCAGAGTCCTTTTCAGAGTGGAGGGGAACTGAACCCTCTCGTCATGAAGAGAGCCCAGTGCCTCAGCTCCTGTCCTAACAGGTGCACACATGCTCCCTCCTGGCTCTACCCCTCCTCCCTGGGTCTCCTGCTCCAGTCCACAGGTGCCTGCTCTTTGCCAGTCCGGCTGGGGTCCACTCAGACCCTCTGTCATTAGAATCAGCATGGCTACATCCATTGAGCACCTGCTCTGTGTGGGAAACAGTGCCCAGCCCTCATGTGGCAGCCCCAGTGGATGTGTTAGCCTCCCCCTGAGGTTGCGTGGCTGCTGCTTCCATGTACAGGTGAGGATTCTGTGGCCCCAGGACACACAGCTTGTGCACGGTGCACTGGGGCCGGAACCCCACTTCCTGAGTCAACGCTGTCAATGGCTACACTTTGGAAAGGACACAGTACTCAGCAGCCACACAGGGGCTCAGAGCCCTCCTGGGGCACCTGAGGACTCCATATGGCCCCCCTTACCCCGCGGCTCACAGCCCCCCTTACCCCGCGGCTCACAGCCCCCCTTACCCCGCGGTTCACAGCCCCCCTTACCCCGCGGTTCACAGCCCCCCTTGCCCCGCGGCTCACACCTGTCTGGACGGGGGAGGATGAAAACTCCCTGAATAGGTTGCCAATCCCCACAGCCTCTGTCCTAGGGGGCACATTTGCTCCCATGCTCCGCTCAACCTGCCCCTGTTGACTCCGACGGTTCCAGGGACCACCTGTCTCCTCTGGGTTCAAATCTCTCCTGGTTCCCAGAGCCATACCTCTAACCACTTGCTGCACCTTCCCACCTGTCCATTGTACAAGCTCTGCAGACACAGCTGACGCAGCGGCTTCTGGGCTGTGCACGCTCCTTGCTTGACCTCACGGTGCCCCACTCCACGCAGGAACCTGCACCGGAACCCCAGGCATCCCAGCATCCTCACTCACCACCACTGCTTTTCACTCGGGCTGACCGCTTGTAAAGGACTCACACGTCTCACTTCACCGGCGGCTGTGTGCTGGGATGAGTGGAAGGCTGCACCAACTTGGAGCCGCCCAGGAAGGGGTTACACAGTGCAGGGAGGAAGAAAGAGGCCCCTAGGGCCAGCATCATACCACTGGGGATGGGAAGGACCTCAGGGCCAGCCACTGTGACCGGAGACCAGGGTGAGACCCTCAGGCTGACAGCACTGGCCCCAGACTTCTTAGCATCAGTTGGTGGCACTGTCCTGCAGGGGCCCTGGGGGCCACCAGGAGGGGATGGGGTGGTCCACTCACTTCTCTGTTTACTCACAGATGCTGTTCCCTGTACCCAGAATGCAATTCTCTGCCTGGCCTCTGCCACCACTCTCCAGAGTCACCTTCTCGGTGAAGCTTTGTTGAAATCTCTGGCAACGAATGGATGGCGAGCCCTTCTTTACTCAGCTCTCGGTGACACGAGTCATGCGGGGGGCACAGAAACGGCCAGTCTCCGGCCCTTGTCCTGCTCTGAGACGCTGGGAGGCAGAAGCGCTGTGTTTTAATTATTCGCTTCTCTCGGCTAGTGGCACCGAGAAAGCAGCCTGGACTTCAAAGCCAAAACGAGGCGGCGAGTTTCAGCTTTGCGTTGGAACAGCTGTGTGACCGTGGGCGAATCGCATCCTCGGCCACTCAGCTCCCCAGGTTCTACAAAAGGAAGCAATCTTACCTTTCCTCCAGGACTACTGCAAGGATGAAATGGGATAACCCGGGTCTGGCACGGCCCACGTGACCCGGTGCTCAGACTGAATGTAGCACGTGGCTTCTGCTGCTGCAGACTGAGCAGCTCAATGGACCCTGGGCAGGTACGGGAGCCTTCAAAATCAAAGCAGTCAGAGTGACAGCTCCTCCATGTGAAACAGGGGTCACCTTCCCGGCCTCGTGGGCTGAGCGGTGGCCCCCAGCACATCCAAGTTCAAACACCCAGTTCCTTACGTGGGAAAGCAGTTTTGACAGACGTGATTAAGTTAAAGATCTCAAAACGAGATCATTCTAGATTAACTGGAAGAGCCTAAAGCTGTCAATGTCCCCAGGAGACACAGAGGAGAAGGCAGAGACACACAGGTGAAGTCGGGTGATGACAGAGGCAGAGACTGGAGGGACGGAGCCAGAAGCCAAGAGCTGCCTGGAGACAGGTCTAGAGACTACAGAATATGAAACCACTCAAACCTTGACTTTGAGCTGGTGGCTTCCAGGACATGAGAAGATAAACTCTACCCGTTCAAGGTGACTGGTCAGAGAACCCCAGGGCGTGAAGACACCTGGCTGGACGCCAACTCTGCCAATGACCATTGAGCCCAGGGAACAGCGTGCAGCCCGCACGCTTAGGGTTCAGACTGAACGTGCCACAGCACCCGTGTGGCTGGGGTGGGGCCTGGGTAGGGTCCCTGGGACTCACACATTTCCAAGCGAGAGCTCAGTTTTCAACTGCGAATCCCACCCTCGCTGCCTGTTGCAGTGGTGGTTTGCCCAGTGGTCGGGGCCAATGTCAAGGCTGGGAGCCAAAGTCTCCAGCACCCTGCTGAGCTCCTGGGCAGTGTGCCTCAGGGCAGGCATGTGGAGGACAGGAAGACCCTCTGCTTTGTCCACATCTTCCACCTGTTTCCTACTAGAGACACGCATGACACACGTGGTGAGGCAGAACCTTGCATTCTAAAAGGCACAGCATTGAAACAAACATACGAGCCCCAGACACACACACACACACACACCTCTAAAGGGATGCTTCTGGCATGATGCTCCCTCATCCTGTGCATTATGGGCTTACTAGAGAACACGTGTTAGGGTGAGAGTTGTGCCACCAGAGCACAGCTACAGAACGCTGGTCCCTGAGCCACTGCAGCAGCCTGACCATGCCTGCCTCACCGGGAGCACCCCATGGGGCCAGGCAGCCTGGGGGTGCAGCCTTCCCCTGGCCTCTCAGCCCCTGGACATCCTCCAGCCTTCACGTGGAGGTGGGGGAAAGCTGAGGCTCAGAGGCTCGATGGTCGATTGCACAGACAGCACCTACAGCCCGGCAAGGGCCAGGCGCTCTTTTAGCTGGTGGGGGTGGAGTCACAGAGACTGGGGGCGGAGTCACAGAGACTGGGGGTGGAGTCACAGAGACTGAGGGCGGAGTCACAGAGACTGAGGTGGAGTCACAGAGACTGGGGGTGGAGTCACAGAGACTGGGGGTGGAGTCACAGAGACTGAGGGCGGAGTCACAGAGACTGAGGTGGAGTCACAGAGACTGGGGGTGGAGTCACAGAGACTGAGGTGGAGTCACAGAGACTGGGGGTGGAGTCACAGAGACTGGGGGTGGAGTCACAGAGACTGCCCCGCCCTGGGCCCCCTCGCTGGGATGCTACTGAGATTGACAGCAACAGCGAGAAATGAAATCAGAAGGGGGCGCAGCGTTCTGGGTTGGAGATGGAGGCTCAGTTTTAACCATGGCAGCCTGAGAAGGCTGTCTGCGAGCGCCAAGGTCCTGCGGTGGCAGCACCAGGATGCTATTTCAGTCTGAAATTTCTTCTCTTTTTTTTAAAGATTTATTTATTTATTTGCAAGTCAGAGTTATGCAGGGGGGGGGTTTCTTCCATCCACTGGTTCACTCCCCAATTGGCCGCAACAGCAGGAACTGCGCTGATCTGAAGCCAGGAGCCAGGAACTTCCTCTGGGTCTCCCACAAGGGTGCAGGGGCCCAAGGACTTGGGCCATCTTCTACTGCTTTCCCAGGCTACAGCAGAGAGCTGGATGGGAAGTGGAGCAGCCGGGACTAGAACCAGCGCCCATATGGGATGCTGGCGTTTCAGGCCAGGGCGTTAACCCGCTGTGCCACAGTGCTGGTCCCTCAGTCTGACATTTCTGAGACCACTGAAAGTCACTTAGTTCTTGAAGACTGATTTCCTTTTTTAAGATTAGTTATTTATTTGAGAGGCAGAGTTAGAGAGAGAAAGAGAGAGAGAGAGAGAGAGAGAGAGAGAGAGAGAGAGAGGTCTTCCATCTGCAGGTTCACTACCCAAATGGCTGCAAAGGTTGGAGCTGGGCTGATCCAAAGTCAGGAGCCAGGAGCTTCTTCCAGGTCTCTCACCTAGGTGTGGGGACCCAAGTGCTTGGGCCATCTTCCACTGCTTCCCCAGGCCATAGCAGAGAGCTGGATGAGATGAGGAGCAGCCAGGACACAAACCGGCATCCACATGGGATGTTGGCACCACAGGCAGAGGATTAGCCTACTCTGCCACAGCGCCGGCCCCGACTGACTTCTTGACATTCTGGCTATTCCTCCCCTTCTACTGATGCTCCAGGCAGGGAATACCTGTTTACCACAAGGGGAAACTCAGGCCAGCGCTGTGGCGCAGTGGGCAAAGCTGCTGTCTGCGGTGCCGGCATCCCGTATAGGCAGCAGTTCCAGTGCTGGGTGCTCCACTGCTGATCCAGCTCTCTGCTATGGCCTGGGAAAGCAGCAGACAATGACCCAAGTGTGTGAGCCCCTGCATCCACGAAGAAGACCACGAAGAAGCTCCTGACTTCGTCTTGGCCCAGCCCTGGCCGATGCAGCCATTTAGGGAGTGAATCAGTGGGTGGAAAGTCTCTCTGTCTCTCCTCTCTGTAAATCTGCCCTTTCAAATAAATAAATCTTAAAAAAAAGGACTGCGGGGGAACTCTGTGGGTGTTCTCATGGGCAGGAGACCCAACGAGAAGCTTCAGGAAGGCGGAGAGCGCACCTGCCTTCCAAATGCCCACATCATCTGTCGGGTTAATGAATAAGCGCACAGATTTTCACACAAGAGAGAAAGATCCTCTTCGTTTGAAAGTAAATAAAAAGCACACTTCCTTCAACGCCAGCTGGAAGACAATCTGCCCACATTTCAGGGTTGATACACAATCAAAGCTGGGATTTTACGAACATAAAAGCATTCTGGAAAGAAACGGAACAAACGGCAGCTTCTGTGGTGTGTGCACTGTTCTTATATTTGCATGAGCATCCACGGAGGGCCTCCTGTTACCTGACACACAGGCTCTGTGTGGCTCTTCCACTCTGCCCATGAGAACACCATCAGCCGGCAGCTAGGAAGCCACCTGCTCATCACCGGCTCCAGCACCCATGGGAGCGGGGCATACAGGGACAGGGAGGAAAGCAGGGAGTGAACTGCCGTGATCCCGCAGTTGGGACCAGACTCAGTTTAACCCATTACCTGATCTGATCAAGTCCACTTGTTCTATCTGTTCCCTTGTTTCTGCCCTCCTTACGTCTCCTTTAGTTCTGGCCACATACAAAACCAAAACCTCGCTAATCTCCCCGAGCCTCATCTCCCCAAGCCTCATCTCCCCAGCTCAGGGACAGAATGCTCTTAACACCCAACACTGGGCACTCTGCCGGGCTGCTCCACAGCCTTCCACAGCTCCCCATGCTGCCAGGACACCATCTGAACTCTGCAGACATCAACAGAGGTTTGCCACCTCCACCTGCTTTTCTTCCCATGCATCCCTTCAACCGCTGGCTATGAGCAGTACCTCACCGCTGGCACAGCTCCCACACATGCCTGCTTCTCTCTGCCTCTGGGGCTCTGCACTCACGGTCCCCTCCAGGCCACGCTCCTTGTTAAGTCTCAGCTCAGATGCCAACGCCTCCGTGAAGCCTGCCCTGGTTTGCCTGTCTAATCCGGGTCTGTCTACACTCACGCCCACATGAACATGATGACTGACATCACAAGCGCACACGAGACACGTCAACACAGCTCCTGGCGCAAGGCAGGAGGCAGACACACATCCGTGAGCAGGGCGAGTGACCAGGAGAAAGGCAGCCTGGGGCGGGCTCTGGTTTGGTGTTGCGGGTTTGGGGTGGGCTCTGGTCTCCTGGACTGGCTGAGGTCCTAGCTTTGAGATATGAGGACAGAGTGCACGCACAATGAGACGGCACCAGGTGTAGCCGCTTGTACTTTTCCTCGTCTGCGAGGACATGGAGGGGCGGTTTCACCTCCTCTGCACTTGGGAGTAGCGCCTTCTACCTCCAAGGGCCGTCGTGAGGTTCACTGGGTGGAGGCGGGCAGAATTCTCGGCACAGCACCGAGTGAACGCTCAGTAGGCGGAAGGCTTCGGGCGATGGGCTGCACCACCACCGGGCTCTGGGTGGTGCTGCGGCCCCGTCGGCCTCACCACGTCAGCCTCACCCTCTGTGAAGTGGGGGCATAACAGTATCTGCTTCACCGTGTTTTTGTGAAGACAGCAGGGAACGGAAAACGCACAGCCTTCACCGAGCACTTACTAACGCGACTGCGCCCGGTCCTCCCAGCTGTCATCCCTGTGGTGCCACCAGGCGACTCGCAATGTGCCCATCTGGATGCCGTGCGAAGCCATGACCGCTAGGTCTTTTTATCACCACATCCCCGACACCTGCTGCACCACCAGGCACACAGTAGGTGCTCATTAAGCATTAGTGGATCTAAGCCCCAAACACACACTCACTGCCCGCTCCACCTCGCCGAACCTCAGCCATTCTGAGCGCCCACTGCAGGCTCCTCCACGCTCTGCTCTTGGTGCCTCCCAGCTGCTGGGCGACACCACCCGCCAATCATGTGTCTCTCATATGTGTCTGTTTCCTGTAAACGTGGCTCGGCCTGGGAGCTTCCGAGGCTATTTAAATTTTAACCAGCCCCAAAGGAGAGCTGTGTCCGTTCACCCAGCCTCCCTTGACAGCGCTCTCAATCAGTCAGCAGCTCACTGCCGGGGCTGTGCCCGGGGAACCCTACGTCTTAGCTGATTTTACTGCCCAGGCAAGTGCCATGTAGCTGTGAGAAGGGGGGTCATCTCATAGGGTCCTTGCAAGTCCGGAGTGGCCGGCCAGCGGTAGGTTGTCACAGATGCACCTCCTTGTTATACCCCGAGGAAAAAAATGCGCTCAACCCACCAAGGCAGCTCCTTGCAGTACTGAAGACAGGTGCTGTTCCAGCCAGAGGTGCCCACATTAAAAATAAATGCTTCGGAGGAGAATATTTAATGATACGGAAAATGTTTCTATTATAGCGTTGGGAAGAAAAAGCAGGTTTCTAAATCATACGAACAGGGAGACGCCGTTTTTCAAAAAGAAGAATTTACAAACCACAATATGTAAATAGAGCAAGAGAATCCCATCCAGCAAGATAGCAACAGCAATTATCTTTTTTAAAAAGATTAATTTATTTATTTGAAAGTCAGAGTTATACAGAGAGAGGAGCAGTAGACAGAGAGAGAGGTCTTCAATCTACTGGTTCACTCTCCAGTTGGCCACAATGGCCAGAGCTGTGTCGATACAAAGCCAGGAGCTTCTTCCAGGTCTCCCATGCAGGTGCAGGGGCCCAAGGACTTGGGCCATCTTCTACTGCTTTCCCAGGCCATTGCAGAGAGCTGGATCGGAAGTGGAGCAGCCAGGACTCAAACCGGAGCCCAGATGGGATGCCGGCGCTGCAGGCGGCGGCTTTACCCACTGTGCCACAGAAATTATCTGTGGATGATGCAGCCATCACCTCTTATTTAATCCATTGGGTCCTTTTCTAGTCCTCTGTGGTAAACGTATATTATTTAGTGCTGGCAAACGAAGTGTGAGTTTTATTAGCATCAGAACTAAATCACAATGGAGGTATTGCAGACGTGTCTGTGATTTTGGTGGGGCTCACAGACGTGGCTTCCGACTCTGCACTGCTGCTTGGCTCTCTGGGAGCCCCGCAAGCCCGGGAGTCCCAGGCTGCACTCCCTGAACCCAGATGCAATGGCCTTGAGTAGCGGCAGAGGGGGCGTCTGCCAGGATCGCACACGGTGATAGAAAGGAGCCACGTATATGCCGCATGCCTCTCGCTGGCATTTGAAACGTCAGTGCCAGGCCTGAACGTTTACATCTCAGACATCCCAGGGGAGCCGGGCCTGCAGCTGTGGAGCAAGGAGCCAAGAACTCAGCTGAACATTAGTTGGCACCAGGTGTGACTGGGGGTCCTTCAAGGTCGTGCTGGGAACGTGGCCCTTTCCTATTCCTCTCCTCTTCTTTCTGGTGGTCACCCAGAAACCAGGCGGGGGCAACAATCAGTGGACACAGGAGCACCGGGGCTGTGTAACTCTCTCTGTACAAGGGAACCGTTCTCTACCTGCTTCTCTGTGGCTGGGACTACACCTTGATGCCCAGGGTTTAGAAGGAGAGGGAAGCTGATGTCAACAGCAGGTGTGGTCCAGCGTGTGGGACGCAGGGAGACAGAACTCGGGTTCAAACCCAGGGGCTGCCGGTGGCTTTGCCTACAGCTGACATCCGAATACCTAAACTGGGTTTATTCCTTATGGACAGTCACTGAAGAGCACACACAGTGGGCATTATCAAGAAAGGGAAAAGACAACTTGCGGAGTGGGAGAAAGCGTTCGGTAAGGCCCTGCTATCCAGAACATTTGAGTCTACTTAGAAGTCAACAACGGAAAGATAAAAACCCCATTAAAATATAAGACTTGAAGAAACCTCTCTCCAAAGAAGACATAAAAATGACCAATGAGCAAAGGATAAAAACACCCAACACCACGCAGTACAAAGAGAAAAGTACAAGAGAGCTGCTCATACCCGTTATGACGGGGGCCGTAAACACAACTCCAGAAAATAACGAGTGGGAGACGACACAGAGAAACTCGAATCCTTGTGCACTGTTGGCTGCAACACAAAATGGTGTTTCCATTGTGAAAACCGGTGTGAAGAGTTAAACAGAGAATTAATAACCACTCCTAGGAAACACCCCAGAGAACAGCCCAGGGACTCGAATGCAGATGCATTCATACGTTCACGTGTGCACGTGTGTTTTCGTGTGGACCAGTTTTCACTTCCCCTGCCCACAGGGATCAACTCTGTGAGCTGGAGTTTTTAAAGCTGGAGTTGACGGACAGCCCAGAGTCGACTCCAGGAGACCCAGTGGCCCCGGATCTCCTGGGGAGCTAGGGTATCAGGTTCTGGGGTCTGGGATAACCTGGATGTGCCTGGGAAACTCCCGCCAAGGAGGCGATGGAGGGTGCAAGGGTGGAAATCACTTGTGACTGCGGGGCTCCTGGCTGGGCAGGGCAGAATGGGAGCCTGGGCCTAGCTCAGAGCAGCCCTGGGCGGTGGCCTGGTCCAGATCACGGGGTCTGGGTCTCAGCATTTTCTCACTCCCCACCCCCAGGGACCCTTGGATCCTCCTGCCCAGGGCCGGGAAGGCAAACGCGCTCATTATCAGGCTGACCTTGAGGCCCGACACCCAGGGTGGGGTTGAAGTGCCCAAGCGGCTTCTGTGTGAGGGAGCCGGGTGCTCCCGCGTGACCCCCAGCCGTGTGCTCTGAGGGGAGCTGGGTGCTCCCGCGTGACCCCCGGCCGTGCGCTCTGAGGGGCGCCGGGTGCCCCCATGTGACCCCCGGCCGTGTGCTCTGAGAGGCAGGCTGACGGCAGTAGCAGCGCCAGCACAGGGTGCTCGCTGCCATGTCCGGAGAGCTCCTGCTGGCAGGGGCTTGGACCCTCATCGGGGTCTTCATGACGATGCTGCGGTTCCTTAAGCAGCAGCGTTCCCATTTCCCAGCTGGGAAGACCAAGGCCCCCAGAGCTCAAAGTGGTTCGTATGAAAGCTAAGGCTCAGAGACACCCTTGTTCCTACTGACCAAACAGGAGGTTTCCGGGGACCCCAGTCTCTTCCCGGAATCCAGGGGCCCCATTCACTCACATCGGCAGTGAGCCGGTGCAGGCGTCCCTCCCCAAGGCTCAGTCCTGAGATGTGACCAGACAAGAGGTCAGGGACAGTCAGCACGGGTGACCAGCACACCGTGGGCCCTCAGTCCATGCTCATCAGACAATGGGGGACTCGATGGAGGAGTGCAGTAGTGAAACAGACTGGTCCTTCTGCCTTTGAAGACTGCTGGGTGATAAAAATGCACCCTCATTCACAAAACTTGGGGCTCCTTCTGTCTCTGCATTTTGTTATTTCTGTAGTTTTGGGGACATCACACGGGTTTCAGTTCGTGTGCTGAATCGGATGACTTGTGCCAACTAAGCACTGGGCCATGTGTTGAGCAGGATCCTGAGGTTACATTTAGGTTCAGAGAGCAAGAGTGCTACGCTCGATTAGCAATGCCTACTGCGGGCATAGAAAGGCCAGCAAGAGGGCGAGTGCCACCATCGTGGATCCCTTGCCCTTGGTGGTTTCTTCCCCTTCCCCAGGTTGAATGGTCATTTTTCAACTCCTGGATCCTGTACCTGGCTCCCAGGTGCCCTGGTTGGAATCCTGATCTACCCCCCAAATGCTGATCACCCAGACCGGAGCCATTCCCACAAGAAGCAGGTCCAAGGGCCAGAATCCTAAAAGCAAACAAACAAAACAACCTAACCGTATGCTGGCCCAGCTCGGTTGATGGAAGGCAATGATCAGCTGCCAGGCTCACGTCTGTGTCCTCCTGTGACTCCCCGGACCCAGCATTCAAGGCTCTTTCTGTACCTAAATCTTTTTTATTCTTTAAATCTCTCAGCAGCTCAGCAATGTGTCATTGCATTGTGCACAGTCATAAAGATAACATTAATGCTACGTGGTGCCAGGCGACGCTGTGGCTGGAAATACTGAGTGTGTCACACATTCAAGGCCTACAAGAGAGCTCCATCACTCAGCACGGGCGCTCTGTGAGGACTGCATACACGTCAATTCTTTATGTGGGAAACTTAATGAGTTTGGATTCTTTGCCTCATTGGTCATAGTACCAGGGAATAAAACAAGGGAAAACGCATAACTTTCCCACACTAACACTGTAACTGCATCCGATCCTTAAAACAAACCAAATAGAAATGATTGCTGAAATTCACAGGAGAAATGATATACGACTGGAGCCTCCCGAGCATACCTGGGGGCTGTTTCAGTTTTGTGCAAACCAGGAACTCCATATTGGCCCGTGACACAGGTTCAATAGCTTTGCCTCTGCACACGTCCTGGACATGGCCCTTAGTAACACATCTTCAGGGTCAGCTAAGGCTGGGAAACAGACTGGAGCGGAACAGGGATCCGTTCAGGTCTTAAGAGATGCCAGCCTCTGCGTGTGGCTCTGGAGACTTCCGAGGTGTCCACCGGAGTGAGATGAGATGGTCCCAGAAGGGGGCGGGGAGGAGTGGACAGAACTTCTGGGCAGTGGAATCAGGAGGACCTCGTGTTGTCTAGGGCAGCCATGATGATTGTGAACACTGTTGCCATCTAACGGTCACTTCTGTGCCGGGCTTTGTGAAGCGTCTGGACGTTCTCCTGTCTGACTCACTACACCATCACACCCGTTTCACAGATCAGAAAACGGAGGCTCGGGAACACTGACTGACTCCTCCAAGTTATTCCTGAGGAAGGAAGTCACAGAGCGAGGACTTGCCCCCATGCTGAGGGATGTGTAGCTTTGCCATCAGGGTGCATTTTAATGGCAGGAGGCAGGGGCACCAAAGTGTTGGCCCCATGGGCAGTTTCCAGGCGAGGAGCCCGGGTAGCTGGAGTTGAGACCAATCCCAGGTCCTGAACAGGAAGACAAAGCCGTTTTGGAGGACGAGAGAAAAGCTGAGTTAGGCTGAGCCAGAGCTGAGACGAAGAACAAAGCTCACTGCCTTCTCTCCTCGGTAGAACACTTCCTATCCTGGGTTCTCACGGCGCTCCCAGCCCCCGCAGTTAGACCAGCACGGCCTGGCTGTCCACAAGAGCCAAGGCGTGTGCCCGTCATCACCTTGAAGTACTAACTCAGTCTGCTGCCTCACTGCCGAGATCACGCCTTCAGATTTGTTTAAACTTGGATTACTAGCCCAGTTCAATGCACACTTCATGTCGGGGATCAATATCTATTGCTTCAAGGGTTGGAATCAAAGAGAAAAACAGGGGCAAAAACTTGGACCTAGGCCAAGCAAAAGACACTGAGAGGAAGCTGCCGAGGCCTCCCCTTGGACGCCATTGTCAGTTCTGTTTTTGTCTCCAAGCACTTCTAGCATCCTCGCCGGCTGCAGCCGTGCGAGCTGCAGGGGAGCGATAATTTTCCCTCTTTTAATTCCTTTACAGGTAGAAGGTTTAGGCTGTTTTCTCTGATACAGAAAATCCACTCGGAGCAAATTGGGAGATGATTTCTCTTGGGAATTACTGCCAAACATTTTGGTAATTATACAGGGAGAAGCAGGCTGTTGTACTCTTTGTGAACAGACTCTACCTTCTTCAGTGAGCGTGGTGCTTGTATGTGTGTGAAGGATGTAGAACGTGCAGCTTGGGGTGCTAGCCGGGAGTGGGGACCAGGCAGTCGTACAGAGACAAGAGGAACCTTCTGGAACCTAGGATGGACTTTGCTGCCTCCCTCTGGGTTCAGCAGGGGTCTCTCCCAGCATCACACGTGCCATACTAAGGTCTCCCAGCATCAGGTTGTCAGAGAGATGAGGCTCCCCGGTTACTAGACTCTGGGAGCCTGAGGGCAGGAGTCACACGTGGGCTGTCTCTGTGGTCCCCGCTGCCTGGTGTGGGGCAGGGACGCAGTGCGAATGCCAGAGGTGTCTGGTTCAGTGGTGGGCGGAGACACGTCATCGGGAGATGCAGAGCCAAGTCACAAGACAGATGGCAGCGCTGAGAAACTGGCAGAGGTGAGGGATTTGAGATGGTGGGGTGGACGCACGGAAAAGCACAGAGGCAGGCCAGGGTCTGGCACGTCTGTGCAACAGTGTCACGTGTGGCAGGGACCTGGAGTCCACAGAAGGAGGGAAGGAGAGGAGGCGGCAATGGTGGCGTGGGACCAGATCACGAAGAGGCTGGCGCTGCCACCCTCAGCAACGTGCAGCCATCAGTGCTTCCACACGGGGCAGTGAGGACACTCTAGGGGCAGTGGGGACCTTGGCTGGAGCTGGGAGCACACGGTCCAGGAAAGAGAGGCAAGGGCAGGGGGAGCGGGTCTTCAGAAGGGCAGAGCAGTGTGTGGTTTTGAGAGTCCGGCACGAGGGAGGAGCAGGAGTAAGAAACCTGTCAGAAACAGTCGCTCTAGGTTTGACAGACACGAGTTAGCAGAAGGCACTGGGTCCCTCCGTGGCTCGTAGCCCTTCCCGCCTGCTAGCAACGAGACATTCATTGCTGGCTCCCCGCAGCCGAGCCCCAGTCCCTGCCCTGTTGGAGGTTGGCCAGATTTGCTGCTACTAAGTTAACTATCACCACCCAAGCCCAAGGCACAGCGCACCACATCAGCTAAGCTCAGGATGGAAACTCAGGGCCTTGCGTGGAAATTCCTTATGCTCAGAAACCTCATGGATGGACCGAGAAGTCATCCTCGAACGTGGGAATGACATCGAGAGCCAGCAAGCGCATCGGAATCTGGTCCCGGATCAGGGAATATCCTCCCCTCCCTACCCCCACCCCGCCCCAGGCAATCCTTTCCAGGAAGTAATACTTTTAAAGGCAAACTTGTGGCTTCATTTTGCATCTCGACTGCCTCTGAAACACAGATCTTGCCTGGCATCAGCTGAGGGGTGGGTTTCACTTTGCGTCTCTGCAGGGAGCCTGGGAGGAGAGGGGGTCCGCCTGGAAGGGAACGCCCAGCTGAGTGGACAGGTGATGAGCAGGCTTGGGGCTCAAGAGGCCCCCGTTCTGGCTGGTGACCCCCAGGGTGAGTGTGGCGGCCCTCCCTGCCGAATTGGACAGAGAGGCCACAGCTGCAACTGGAGACCAGACTTACAGGGTGAGAACGCGTGTCTTGACGCTTTCTTTTTTGGCAAAGAAGTACATATTTCTGCCCTAGAAATCTTTACTGTCCCTGCTCTGCCGTTTGCTTGCCAAGCCTCCTACAAGGGACTCATCCGGTGCCTCAGTTTCCCTGCTGGCACCATCTACGTTCAGATGCTTCCTGGTTAGCGCTCATGCCCCAGAGTAGGAGTGTGTTCATTCACCTCTGTCTTGGGCTCTCAGGCTCTGAATGGGTCCCCCAGTGAGTGAAGCTCAAGGAATTCATACGCGACTCCCTCCCGCGGGCAACGCCATGTCACAGATGGTTTGTTAATGAACCGTGAAGGCAGGGGGAGGACAAGCCGATGGTTTCGAGAATATGGGGTGGGTGACACGAGTAGGGTGCAACTCAGGGACCTCACGGAGGAAGTGAGCGGAGACCTATTTGGAAGGAAAATCAGGGCTGGCAGAATGTAAGTGGTGCCACTGTGGGGCCTGAAAGGTGGACGTGGGACAGCAACACAGAGCCCGGAACAATGTGACACAGGGAACAGCAAGTGTGAATTCCCCTGGGCCCAAGTGCACATGGGCTGTGGAGAGAGCACAGGTCAGAGATGAGGGTGCCGAGTGGACGTGGGCCGTGGAGAGAGCACGGGTCAGAGATGAGGGTGCTGAGTGGACGTGGGCCGTGGAGAGAGTACGGGTCAGAGATGAAGGTAGGGGACTATGAGAGAGGAATACGGCAGTGGGAGGGGGCGCTCACAGTTCCTCCACTTTCAGATTCTGCCCTTGGTGGTGACTGGCAAGGACCCCCAGGCGGGTGAGAGGCGATGGCTGAGATCATTACTGTCCTGAGCAGGTGAGTGGCAGCCCCCGGCTGCTGTGTTGTTAGAGTCAGGGCTTCACCCGGCACTGACTGGTGCCGCCTGTCTTATCCTGTCCAGTCAGATCAGCCAGTGCTGTGAGGGCAAACCCAACCCTTCCCAGGGCTGTGCTGGGTCCCAGGGCTGTGCTGGGTCCTAGGAGGGGGATGCACAAAGGCATTGCCTGTGGACTGAGAAGATAAGACAGGAAGAGAGAATAATGGGACCACACAGATCTTATGGACCAGGGCATGGCCCAAGGATGTCCCAGACTCCCACGGAACTGGCCAAGGGAGGAGTGAGGAAGGGGTTGAGAGAGGAGCGGAGGCTCACATCCCAGGAGCCCTCCACGTGGGGAACATGCCCAGCGTTCAATGTACACTGAGCTGCCAGGAGAACAGGCCTTCCCTTCCAGCGAAGGGGGTGGGGAAACAGGCCCACCTGTGGCTCCACTGCCCGTGGGCAGAGCAGCAGGTACCTGGGCTGCCGCTCTCAAGTACTGGGAAAGCCTCTGGAAGCCTGAAGGCACTGTGGTACTCTCGGGCCATCAGCCACACCACTGAGGGCATCTGAGCAGGTGGCAGTGGCCACAGTCCCAGTCAAAGGAGGGGCCAGCCCAACTCCCTGGCCATGCCAACTTCTCGCACAAGCTTGAACACTGGCCGTGGCCTGGTCTTGAATGAATTGTAACGGATGCTGTGCAAAATCTATAGAACGTGACCTGGACACTGGAAGTGGTCAAGTTAGATGAGCTACAGGTGAGAAAGAAGTCACAGGACAGGAAAGAATAACTCAGCCCACTCCAGGGAAGAGCGGGGAGACTCCCCACGGTCCCCGTGCAGCAGGAGACAGCACGAGGAAAGACGTGGGAACCACGCACCTCATCCAGCACTCGGCCTGCATCCCCCACAGGTCCCAGGGCCTCTGCCCTCCTCTCGGGGAGCTCCAGGGATCCATCCAAGTGGGGGCCAGGAGGTGAATTAAACGCCACCAAATGAGCTCAAGGACTGGACTCCTTGGGGACACAAAAGAAGCACTCTTCGGCAGAGAAGGGACTTGGAAATCAGCCCTCTAGGAAATCTCCACAAACAAGGGACAAAACAGTAGCAGGAGAGGGATGGCCCTCCCTGGGAGGGACCTGGGCTCCAGAGAGCAGAGCGGGCCCGCTGCTGAGAAGGCTTGGAGAGCTCGAGTTGATGGCGTGCAGCTGGGGGGCTGGGGTCAGCAGACTTTGAGGAGAGGGCAATGTTAGCCAGAAACCAAAGACTAAGCCCTGGGCCAGGCTTGACCCCCTCCTGTGGAAGAGAAGAGTCTGAGAAGAATCAGGCTGACCCCAGACACCAGGCAGGGTGAGGGCAGGGCAGTGACACAGGGGCATCGGAATGGGAGAGACAGAGCAAGGGAGTCCCTTGGCCAAGGTGGCCCCGCCCACTGCTTCTCTCTGGACAGCAACACCTGGGAGCATTCTCAACAGAGCTCCGAGAACTGGGAGGTCTGAGGAGCTGGGGTGGGGCAGGGCTGCCCTTCCTCCCGTCTCCCCGCACTCTTCATGCTGGCCCGCGCTTGGACTGGATTTCCTAAGTACGACTGACAGCATTCTCATCCTCCCGCCTCTCGGCTGAAGCCCCTGCCCAGTGCCACCTTTCCCAAGCAGCAACGTCCCGCTCTCACATCACTTGCCATGTTCCATAATCCCTTGTTTGCCCATCACTCTCCCTCACTAGCTTTTGAGCTCCTTGGAAGCACGGAGCAGGTGCGTGTGTGCATGGTGGGGGGATCTGAATTGTGCACAGCAGGCACTGATAAGCAACAATGGCAGCAATGACAGTGGCCGTACATCTCACGCAGGGCACGTCTGTGAGGACCAGGCGTCGTGAGAACCATTTCACACGTGCAGCTTCAGTTAGCCCTCCCAGTCGAGGAAGCGAGAACCAAGACTGCTTTCCCAAAGCCGCACAGGCTGGAGGGGAAGACTGGGGAGGTTCACACCCGGAACGCAGATTCCAGGGTCACACCACAGTCAGCTCACGGAGTGATGAACGACCACCCCTAGATTACAGCAACAACAAGCAGTTGGCTCACTCACTCACTCATCATGCACTTAGTTACTCGGCTCTTCTGACCACAAAAGGGATCTTACAGACCAGGTCATCCCAGCCCCTCCCGTTAGAGAAGAGGAGACACACAGAGAGATAAGGGGGCGTCTCCAGGGTCTCGCAGCCTGTCAGCCACAAGCTCAGGGCAGGATTTACATCCGTCTGCCTTTTGGTTGCCCCGTGGTCTAATCCAATAAACAATACTTGGGGTCATTTATTCTGACTGTGCAGTAGTGCTTCAGCCTGTGTACCAGACACACACTAAGAAGGTTTGGTACTAATTCCACTGCAGCATAGCACGTTTCTCAACAGTCTCCTCCACTCAACACTGCTTTTGCTCTAAGCATTTTCTGCTTAACATAGCTGGCAGAAATGGTCTCTGGACGTGTGTGCACAGACAGCGATAACTCCATTCCCTGCCCCTGCGCCCTGTCTACATTGCACCAGGTTTCACTAAGAGAGAGAAAAACATTTCTTCTGCTAAGATACCTGTGGTCTACATCTGCAGGGCTGTTTATTTTTATGGGTTTCTTCTCACATTTGCCAGTCTATGCGTGCTCATCCGTCTTTCATCCAATTGGCAAGCAGAAATTACACAATTACACACCTAACAATATGCAGAACTCACATACAACTCAGGGTTTTTCCTGAGCCTGATTGAGACACCTGCCTCGTGTCCACTCTGGGTTTATGAGAAAAGAAGTTGGTGGCATCTGGTATTTTCGGCCATCTTTCTTTTTCTGTTTCACTAGGTTTTTGTGTGTGTTTGTTTCTATTCTGAGTCACTAGACCTGAACCCTCCTGAGATGGAAAGATGAGATAGCATTATTCCTTGACCAGGATTCTGGTGCCGCTTTCCAATCTAATGGAGACATCTACGGCCCTTCTACCTCGCCCAGAGGTTCTGAACTGTCTCCTTGGCACCTAGAGCAGCCCTGCTAGGGGGCTGAGGCTCCTAACGCAGTCTGAGGCCGAGACTGCGGAAGACCTGGGGGGCCCTGGGAGCTCTCCAAGGTCCTGACCGACCTCGGGACTTGATTCCCCCCCAGAGACCTTGGGTTATTACCACTGCAGTGCTGCCGGATCCCGTCTTGTGACTCTCCCCATTTTTATTATTCGTCTTTTACCCCTTGAGTATTGGATTCTCCATCAGAGCTTCATGTCTCCAGTTTAGTGAGAATCCTAGCAGTGGCCTCTTGCACGGAACTATGAAACAGCCAGGTGCCATTTTTTCAGCCTGCACTTTGTGCTAATGACACATTTAGCTCCATTATCTCTCAAAATTCATCCCCACCTTGGATATCACATATCATCCCATTTTACAAACGAGGAAATGGAGGACACTGTGCTAAGATTATTGTAGAACACAAACATGTAAAGTGCTTCACACGGTGGTTGTAGCCTAATGAACACTCAATAGACATGAGCTGAGAATAGTTGTTCTTACGCTGTTTTGATATTGACTTAATTATTGAGCCCTACAGACAGGAGGGAACTGTACTTTGATAGTATCCCTCCCTGCCTCTAAGTATCTTTTGAAGTCGAGAAGGAAGAACACAAAAGGAGTTTTTTTTTTTTTTCAAGAGAAGAAAAAAACAACAATGCACTAAAAATAGTCTATTGGCTTGGGAGTCACAGAAAGTTTGAAAGGAGGCTCAAATAAAACAGGCTCTATGGGGCTGGCACTGTGGCACAGCGGGTTAAAGCCCCAGCCTGCAGCACCAGCATCCCATGTGGGTGCCAGTTCGAGTCCTGGCTGCTCTACTTCCAATCCAGCTCTCTGCTGTGGTCTGGGAAAGCAGAAGAAGATGGCCCATGTCCTTGGGCTCCTGCACCTGCATGGGAGACCTGGAAGAAGTCCCTGGCTCTGCCTTCAGATCAGCTCAGCTCTGGCCATTGGGGTCATCTGAAGAGTGAACCAGTGGATGGAAGACCTCTCTCTCTGGCTCTATCTCTCTCTGTAACTTTACCTTTCAAATAAATGAAATGAATCTTTTTTCAAAAAAAAAATAGACTCTGAAAAGCCACCACATGGGCTCATAGATGATTGTACTTCATGGTTGCTCCAATTTGCTGACAAGCTCTTCCTCTTCTGGGTTAATTTGCTCGAATCTCAGCCCCTGCAGGGGGTGACCATACGGAACATGTGTCCTTGCCACAGGGCCATGGCTCACTGGGACAGAGGTAGGACATTCCAGTGACAGCCAACTCACATAATGAAGGTTGAGTCGGTCACTGCTCTCTCTAGCCACTTCAAGACACCATGGAAGTTGGAAGCAAAGCAAACAGGTTTTCACACAGAGAAGCATTCAAGTCCCACTGATGAGAGAGAACACAAGAGGAAGCCCAGGCACCCCTGGCCCCTGTCAGTCACCCCATACCTGAGACCAGGAGGTCTGGGAGGACACGGTCTACCTTCGCTCTGTGAGTCAGAGGACTGGGTGTCCATTCTTTACTGCCACAGGATGCTTGCTGAGTTCCATGGTCCATCCGAGTAAAGTACATTAAGATGACACTGGGCTTTGTACCTCTGCATGTGTCTGAGGACTACGTTCATGAGAAATGGCCGACTATCGTCTGGGACAGAGGCGTCAGGTGTGGACATCACAGAAGAACTGAGAGGAGGTGATCTGTGCCCGAGGAAACTCAAGAGGATGTGACCATGCCTCTAGGTCATGTGAAGCAACGCAATTTTCAGAAACTCTTCCTACTGTTTTAAAAACACCTTACTGAGGTATGATTGGCATACAAAGAGCTGTCCATATTTAATGTCTACTGTTCACGGGTTAAGAAGTAAATAGATAGCCATGAGACTATCAACACAGTCTGTGGCATAAACCTGTGCGTCACCTGGAGAGCGTCCACTGGCCCTAATTGTCAATATTTCCAAGAACACTGGACATGGATCTGCCCTCTTGGCAAATTATCAAGTGTTCAGTGCAGCACTGTGCTACAGGGCAGGCTCTAGAAGTCATTCATCTCGTATAAAGAAAACCGTGTGCTCTCTAACACCGCCCCGTCTCCCCCTCCTCCCAGCCTCTGGCAACCTCCACTCCATGCTGCTTCTGTGAGTCCGAGAGCTTGAGATTCGTCATACAAATGTATCATGCAGTATTTGTCCTTCAGCGTCCGGCATGTTGCACTTAGTAGAATGTCCTCCAGGTCAGGCACTCCCCCTTTTTAAAGGCTGAACAGTGTTACACTGTGTGCAGACACCAAATGCAATTTTGAACTTTCTGGTGTCAGGGTACAGAGCTAGGAGCCATGGATGAAAGCAATAGGGATGACTTTGCTCAATTACAGCGTTGAGTCCTCTCCCAGGCCCTGAGCTCCATGGGGAGGTCTTGTCTACCTTGTTCATGACTTGGCTCAGCCGTTCACCCATAGGCACACACAGGATGGCTGCCCAGCATGTATTTATTACATAAATAATTAAGCAGGTGGTCAGCTTCATTCAGGAGCAGGGGTGCTGTAGGGAGAGGACTAGAGTGGGGCTGCAAGAACTTAAAGTCCTTTCAAATCCTGAGAACCAATGCTTTTGCTGCCATCATGGAATACAACAGAAAATGAGGCTACCACCACTCAAATAATCAGCCCGCGCATGGGTCAATGGCTTAATCTGCTTTCATCTCTTCATTTTGGAAAATTCATTCATTTGCAACCAGAGAATGTGGGAGGTATGAAAGCATCGATTCCACTTCTCAGGTTCAAGTCTCTGTTCTTTGTGGCAGTAGAAGCTGCTAAGCCCCTGTGCGCTCCCCACCAGGAAAACGGGTAGAATTCAGATGCCGACCTCAGGGCTTTCTATTTTTTGACGTGTTTATGTGCCGACCAGCACGGGGTCCAGCTCATTGTTAGCAGCTCTACCGTGAGTGCACACAGCATCCTGGATGCTGTAGGATGAGACCCTGGCATCTCTGTCTTCACTCTGTCTTTCGAGTTCCACGCAATGATCCTTTCTCACCGAGGCCTGGGTGGAGGCAGACGAGTGGCCTCCCTTTAGCTTTTTGCTGTGAGCTCCTAGAGAGGGCTCTGCTTCTGTGCAGACTTCAGCCCAACTTATGAGACTCCGACCTCACTGGGAGGCAGGCGGGTGCTCCTTCATGGTGCTGGCCACTGACCCACGTCTGCCCTGGAGCTGAAGACGCACAGGACCCGACTGGGTCTGTGGACACCCACACACTGAGCAGGAGCACAGCACTTGTCTTCCCTCTGACCCGCATGGGCAATTATTTAAAAAAACACGCCTTCCCTAGTGCGATTTCTCAGGGGCTCTCATTAAATCCTAACAAGGGCCCGCATCACTCAGTTTAAGCAGTAGGTATTCCAATGAAGCTAAAATGATGCCAGCTAAATTAACTTGAACACTAACATTTAGATGCAGGCAATCTGCCTTTGAAAAAAAGATGGACATTCCGCTTGCATTCATAAATGTTATATGCGGGCTCAGATGACTCTGGCTAGATGCAGATCTACCATGTAAATGATTTAAAGTGTCGCAGGCCCGTGGTCTCGGCTCCTCATTCTGAGGCAGCGACACCTGCATTACACATCCATTATTCACGCTCCAGGCACCCATTATCCACTCTCCAGCTCCGCCAAAGGCACAGCCAGTTGGGAAGGGGCTGGTGCACGCAGCAGATAAATCGAGATACTCTTCCATCCCTCTGGCTCTTGCCTGCTAGCTCTGTGTGCAATAGAGATATCTTCCCCGGGTGCTCCATGTGAACCGCAGCGCCTCCTACACACGTGTGCAGCCTTTGGAGGCGGCGGCTTGAAAGCATCAGACGTGCTCTGCTAACTGCTGCCATCCACATCCAATCTTTGTTTTGTTTTAAGATTTATTTATCTGTCTTGGAGGGGAGGGAGGGAGAGGTGTGGGAGGGAGGAAGGGAGACAAAGAGGGATAGGGGAGGGAGAAACAGAGAAGGAGAGGGAGAAGAAGAGGGAGAGGGAGAGGGAGAGGGAGAGGGAGAGGGAGAGGGAGAGGGAGAGGGAGAGGGAGAGGGAGAGGGAGAGGGAGAGGGAGAGGGAGAGGGAGACCTTTCATTTACTGGTTCCACTCCCCAAATGCCTGCAACAGCCAAGTCTGGGCCAGGCCAGATCCAGGAGCCAGAAACTCCATCCGCGTCTCCCAGGTGGTTGTAGGGGTCCAAGCACTTGGGGCATCTTCCACTGCCTTCCCAGGTGCACTAGTAGGGAGCTGGAATGGAAGCAGAGCAGCCGGAACTCGAACAGGTGCTCTGATATGGGATGCCAGTGTTTCAAGCAGCAGCTCAACTCTTGGTGCCAGGATGTTGGCCTCCAATCTTACCACTAAGAGCGGTGACATCTCATGGACCATGTCGGGTGGCCGAAAGCAAACATCAAGCCCCTACGCTGTGTAGTCCCTTGAACAGAGGTAATGGATGATATCTAGCCAGGGAGATTCTCATCACTATAGGAACACACAGCGAGAAAAGACCCCCACAGGCTGTGTGAGCACGGGTGGGCACTCGTTCTTTTAACACAACTCAGTGCAACCATCGACTGTCCAGGGCCCCACGCCCCTCTGCCCCTCTAGGTCATAGCACACAGTGAAGAACAGGAGCCTTGGTTGTTAAGTGACAGATGGATCTATAGACTCTCACCCCAGAGACTCCAAATAATTCCTCTTTTATGTGGTTTCGCTGGGAAGACTCTGCCCCTCAACATGATCAAAGCATGTGCCCGGACTGCCTCTCTACTCAGGTGGCAGAGCAAGTCTGCAGCTGGGTGACGCTGGGGTGAAACCGGTGTCCCAGGGGCGCTGAGATTTAAGGCATTCTCCAAGCGACAGTGAGATGTAGGAGCTCAGCTCACTGCTGCTCTTGACTCCTGCTGAGATACCCCCTGAGCCCATTTCTCATGCAGAGGGCCAGGTGCGTGAGCCACCCTAGGGATGGACAGACTTATCTTAGCTGCCCCTATTTGCGTATATGCACTGAGCGTTTCACACAGGCTTCCAGGCCACTTGGTTTGCATCAGCGTGGAATAGTATGCCACCATGGTTACTGGAAGGCACAAAAAGCTGCAGGCAGGGCAGTGGAGGCCTGGGGATGGAGAGACACAGCCTGAGGGATGCCTCGACACCTCCTCTGCTGAGCAGTTCTCTGGCATCGGCTGACACCTTGCATGCATGCCTCTGGCTCCAATGTGGGGTGAGGCCTGGTGCGCCTGGTGACCCCAGGAAAGTTCCTGGAGCCTGGCCGGTGCTGCTGCCACGTGACACCTTGATGCACAACTGTTTCTTATCTTTCCTCTGTGTCCCCAGAAGTACGAAAAACGAGAGAGAAGATGGTATGCTGATGAACTCAAGCCCTGGACTGGGATTCTGGCTGAGTCACTGAACGGCTGTGTGGTCACCATCTAACTCCTCAGTAGAGAGGGGACAGCGGCAGCTGAGCCTTATCCGGCTGGCGGGGCCCAGCCTGAGAGGATGCACACAGTGACCGGCACCCTGCTCTGTGTGCAGCCCCTGCTCAAGACGGGTCTGCTCACCAGGGTGGTGATGACTGCAGGGCACCCCTCCATCGTGGAAGCACCTCCCCCAGCCCCGGCCACGTCCTCATCTCCCTTCCTTACATAAACTCTGTGCACCTGCAAACAAAGCAGGCGTTTCCTCTAAAGCCTAAGAAAGCTTTGCCGCAACAACAACAACAACAAAGCATAGTTTATCTGACCTGACGCAGGACTCAAACTGCCTCTAAACGCCTCTTAATGTCTGGGTCTCAACAGTGCTGCAGGCAGAACCAACGTGAAAAATGGAAACTTTGCTACCGTGCCTACATAATTCATCTCATTAAGCCTCTGTAACAACATTTAAAATTAATATTGGTCCTTGGGTTGAGTCACTGACGAAGGCAGGGAAGTAAACAGCACTCTCGGTGCCGGTCCTCTTTCCTTAGGGCCTAACTTTGCCAGCCCCTGATAAGCCCACACTTCCAAAATTATTCTTCATTGAAGAAACATAAAAAGATGATATAAATAGAATAGAATAGAATATCCTTGCAAGACATTTTATGCACAATGCTTAGAATTTTCTTGGATGTTTCCAATTCTCAGTTGCAGAATATATGACTCTCCGGGGTTGAGAGCTGAGAGGACATGCAACATTAGCGAACCTGCTGTAGTCTACTCACAATCTGATTTGGTGACGCCTGTTTTGACACCTGTTAGAAGATACGCTCGGAGCAGCTTGCTTATTTCAAAAAAAGCCAGCAAGAGTCCACGCAGTCTTGGGCTGAGCTGATCGCTTTATTCCACCTGTGCCAAGCATTTTACACCATATTTGCACTTTATATCTGGAAATCAGTCTTCTAAAGGCACTCGTGATTCTGTGACCCGGGAGGGCGCATGGGAAGATCTGTCTTTCCCAGTGAATACCCATCAGGGAGACCCGCCCTCTTGGACCCAAGCACAGCAGCCCGGAGTCCCCACGGGAAGACGCCTGCTAACACAGCACTCCCCCCACGGCAGTCACCGGGGCGTGCTGTGGACAGGCAGACCGCGATTCAAAGGTCTGAGGGGGGCATTTTTAGGAAGTTTCTGGGTGGTTTTGCTGCTGTTCTGATCCACAGACCACACTTGGAACGGCAGACTCCAGGTCACACGTGGGCTAGCTCTGGGCTTGGGCTGATCACGACAAACCACAGTGTCCCCGCGTGCGTGCACTGTGTTCACTTGTTGCTCTGCTGTCCTGAGCGATCTCCCCTGCTCCACGCCTCCCAGCTGCTGATTCTGGTTCGCAAAGCCAAGGTGGCTCTCTCTCTCTGAATGCCAGGGTGCCCATGCGGGGCTGCGAGCTGGTGGGCCTTGGCTGGCTCCTTCACCCAGCATGGGCCCCCTCTCTTGACTTTGTGGCCAAGGACGCCCCAGGCAGCTAGCGCGCCTCCTCTTTAGAGCTGGTCCGACATTCTTCTCCACTTGTGCACTGCCTTTTTGTCGTGGCCTCCATCACCATTCGGTCCCCTCCACTGCCTTCCCTGAGTGTCTCCTCTTCACGCCCAGGCCTGTTTGCCCCCTGCCCCCAGCTAACAAGTCCACTGGCCTCCAGGGATCCTCCCATTCCCAGGATGAGTTCCGACTCTGCTTCTCTCCCACTGTTATTGCTTCTAGGTTTCCCCACTTCCTTTCTTTTGTGCCCAAGAGCATTTTGCCTTCTTCCATTTCCGCACAAAGTTCTAGCCCAAGACTCACAGGCAGAAGGGTGGTGCTGCCCTGGAACCTGAGTCTGTAATCACCTAAAATCATCACGCCCTTTGACGCCGTGACTTCCTCTCCTCATTTATTTAGGAAACAGGCAGAGACACAGGCAAATACACCTGTATACAAGAATGCTCACTGCAGAATTGTTTACAACAGAGAAAACAGAAACAAAATGGTCTACAACACGTAAGTGAATGACAGCATAGCAAAGTGCTGCGTGTCGTGTCCACATTAAAATCATCACTTCAGGGGCAGTGGGTTAAGCTACTGCCTTCAACACCGGCATCCCCTACGAGTGCCTGTTTGAGTCCCAGCTGCTCCACTTCTGATCCAGCTCCCTCCTAACGTGGCTAGGGAAGCAGCAGGTGATGACCCAATAGCTTGGGCCCCCGCCACCCACGTGGAAGACCTGGATGGAGTCCTGACTCCTGGCTTCCACCTGGCTCAGCCCTGGCCATCTCAGGAGGATAGAATATCTCTCTGTTTCTCCCTCTCTCTCTGCAGCTCTGCTTTAAAAAAAAATAAATAAATCTTTTAGAAAGAACTCATCACGTCATTGCTTTACGGGGTCGGAAGCTGGCCTCCCAGGTAAGACGCTGGTTGGGACGCCCCAAAACCCACACTGGGGCATCTTGGTTTGAGTCCTGGATTCACTCCTGGTTCCGTCTTCTTGCAGATGTAGACCTGGGCAGCAGGTGATAGCTTAAACAGTAGTGGCCCCGTCCCCTCCAGGGGGAGGCCTGGACTGAGTTCCCAGCTCCCAACTTTGGCCTGACCCAGTCCGAGCTGTTGCAGACATTTGAGGAAAGAACCAGTGGACTGACGCTTGCTTTCTGTCTGTGCTTCTCAAGTAAATAAAAATAAAAATAAATGGCTTTGATGTCCAGTAAACAGGTGAAAATGCTCATGAAAGCTCAGTGAGAGAATATATGAGTAAAACAGACAATTGTGTGCATATTAGAATACCGATGTAGGAAGAAAACAACATGTGCATAGAAAAGGACCAGCAAGAGACAGACACAATCGTAACTTAGTTCTCTGAGTGATGGGCTTACGGATAAATTATTCCTTTTTTATTTTGAGAACTTTTGTAGTTCCAGTGTTTTCTACGGTGAAACCGGATTCCTTCATTTCAATGAGGAAAAATCTCTACACGTGACACCCGTTTATTTAATCTCAATTTAGACGTTAGATCCCACCCACAGACAAGTTTAACCATGTGCACATTAGGCAGCTCAGAGTTCACCCTAAACAGAAGAGCTATAATACATGCTCCCTCATCAAAAACGGTTACCCACAACCACGGCTCTCACAGCCTCATCTCCCCCTCGCAACAGCGTAATCTCCTTTGCTACGTCTCAACATTCTTCTGCTAGGGATAAATTCACTTAAGATGCAGTTCCTCAACTGGCTAGCAGACCAGCTCGACTATTTCTGGGGATAATTACAGATAATTAGGCAGCTTTTAGAGTGATGTGACTTTCCACTCGCTGCAAAACACATAATTTGCACTTTGAGTGTGAGTCTGCTGTCTCTATATTCTGCAGTATCGACATTTTGTGCTTCCCCTGCTAGCTACTGCCTGACAGGGAGACAGAGGTGACGTCTTGAGGGGATTTATCCCGTGCCTGCTGGGCAGTTAGCACGGCCTTCATGGGGACTGATGGACTAGCACACCGAGATTTCTGTGGCCGGAGGTCTTCAGTGCTTCCTGGTGAGGCTACTTTAGGCTTAAGTGCCTGGGGTCCCTCCCCTGGGTCCCTCATCTTATAGGACCCCATTTTGAGCACCCTCCAACTGTGCTCTTCTCCATGGCCCAGAGACTCCCCAGGCCTGTGGGAACACGTCCAGCCAGGTCTCAGGGACAGCATTCTAGATCCCATTCTACACCCAGAGCCCAGGACTTCCCTGTGCAAACAGCAAACAGACCCAGGAGACACTCAGCCCTCTCTGGACAATGTCATTTCATTTGTTTCAAAGTGAGGGGTGGTGGTGGTGGGGTTGTCACATCTTTATTAGTATTCTCCTGCATTTAATCATTTTATATCCACTTAGCTACTTCTTGCATTAATTTGTCCTACATTTAATCTGTCCATGTATCAATGCACCCAACAATATCTCATCCATATACCACTAACTCACCTGTCCATCTGCCCACTTATCCATCCATCCACATACCCTCTTTTTTTTGGTAAACTAACACACAACAGTAATCACGTAAGTCATATGCCAGGAGCCATACTAGTCACTGGGGGAACACTGATAGAGACTGCTATGGCTGCGGTCAGAAACCATTTACTTGGTTTGTTTTAAAGCAAGATGGAATTTACCTGTTAGAAGAGTTTATGTATTAAGGCGTCCTGGAGGGAGCTAATCAGAGGGGTATGTTAGAGATGTGTTAGAATACACCGAGCTTGGCAGGGAGGGGAGAAGGAGAAGACCGCGGCGGCTCCGGGATTTCTGACTTGGGTTTATCAGCCTTGTACAGGAGGATCCTGGGAGTACGGCAGGCAGACTCTGGGCTCACTGACCACCTCATCTATTAACGATGCAGACCGGATGGGTACTGTGCATTGGCCACAGAGGAGACGACGGAGAACAAAACGGACCCAGTCCCTGCCTTCACGGATCTTTCCCTCTCATTCGCACAAGGAGAACAGTGCCAGGCACCGTCGGAAGGAGTGACGTCTTTCTCCATCCTCGGGACCCGCTGCGGGACTCGCCAGAGACCTCAGCCCACGCTGGTTCGCAGACGCAGGCCAACTCCTCCATTAGGAGCACAGCCTGGCATCTGATTAGCCGCCTGGCAAGTGCGTCCTGTCCCTCAGCCGTCTCTGTCAGACCCTGCCGTCTCAGCCCCACACGGCACATTACCATGCGGGAGCTCCACCGCTCCTCGCGGAGGATTAACATCAAAGCAGATGCTGGGAGGCGTCGCCAGGAGCGCTGACAGCTTCCATCAGCACCTCCGGCTGCCAGGGCTGCCGTTCACCGGGGCTTTCAGCTGTCACTGGACGGTGGCCCGAGACATCAGACACGAGGGGCTCCGCCAGCAGCATCCGTGTGCCAACACGGACACACGGCCACTGCCCAGGGGACGCACACCTTGCAGAGTCCCAGTGAGTGGCGACCCCTCCCCTGGAAGGCAAGGGTGCCTCCAGCCCTGGGCAGTGGGCTCTAATTAGTAGCTTCTGCTTGTCAGCCAAATGTGGCGAATCCCATCTCCTTTCTGTGTGAACAATCCAGATCTCAGCACATCTGGCAGGGAAGTCTGTCCGTCTGTCTGTCTCTCTCTCTCTCTCTCTCTCTCTCTCTCTCACACACACACACACACACACACACACACACACACACACACACAGTTAACACCAGCACCATGGCCTCCCCTCTCAGGGCCTCTACCTCGCCTGCAGTCACAAACTCCCTGACGACAGTAACAGGCTCTTGTCCTGTGCCCACTTCCTCCTCTCTCCTAAGGGCCAATAAAGAACGCCTCTCGCTCTAGCTGACAAGTCTGGCTTTGCTGTTTGCTTACGGGAAACACAATGTGGAAGCATTATCATTAACCTGATTCCTCATGCTGTGCAGAATTTATTCACTTATTTTTGGAGGTAGACAAAAGTGGCAAGAGAAGGGAGGCCGTGGTCCCAGGACTGCGGAGGGGTTGTTTCTGCTGGAATATTCTCCCAGGTCCGAAGGTGCAAGCTGGGGGAGAGGATGGCAGGGGACGGCGGGTGGTCTGTGCGTGGCAGAGGCTGCCCGGGGCTCCCATCACTGCCTTGTGTCCCCAACACAGCCTCATCCCCACGCCATGCACACTGCCGCGTTCTACTTGATGGCCAAACAGGTGTTTTGCAAAGAGCAAGGCAGACAGAGGGGGCTGTCTCTGGGGACCAAGGCCCAGGTGCAGGCCAAGGTCTCCATCACTGTCCAGGCTGACAGGGCACAGTGGGTGACACCAGAGTGACCAGAGGTCAAGCGTGGCTCCCACTGGGCTGTGCGGGCTCCCCCTGCTCCTCCAAGCTTTCAGATGGATCTTGATGTGGTAGCCAGAGCTCCCCTTGGTGGAGA
The DNA here is from genome assembly GCF_033115175.1 of Lepus europaeus. Lineage (NCBI taxonomy): Eukaryota > Metazoa > Chordata > Mammalia > Lagomorpha > Leporidae > Lepus > Lepus europaeus. Next base: position 68,402,808 of record NC_084845.1, on the reverse strand, counting down.
CTCCAGCCTGGACACCTTTGGAGTGCCTCGTGGGGTTCCACTGACACTCCGGAGACAGAAGCACAGGTGCTCCTAACTGGCCCTGGTGAGAATCTCACAAGTCTTTCATGAGAACATGCTTTGTGCTAGATGCAGACTGGCACCATGGGGATTTCATACAAGACCGACCTAGCCAGGCAGCCGCGCTGGCCTCCACCAGTGGCACAGATGGACCTCCATCCAGCGACAGTAGCTGGAGACATCCTGCTGTGTGGATGGCTGCTGGGCTATCTTAGCAGCCTGGGAAAGGGAGGAACCATCACCACCATTCCTTCACGCCACTGGGTCTCCCCAGACTCAACCCCAGGGAGTAGGAGCTAGGTTTCTTCAAGCAAAGATCCAGGCATGCAGAAAACATGAGTTAAACCCAGATCCGGTCAGTTTTCAGAAATGGCATCAATTCTACATTATGATTTATCAATTATATTATATTTCCTCAAAGCATTTCCAAATATGTGTTTCCAGAACATCTTGAACAGAGAAATGAGGAGTTCCGTAGCTTTTTTTTTTTCCTTCCTTGATTAAAACCAAAAAAATAAAAAGCCAAACAAACCCAATGGCACGGCCATCAAACGAGTAACAGATGCAACTGGAAATAAAGTTTGGGGCTGGATGAAGTCAAGTCACTCGAGCAATCACCCATGGTTGCTCCAAATGCAGACTCGGGGGACATCAAGAAAAACGAGAATGGCTCCAGGCGCCCGCAGCCCCTGCAGGGGGAGGAGCCACACGAACACCTGCAAGGTGTCTCCTGCACTGTCCTTGGGCCCTGGGTGCCCCGGATCATGTTCAGGCTGCAGCCCAACCTCACCTGACTGCAGGTGACCCGAACACTGTACCCCCCGCAGGCACACTCTTCCTAGTCGCTCTGTACCACCTCCCCCAGGGCGCCCGTCACCCTCTGACTTCGGTATCAGCTTGCGTCTCATTTGATACCGATTTCCAGCTAGAATGCCAGCTCTTCACTTCCTTGCTCACCCGCACAGCCCTGTGCCCTGACCACCACCCGGCAGGCAGCAGGCAATGCATGAATGAAGGAACGTGCCCAAGGAAGGGAAACTGTTAATGCTTCCCAGACAGAAGGCCACATCCGAACGGGGGCTGGAGGCAGGAGCTGGAGCCGTCCTGGGCGGGCAGAGGGAACTGCCCTGACACACACTTACAAGCACTAGAGACAGGTTCTAGGTATGACACAGAGATCTGGGCGAGGGCCTGCTGGCTGCGAATTCACCTACAGGGGCCAGCGCTGTGGCACAGTGGGCTAAGCTCCCGCCTCTGGTGCCAGTGTCTCATACGGGCGCTGGCTCATGTCGCAGCTGCTCCTCTTCCGATCCAGCTCTCTGCTATGGCATTAGAAGACGGCCCTAGTGCTTGGGCCTCTGCACCGGTTGGGAGACCTAGAGGAAGCTCCTGGCTCTCAGCTTCAGAATGGCTCAGCCCCAGTCATTGCAGCCATTGGGGGAGTGACCCAATCGATGGAAGACCTCTCTCTCTGTCTCTCCCTCTCTCTGTCTGTAGCTCTACCTCTCACATACATAAAATCTTAAAAGCAATTCACCTACAGCCCTGTTCATCACTATAAGGAAACAGACCAGGGGAGCAGACTGAGGCCGGGGCAGGTGTGACCAGGCAGGAAGGCACCCTCAACAGTGGACTCCCCCTCCATGCCCACAGACCCGAGACTTCCACCAGCATGGCAAACACGGGGCCCACAGCACGAGGCAGGTTATGGCGAAACCCGAGGAGTCCTGCCCTGCAGAGAGGACCATGATGTGTCAGCATCTGATCCAGCATGGCAGTGGGAGTCTTCCCTGACATCAGACGTCTCCCTGTGACACCTGCTTCATCACTGAGCACGCCGGACCAAGCTGGGAAGGGCCCCACTTCCTCCCACCCAGGGTCATGTGGGATTTCGCACCAAGCAACCTCTGAGTCGGATGCAGCCACGGAGGCACTATGAGTCCTGACTGGGTAAAGAAGACAGGTTTCGAATGGTGAGTGTGTGGGTTGTGCTTACGTCCTCCGTGAAGGAGGGACAGAATAAGAGCATCGTTGTTCAGCGTGCTTCAAGTAAACAGAACCTTCCAGTCAGGCTAAGGCAAGTCTCACTGACTACGAGAACGACCTGTCATACTTGGGCATCTTTCTTTCCTGGTACCAGTGAGCCAATCGCCTGGGGAACACTCATTGGGCTCACACAATGGCCAGACCTTGTTTGAGAGATTCCATAGCCTTGGAACCCTAGCAGAAACCCTGTGAACCATAAGCCCTCATTTCTCAAGTGAGGACAGAAAGACAGAGAAGGGTTAAACCCATCACCAAGATCATACAATTTGTACACAGCAGAGCAGGGATTTGAACCTGAGCTGAAGCCCAGACATGTTGGACTTGGGGGTCCTAGGACTGGGTTCTATCTAGCCCAGGGCTTTGCCAACTGAAGCTTACGTGACCCGACCTCAGAGCTGCAGGCTGCTCATCTGCAGCTCCCACTTCACGGCACTGAGTGGAGGCAGTGTCTCACGGTCGCCATAGGACGCATGCAGAGTCATGGAGCAGAGCCTGCCACCCCGGGACCACGGGGTGTGGTTCACTCTCCCACACCGCAGAAGGAACTGAAGGCTCTCGGGCTTCGTCTGGGAGCGATCTCACTGCCCTCAGCTGCTCGTGACTACATGTGAGGGGACAAAGCTCTGCTCTCTCTGCCACACCTGCCCCTGGCTGTGTCACATGTCACTGAGGGGCACCTCGGGAACCACACGTTCTTGCCCAGAGGAGAACGCCATGTCTATTCTACCTTGGCTTGGCTCAGCGTTGTCCTGCTGTGACACCAGGGCTGGAAATTCTTACTGGGGGGAGGGGGTGTCCTGTGCACTGGGGGATTTTAGGAGCGCCCCTGGCCATGACCCTGTGCATGCGTCTCCCTCAGTTGTGACAATCACAGGTGCCTGGACATGGACCGATATCCTCCAGTAGGGGAGACTTGGGTCAAAATTAAGTGAATTTTGGGGCTAAAGACCAAGCCAGAGGTTGCCAACACTCAGAAGAAGAGGTTCCCTGGTTGCAACATTTCAGAGCGCTTGCTAAACAGAGACGGGTTCTCACTGGGGAATCAAGGCAGGGCAATCAGCAAATTACCATCGCCAGCTCGCTCATCAAACTGCTGCCACTGACTGCACAGTGTTTTGTAGATTGTTAATTTCCCATTAAAGGAGCCATGTCATTTAATAAGCATTCTGTCATGTGGCTCCATAAGGTGGAATAAAAGCATGAAGGGCCACCAAGGCTCTTTTTTTAATGAGGAGTGACAGCTGTGTTCAGTCACCCAACATTTATGCAGTGCCTGCTGTATGGAGCGCCACACAATACATCTTTGGCAGCAACAGGGAAAGACTGGAGTCTTTTATGCAGCCCGATCACTATGTGGAAGGAATATTAATTAATTCCACTGGTAGTTACTGAAAATCTGCTCTGTGCCAAGCCACAACCCAGACTCCGGGCAGAGTGCACTAAAAGAAGTGAATGTTGTCCCTGTGTGCTTCCGGCTTCCGAGAAAGCAGTGGCCCTCAAAATCGGGGTTCCCGGGCCAGCGACATCAGCATCTCCTGGTATCAGTTGAATTCGTCTCCCCCCAAAGCTATGCTGAAGCCCCAGCCACATTAGTGCACATGCAAACTCGTGGTCCTGATCTGACCTGCATTGGTGGAGAGGTGCCCCAGCAACCGAATCTTACCAAGCGCTCCTGGGCCAGCACTGAGAGCACCGCCAGAGAACTGGCTCACAGCCAGAGGTGCACACTAAACTCATCTGGAAAGCATCAAAACAAAGACAAAACCGGATTCTGGGAGGACGCCTCCAAGGTGCACCAAGGCTGCCAGCAGCCGGCCTGCAGCAAGGCCCCCGCGTGCGTGCGTGCACAGCTCTGGGGGGACGGCACCGTCTGGGGGTCCTGTGAAAGTGGATTCTGGTCCAGTCGCGCGGGAGTGGGGCCTGAGGCTGTGCATTCCGAGCCAGCCCTGGGGTGATGCCCGGCTGCTCCACAGCCTGCACCTTAAGAAGTGGAGGCAGAGAACACCGATTCTGCACGGAAACGTACAGAAAGAGCAGCCACTATTCACCGACTGCCTTGCGCACGCCAGGCACTTGCTAGGGGATACGCCATGGAAGACTTGAAAAGTGGGGCAAGACAGACGTGGCCTCTGCCTGGTGGGGGCTGTGTCCTTCAGCCGTGATGAAGCTCCTGCGTAGGGCTGGATGCGTTCCTGTGGCACAGGACCGGAAGCAGAGACCTGCACAGAGACCCCAAGCGGAGGACTGCACCCTGGGCAGAGCAGCAGTGGCCGCCACAGCGGATGAACTACCATTTGCCAGCAGCTGCATGGACAGCGGCCTTCCGGCGCACTGAGAGGGGAGCCTGGGGCCCAGGTCCTCCCACCCTGGGTTAGGACTTCCTCTAGGTCCCTGCAGGTCTCAGCGCCACTGGTGGATGTGGAGGGAGGATGAGGAGGCCCGGAATGGCCTGGCACTGTCTACCAGATGCCACCGTCTCTGTCATATGGCCCTGAATGCAAAGGATGACAAAATCTAACTCCTGCAGCCCAGGGGAACAGACAACGCTGTCCCCGCCGCAGATCTCAGAGGCTGAAGAAGGGCAGTGGGGGAAGACAGGGAGAAAGTAGGTGAGGAGGTGAGGTTCTAACACCAGACAAGGTAGGTGAGGAGGTGAGGTTCTAACATGAGACGAGGACACTTGCCGAAGGGTAATAAACAAACCCAATTCCCATAGCTTCCCTGGCTACCATCTTCCTTCTGGGGATAATTAGGATAAACCACCTAGCTCTTCAGCACCTCAAGAGTTCAACATGGGCAAACACGTCTAAGGGCCGGCACCGCGGCTCACTTGGCTAATCCTCCACCTGCGGTGCCGGCACCCAGGGTTCTAGTCCCGGCCGGGGCGCCGGGTTCTGTCCCCGGTTGCTCCTCTTCCAGTCCAGCTCTCTGCTATGGCCCGGGAAGGCAGTGGAGGATGGCCCAAGTGCTTGGGCCCTGCACCTGCATGGGAGACCAGGAGGAGGCACCTGGTTCCTGGCTTTGGATCGGCACAGCACGCCGGCCGTGGCGGCCATTTGGGGGGTGAACCAACGGAAGGAAGACCTTTATCTCTCTCTCTCTCTCTCTCACTGTCTAACTCTGCCTATCAAAACAAACAGGTCTAAGGAAGGGCACCTTCCCAACACTCGACAGGCGGCCGGGGGAGATGGGTGTGGATTTATTCTCTTGATCACCACTGGACATGAACGCAATTCTGAGGTTGGAACTAACAGTTGCGCTTGAAATCTGAACTGAGACTGGCACATGAGTCAGGGGTTGAGAGGAGTGGAAATAAAGACTTCAGCCAGGATAAACCACTACAGCACCAAGGCGACCCCTGCATCTCTGCAGAGCGAACTGTGTCGTCTGCATTCCCAGACGGACTGCAGCCATGGTTCGGCGATCACATAGGATACTCTGCAGGAGCTCGGTCCAGGGCCAGCACCTCGATGACTGGGGAGACGCAGAGCTAAGAAAATTGTATCTCAACTCAAAGAATGAGTTCCACAGGGAGACGAGCTGCGGAGGGAATGCTGGGGAGCTGCTTGAGGGGAGCAGGAATTCTGCAAAACCCCTCTCTTTGGGGCTCCTAGGGGGTGGTGTCTGGTTTCCGGCGGCAACATGCACCCTGCTACGGCTGAGCTGAACTCTTTCCCCACTCGGGGGCTGCACAGAGAGAACAAGTTTCATTTGTCTGCATTACCTCGGACAAAGCCACGGTACCTCTCAGGCACAGGTTTATCACCCACCCCACGGGGTTCTGGTGAGGACCAGCTGAGTGGCGGACACCAGGAAAATGCTCTGAAAACGGCTGCTGCTGACGCTTTAAAGATGTTTCTCAGGCTTCCTGCATCCGAGTTCTCTCTCAATGCTTCCGCTGCTTTCCCTCTCTGAAAATCCCCAGCCTTTCACTTTCACTGGAACCAGCACTTCCCAAACTGTGCTCTGAGGAGGCCAGATCTTCAGGAGGTTGGTAGGAGCTCCTTGGGAAACCAAGTGGGTAGACCAGATGACTGCCTCAGAGGTTTGCCGTGCACCTGGGTAACACAACGTCTGGGGAGTTCACGTGGGTCCCAGTGGGTGCCCTGTCAGTAGGAATGTTCACCGCCATGATATCTATGGTCGGCAGTTAGTCATAATCTGATGCACACTTTTACAGAGCTTCGTAGACCCTGTGAATACTCTGACGAGGAGTTCTCCTAGATATTCAAGACGGACAGGCAAAAAGTTCATGGAAGACAGAATTCAAAGAAGCTTGTTTTTGTGCAAGAAAACCTTGGAAGCCGCGCCCCTGGGGAGTCTTCCAAGTTCTCGAGAAATGCGCATCATGAAAACCCTAGGCACAGGTTTCAGCATCTTTTGCACCAAAATCAACTTCTTTTGATTTCCTTTTCCATAGAGTTTTTGAAGCCCCTTGGTATGTCTTTAAAGACAGAGACTATGTTCTACCTGGGAGAGTTCTCTCCGAACCATACCTCACCTGCCAGTATGGTAGCTACGCCCTTCCATCTGGGCCTACGTGCAGATCCGAGACACAAACCACCCTAGAGACACCGGGTCGATACCAATACACGCGAGTGCTGTGCTCTGGGGCTCTGCGGCCCTCAGAGAGGAAACCCCAATGAAGTCCCTCATCCCTTCTTTAAAATGTTCTCTCTCCTTTCGCCCTATGGTTTGAACACAAGTTTGGATTTAACTGCCTGGGTCAAACCCCTAAAAGTCCCTTCAATTGAGACCACATTGTTTTTTCTCTCCACAACATCATCTGACGGGCGGTCTGCCATCACTGGCCACTGCAGTCTCGATTCGGATGGCTTGTCTGTGGAGATGGGAGGAGTGTAACTGCTTTGGGCTACGCAGATGGCGAATTCTGGGAAAATGGTGCGAACTGAAACAAACCTGAAAAGAAAGGACCTAAAGATACCCAGAAACACACGCATTCGTGCACAGTCCGAGCACCAAGAGCTGGAGCTTCCCACGTCCCCTCCTAATCATTACAAATGGCTTTGTCTGCGCTGCTTGGCACAACTCCATGATGGCCTTCTGAATATGTATAGACACAGCAGGTAATTGAAGATCGCGGCGAGTGTGTGACAAAAACAGAGTGCGTGTTCAACTTGTTTGGGAAACATCTTAATGACAAGGCAGGCAATTTACAGAGGACATATTTTTATAGCACAGTAACATCAACATTTATTATTTGGGCCATAACAGGGAAAGAAAACAGACTTCCCCCATTTAGGCGACAAAATTAAATTCCTAGGCAGGCGAGGGAGAAATAGGCATAATATTGAATATAGTTACGGTATAGAATAATATTCTTTCAGAAATATGGTGGGGAACGGGGGGAGGAATGGCATAACGGCCTGATCGGAAATTCCGAGATCTCATTCTGGAGCACAATTCCTTCCACGGGGCTGGGAGTTGATATAAAATTCAAGGTAATCTGTCTGCCACAGACTGGTCTGCCCCTCAGGGACGCCGCTCTATTAGGTGGTAACCATATGTAGCTATTCTTTGCTCCTCCCTTTCTTCTCCATAGAATTAATAACATCTAAGAAGCGTCTATCTTGGAAGAATAAAGGAGCCAAGAAGTCCTGTACAAAGCCACGTGTGGATCAGCTGGGGAGTGGGCAGATGGCTCCTGGTCCTTTTCTGTCTATGTCCCTCACATTCCAGTTCCTAAGAATTCAAATCATTAACCAGCAGATTCAGTGTCCGACATGCTACCTACTCAGGTCCCAGTGAGGAAGAAAAACTCCCGAATAAATGATGCAAGCCAGATGCAGTGGCTCCCGCCTCTGAGTGTGCAGCCCCAGGTCCTACACGGGGATTGTTGCTGAAAGACACAGAGCAGTGTCTCGCAAGGGCCGGCCAGGCGCTTGTCTCAGTGGGCTTGGGGAAGTCGTGCAGAATCGCTGTTTGGATTTCTCTCCCTGCTCAGCAAACACGTAGTTGGTGCCTGCCGTGTAGATGTGGCCCACTGCTGGGCCTTTTGAGACAGATCAGATGGAAGGCCTTCTCCACATCTACGCTTTCTGTGTCTTTCAGTTTGGTTTCCAATTACGTCATCACTTCTGCGCGTCGTTCTTCTTCCTCAGATTCCCACAGCGGCCGTTCAGAAGCGCGCGTGCACCCTGAAAACCCCGCCCTTGTCCTCAGCACTCTCTTTCCTGGCAAACTGGCCAGGCTTCCGCTTTAGAGAGCAGCTCCAGGGCCTGTGACAGCCCCTCCCCATGTGACATCCAGACTGGAGCACCCAAGAAACCTGGGCGTCATTCTGGCCACATCCGGCGCCTCAGCAGGGCTCCGATTCTCCTTCTGAAACAGCCCCCCAGGCTGTCCCGTTCTCTCTGCCTCCTCTGTCAGATTGGCGCCTGTCATGGCTGTCTCTTGTTTGGGCCAATGCAATGGTCGCTGAGCCACTGTTTTTCCCATCTCCTTCTCCTTCTCTCCTTAATGTTCAAGCTCTCGCAAAGTGTATCTGCATACAGCTCCTTAGCACTTTAAGCGTTTTTAAGGGTTCTCATTCTTAAAGACAAAACCTGTCAACGGAGCCCACAAGGTCCTGCAAAGCCCAGGCGCCCCTGCCCTCCCAGCCACAGCTGTGTCCGGGCTTCTGTGTCTCTCAGGGCTCCGTCCATATGCTCATACTCACTGGGTTCACGCTGGCCACAGGACCTTGGCTCATGCCCCTCTCTCCTCCTATCTTGTTCTTTCTGGCCATTCTTGCTCTGCGACCACCTTACCCTCTTGGCTTCCCTCCAAAGTCACGTCCACCTGGTGGCCCTGCGTGATCTCCTTGGCCGTGTGGACTCATCCACCTTGAACGCTGAAAACCTGGCCCCCCAGGCCACGTGAGCTTTGTGTGGCTTCTCATCACCCCTTGGGCACTGACACAAGTCTTCAGTTTGGCCTAGCACCTCTTTCCAGCCTCCCCTCTGCTTGGTTCCTATATGCATCAGGGTTCTCCTGCCCCAGGGCCTTTGTGCGTGCTGTGCCTGCTGCACCATCTACCCTGGAGTCTCTCAGTTAAAATCCTCAGTGGATGTGGTGCCTGGGTAACAGCTCCAACAATATCCATACCCCAGCAATCCCTGGGACTGGGGTGCGCCATCGCATACGGCAAAGGGGTCTTCAGATGTGAGTCACTCCAGGTTCTTTTTTTTTTAACAGGCAGAGTTAGACAGTGAGAAAGAGAGACAGAGAGAAAGGTCTTCCTTCCATTGGTTCACCCCCCAAATGGCCGCTACGGCTGGTGCTGCGCTGATTCGAAGCCAGGAGCCAGGTGTTTCTCCTGGTCTCCCATGCTGGTGCAGGCACCCAAGCACCTGGACCATCCTCCACTGCCTTCCCAGGCCACAGCAGAGAGCTGGACTGGAAGAGGAGCAGCTGGGACAGAATCTGGCACCCCGATTGGGACTAGAATCCGGGGTGCCGGCACCGCAAGGTGGAAGATTAGCCTAGTGAGCCGCGGCGCCAGCCCTCTCAAGGTTCTTGACTGCAGCTGCATTCCACAGGGGCCGATGCCTCTTCCACGTTGCCCCATACGCTGACCCGTGTGCTCTCACGAATTTGCATTAAGAAGAAGCGCTTCTTGATCATTATGGGTAAAGTCGTGGATTTGGGATCCAGTTGTGTGTTTGGGTTTATCTGCTCTTTCCTGACTCAAAGCAGCATTCCAAGGTGGAGGCAGCGCATGCCTATGGGCAGCGGAATACATGGAGAGATGGGATGGAGTCCAGACGTCAACAGGGCATGGATCATGATACACATGCTACGACACGGGGCAGAAGACACAGGCTGGGCCCGCCAGCGTGCTGGGCAGTGAGAAGAGCTGGGCTCACAGGTCGCAAGGTGAAGGGCTCTGTGTGGATGCAGTGCCCAGAGGAGGCCAAGACACAGAGTTATAAGTCAGGGACCAGTTCCCAGGGGCTGGGGCTGGGGGCCGGGTGGTGGGGAGCCAGGGCCTGACGGGGCTGGGATTTTCTTCTGTGGGTAGTGGAAATACAGACAGGCGGAGGTGGTGGGAGCATAGACCTGTCCAGACAGTGAACTGTTCCCTTTAAAATGGTTAAGTTTGGGGCCATGGTGGTGCACAGGGTTAAGCTACCACTTGAGATGCTGCCGTTCCGTACTGGAGCACGAGTTTACGTCCTGGTTGCTTCCAATCCAGCTCCCTGTTGACGAATCTGGGAAGGTAGTGGGAGACAGCTCAAGTACTTGGGCTACTGCCACCCACATGGGAGACCAGGATGGAGTTCCCAGCTCCTGACTTTGGGCTGGCCCAGGCATGGGCTATTGTGGCCATTTGGGGAGCGAAACAGTGAATGGAAGATCTCTTTTTCTGCCCCCTCTGTCACTCTGCCCTTCGAATAAAGGCTATATTTCAGCTGGATAGAAAGTTAAACTATTAGTGGAGCTCCTTTTTCTTAAAGCTGATCAAGTAAACAATACTTAAATCCTCAAGCACCCTCGGCCATGAGAGGGGTGTGCTGCATTCTACCACCTGCTCATGGCGGGGTCCTCCCTGGGCTGCCCTCGAGGCCTCTGGAGACTGAGACACCTGTCGGCTCCCTCGTAGAGCTGATGTCCGTCTGCTGGCTGCGCGCAGGGACCTGCCCCCAGGTGGCAGTGGGTGAACGGCACGGGGGTCCCCTCTGGTCTCTGGGGGATGCCCCGTAAGAGGAGTTTGGCTCTGGGCACCAGTGCATCCCTGCAGCTCAGCAGTGGGGTCAGGAGTCCCTGACTCCAGGTTTCCTGAGCCGGTTTAAACGCAAGCAACAGCGGCGTAAGTGTAAACCCACCATCACGCTGAGGACATCTGTGTCGCATTCACCCTTCTCCAGCGTGGCCCAGCCGCTGTCCCCAGCTGCCCTCATGGTGTTGGAGCCAGCAGAGACGGAGTGGAGCAGCCTCATTTCCTCCCCTCAAACGGCAGCGAACGCTGGGCAGGCGCAAGAGGAGCAGGCAGAGGGCGCAGCAAGTAGGATCCGTGCAGCCGCAGCCGACGCGGTGGCTGCAGGAGCGCAGGTGGCGTTGTCACCACAGGTCTGTGTCATGGCAGCTGGTGGCAGAAGGTCGGGAAACTAACAAGCTACACTGCTCAGTTGCGGTGGCTCTCCCCGGTGGCATGGCTAACTCCACCGGCCAGGGGGTTGGCACAGTGTGGCGCTTGTCACGTGTCCCAGCAGGATTCGTACGGGCAGAGGGGCAGAAGCTGTGCACACTGCAGCGGTGACTGGCTTGGCTGTTCACGCGAACAGGAAACAGGCACGCACAAAGCACCTGCTGAGTGCAGGCCGTTGTGCGAGGTGCTGCCGAGAGCCGTGCGTCAGGCTGACGACGGGAACGCGCAGCCAGCGTGGGGCCATTTGTTCATTCTGTTGCTGCCTTCTGTTTGTTTTCAAGATTTATTTATTTGAAAAGCAGATAGATATGGATAGAGAGAGAGAGAGGGAGAGAGGGGGAGAGGAGGAAGAAGGGGGAGGAAAAAGAGAGAGGGAGAAGAGTGAGAGGGAGAGAGACAGAGATATCTTCCCTCCACTGGTTCATTCTTCAAATGCCCACAAGAGTCAGGGCCGAGTGAGGACAAAGTCAGGAGCCAGAAACTCCATCCAGGCCTCTCCCATGGGTGCAGAAACCCAAGTTCTTGAGCCATGATCCACTGCCTTCCCAAGCTTCTTGGTGGGAGCTGGGCGAGAAGCAGAGAGCCAGGACTCAGACCAGTGCTCCAATATGGAATGCCGGCTTCATGAGCAGTGGATTAACCACTGTGCCACATGGCCCCACTCAGTCACTGTTTGCAGAGAGCCTACTGCGAGCCAGTACTGACTGAGACGCCCCAGAAACAGCAGCGAAAGCCCGGATGTGGGCTTCAGGAAGCTCCTGGAAGACAAATGTTCATTCATCCAAGGGCATTTTGTGTCCAAGCCTCTTACCCAGGTGATCATGAATGGAATGCATGCTTTGCAAATGGGTTTCAGGGTGCACCGCGCACCACGGGGCGGCTCTTCCAGTCATGGGGTCGGAGGGAGTGATAGAAGGCACTGTGGTCTACGAGCCACTTGGATGTTCTGTGAGTCTCTGGTGGCCGCTCCGACAGACCCAGCAGGCTTGCTGGCCAAGATCAACACCGATTTGTCACCTTGCAGTGATGGAGGTCAGATGCCCAAAGTAGGGGTCACCGGGCCAGTCGGAAGTTGGCAGCCTGAGCCCTCCAGACTCTGGGGCCATCCCGCCTCGCCTCTCCCGGCCTCTAGAGGGCGTGCTCCCTGCCTGGCTCCCAGCCACACTGCATCACCTCTACCTCGGCCGTGGCCGAGCCCTTTTAGCCTCCCTCCCATGAAGCCACCTGGGAGGCCGTCCAGGGCCGCCCAGAGGGTCCTGAACAGTCTCCCCTTTTCGTGATCCCTAACCACAGCAGCACATGTCTTTTGCTGTGTAAGGTGACAGTCGTGGGTTCCAGGGACAAGGACATGGGTGTCCTTGGGAGCCGTTTTTCAGTTTACCACCAAAGCTGGACTCTTTCTATTGTACTGTGTGCCGCCTTCAGGCTGTGCCATGCCGGCCAGGAGAAACCCGGTCAGCTGCCCTTCCTAGGTGAGGAAGCTGAGCTCAGAGAGGACGAAGAATCTGGCCAAGGTCATGAAGCCAAAAATTCGGGAAGTGGGCCTTGAACCCAGCCTGCGCGAGTCTACAGTCCTGCCTCTGAACCACCTCGTGCAGACCGCCTCCCGGATGCTCCCCGCCAATGGCCTCTTGCTGGTGGTCGTTGTTTCGATGTACAGCGACAAGCGGCCGTCTAGAGTGGCTGCGCAAACCTCGGAATCTGGAGACTCACAGAACAGTCCAGCTTAGTCGCGGCCAGCTGAGTGGCTTGGGAAAGTCACCGCCCCTCTGGGGACCTGCTTCCAGATGTGCAAGGGGGAAGTTGGGTCTTGAATTCTGCAGCCCTCTGCAAACAGCCCAGACCTGGGAGGCTGGCTGCAGGGAGAGTGAAGGAGAGGCAGGGTGCCGGGCAGCAGAAGAGGTGGATGGACAGAGAGCATGAACCCTAACCGGCTCACGTCACCAACCATCAGGGGTCCCTAAGGACAGAGCCACACGCTGCCCGGAAGGCAAGTTCAGCCCTGGCTCTCGATCGCAGAGCTCAGATTCGGCGACTACGAGGAGCTTTCAGCGCCCGGCTTGAACCCCCAGTGGTGAAGAACGGAGTCTACCAGGAGCCTGGTAAAAGCCAGCACAGGGCAGCTGGACAAGGACTCCATCAGTCCCTGCCATGGAGCCAACAGAGACCCACTTTGCATCCACTCAGTCTGCTGAGAGCTGCACTGTCTTAAGCTTTAATTGAAAGTCTTTAACCTGTTACAAATTATCATGAATGACCCAGCTGAACGCCCCTCATCCACAGAGCTCATTTCAAATTCACGAAGCCCTTCCAGGGCCAGCAGGAAAAAGCTGCAGCGCTGTGGTCTGGGGAGGATGGGTGGGTGGTGGGGAGCTCCCGCAGTGGTCCTCACAGCCAGCTCCCTGTCCGGGTCAACCACACCCTGCCTGTGAGTTCCCGGAAGCTGGCAGAGGCTCCTCACCGCCTCCGTTCTCGAGAGAGAGAGAGAGAGAGAGGAGAGAGAGAGAGAGACAGAGAGAGAGAGACAGAGAGAGAGAGAGACAGAGAGACAGAGAGAGATGAGAGAGAGAGAGAGAAGAGAGAGAGAGAGACAGAGAGAGACACAGAGAGAGAGAGAGAGAGGGGAGAGAGAGAGAGAGAGAGACAGAGAGAGATGAGAGAGAGAGACAGAGAGGGAGAGAGAGAGAGACAGAGAGAGACAGAGAGAGAGAGAGAGAGAGAGAGATCAATCGATCTCGGGCTCTGCTTCTTAGCTAGGACTCTATTTTTCTTTCACTTCACCCCAGTTGAGTGCCATTAGTCTATTACAAACGTGGTATTTAAAAAGCAGGGTCTGAGGAAACCCCTGGCTGGAGTTTCATAACTGCCTAATGAAATAAATGCTACAGTCGTGGATACTGCTTTTAGCCTTTTTGCAGTATCTGTACGCAATTTTGTCCGCATGTGAGGTCATTATAGACCCCAATTTTTACCTGCAGCATTCTGCCAAGAGCAATTTCCCTTAGGGCTTTGATCTCCATTCATAGTTAGGCTACTCAAAGGCAAGAGGGGCGCAGCTCCCCCATGCCTTACACTAGCCTTACAGAATCTTAGAAGAATACCAGTACGCCTTTTTCCCCCTCAAGAAATGGCGCATACATTTCTCAACATAAGCTGTATGTATTGCTTTGGGTCAACATACTGCAGATATTATCATTTATTTATTTGAGAGAGAGGGAGGGAGGAAGGGAAAAGAAGAGAGCGAGGGAGGGGAGAGAAGGGGAGACACACATATACACATACACATACACATACACATACACATACACACACACAGAATACCTTTTATCTTTGATCTTACAGCCAGGGCTGGGGCTGGGAGTCCCAGGTTCTGAAGTCGGGAGCCCCAGAACCCATCCAGGTCTTGCAGGTGGGTGGCAGGGTCTGTATTAGCAGGAAGCTGGATCTACAGCTGGGTACCAAATCCAGGTAGTCCAGGCTGGGGGGAGGGGGAGGTCTTAACTGCTGGGCCAAATGCCTGTCCCCTGCCAGTTACTGTAAAAAGCCACATGCTAGCGCACAGAACGGATCCAGCACAGCGCAGTATGGATGGTCTGTTAGCCTTCCCCTCCATCCTTCTGTATCTACAACAAATATTCCACCAGCAAGCATGCTGGCCTCTGTATAGTCAAGTGTTATAGCTTTCGTTTCTAAGGACAGCTATGCGGAAGTATGACTGCTGGGTGAGCCCCAATCCTTGTTCATAATTTTTCGTAGGTAGCGTCAGATATGCAGTAAGTGGCAGAGCCACGATTCAAACCCCAGATCTGTAGGACTGTGACACGTGACTCCCAACCACGAATGCTGTCCAACAATGGCACTGTGCTCTCCAAAGCAGGCTTGCCTGGATCTGCAAGGTTCTCCCAAAGGCAGAGCGGTTAACGGGGAGAGGTCTGAGGTCACGGCCTCTGTCTTCTTTCCTAAGCTGAGGTTTTTCACTTCCCCTGGAGTGAACCCACTGCATTTCAGCCAGGCGGCCACGCAGTGTAGAGATAACCACCCTATCCCTCACGGAGCGTGACCAGCAGTGTAGAGATAACTACACTATCCCACACAGAGCGTGACCACGCTGGGGACATTGCTCAAGGTGACTCCTAATTAAGCAGCCGCCCAGCCACGGGAAGCCTGCATCTCATCCTGGAGCGCCTGGCCTGAGTTCTGCCTCTGCATCTGACCCAGCCTCCAGCCAAGGCACCCGGGGAGCTGCTAATGAGGGCTCCACTGCCTTGGTCTTTGTCACCCATGCGGGAGAGCCTGATTGAGTTCTGGGCTCCTGGCTGCTACAGGCATTGGAGCGGGGTGGGGTGGAGTGAACCAACGGATGGAAGATGTCTGTCCGTTTCTCTCTCTCTCTCTGTTGCTGTGCCTTTCAAACACATAAAAATAAATAAACGTTTAAAACAAGAGCGATGGGGGCTGGCGCTGTGGCGTAGCAGATAAAGCTGCCGCCTGCAGTGCTGGCATCCCACATGGGCACCAGTTTGAGTCCCGGCTGCTCCACTTCTAATCCAGCTCTCTGCTAGGGCCTGGGAAAGCAGCAGAAGATGGACCAAGTCCCTGGGCCCCTGCACCTGCATGGGAAGACCTGAGGAAGCTCCAGGATCCTGGCTTCGGATCAGCGCAGCTCCAGCCTTTGCGGCCAATTGGGGAGTGAAACAGCAGATGGAAGGCCTGTCTCTGTCTTCCTGTCTCTGCCTCTCCTCTCTCTGTGTAACTCTGACTTTCAAATAAATAAATAAATGTTTTTTTTTTTTTTTTAAAAAAAAAGAGAATGTAGACAATGGCTGCCCAGCCCAAGAACTCTGTTCCCAGGGCTGTGCAGTCCCTTCTCCGCCCCGGCTGGAGTGCACAGGCACGGCTGACGCTACAGCTTCAGCACTGAGAACCCCTGAAACGAAGCTGAAGCAACAACTCTGCGAGGGCCGGTGCTGTCACAGGGGCTCCCGGAGAAGGGCCCTGGGGGACGCTTTCCTCAGCACCCAAGGGCGAGCCTCCCGGGAGCTGGGGCCTCACTGCCCACCCTGGGAGGGGAATGGCGCCGTTGAGACAGCCTCACTGCACCAGATGCAGACGCCTCCCCAAGGAGGAGACACCATTTCACATCTGCACGGTGGGCTTTTCGATTTAAAATCTCTTCAAATGCACGCCTCCTTTAAGACGTCAGGACCCAGAGTCTCCACACCTTTATTATGGCTGAGCGGATTCCTTTGGACCAGCAGCAGGGGCGTTGTTTAGGTTTAGGTGCGAAACTGTTACTAAAACTAAAACTGCTTTGTTATCACGGCTGTTGAGAGGGTTACCCAGGGGCTGGGGTGTGATCTGCAGGTGCAGGTGGGGCCAGGCGGGGCTGTGTGGGGGCACCCTGGCTCATGGTGGGTGCTCTGACTCAAAGGCTTTGCTGGGACCTGGAGCATCTGTCCCTGGCTTGCCCACTAAACCACCTGTGTGCCCAGACAGAGGCACGGAACTCACTCCAGGAAGCCCAGCAGGATTGCTTCTGGCTCCAGCATCGTTTGAAGTTTTGCTGGTATTTCAATAACACGCTTGTGTTGGCACAGGGTGAGGAAAGACAGGCATCATTCCAGTTTCTAGTCTGATACAGTTGCCAGTGATTGAAGAAGCGTTTAATCCGGCGAATGCCATTGCCACCCTCCTGATTACAGTAGCAGCAGTTGGCATGACGGAGCTGCTGCCTGGGGCCACTTCCTGGCCTGGAGGGTTGTCCTCGGGTTTGCCCATGGGGTGCCCTCACTAACCTCTGAGCCAGGTGCCTCTATTTCTTCCTCGTACAAATAAGGAAAGAAACTCGGGGCGCCTGGGCCAGCTCTAAAATGCAAGAGCAAGTGCAGCGTGGACAAAACCATTGTACGTTCTTTCCACTTAGGGCAGTGGAGACGCTAGAACCCTTCTCGTCTCTGACTCCCCATTCTTCCGTCTGCCTGCTTTGAGAAAATTATGGTGATGGCTGCGGCAGTTTCAGTGTCCCCAGATTAGGACAAAGGGATTAGCACAAGAAGCACGCCTGGGCTGGGGCTGGCCAAGCAGAGAATCGGCATTCACACTCCCAGGCTCTCATGGACTTTCAGTCTTTCACTGTCATGTGACGGCTCTGTGACCTTGGCTCTGTGACCTGCCCTCTCTGAACACCACAGGTAGGACAAACATCAAGCAGTACCCCCTCCCAGGGGCATGCAAAGGTGAAAGGAGTGGACGCTGGTGACAATCACGAAGTGCCAGATAAGTGCTCCCCGCTTTCTCTGCCTTCGGTTTGGGTTTGAACTATTGGGAGAGAGAATTACAGGTATATGTAGAGTCAGGGTGGCACCCAGTAATAACTGAGTACCTACTATGTGTTGGGCTACGTTCTAGGCACTTCACAACTCTCACGACTGGAGACGGTGCTAATACGATCATTCCCATCTTACAGAGGGAATACATAACCCACCCCGCAGGTAGCTGCTGAGCTGGGATTTGACCCTGGCTGTCTGTCCCCAGAGCTTCACTCGCACCCCCACACGGCAGTGCCCCTCTGCGCAGCCAGCCCTTGAGGTACACACAGTCAGGTCTGCCCCCCCTGGTATTGGATGGCGGTACAGCTGTTCTCGCCCCAGCATGAGAGCTGGCACCCTGCTCTTGTGGGAAAGAAGCTCATTTGGAGAGCCAAACAAAGAGTAAACCAATGAACAATGAAACCAAAGCTCCTCCACCAACTTCTCCACCACGGAAGGCAGCGGCTGAGGACCGGCCGGCCTCCCACAGTGGCCGAGGACCACAGGAAGGCTGGTGGCTGCAGCCCTTCTGAGGGTTTTGGTTCTGCCGTGAATCCTGTGTTGGTCTCGAGTCGCGGACCACAGCGCAGAAGCACGAGTGTGTGTGGCTGAAGCAACACAAAGGCTACAGTTCTGCAGATCACAAGGCCAACAGAGGCCTCTGAGCTGAAGCCCGCCTGTCAGCAGGGCGCCATTCCTTCCTGGTGACTCCTGGGGCTTCCCTGCCATTCTAGTGGCTACAGACCACCCACGCTCCTTGGCCCATGGCCCCCTCCTCCGTTCTCAGAGCCAGCACTGGCACTGGGAGCCTTTGGTTTGCTGTGGTTTCCCTGTTCTCCTCTTCCATCCTCACACTTCTTGGACACAGACAGGAAAGGTTGTGTGATTTTCAAGGCTCCTTGGATCAGACTGCGTGCACCCCAGCGGCCACAGCGAACGGCCCCTTCTGAAGGCCCTGATCCTAGACGCGAAGTCCCTCGTGTATGGTAACACACTGCCAGCCGCAGTGCCATTAGACCATGGGCCTCACGGGGAGCACCATGCTTTTGGCCCCCACATACATGCAGTCAGAATCAAGGTTTGCAGTGACCAGGTTTGGGGAGAGAACTGCTCAAATCCACAAGGTGCGGCAGCAAGCAGGCACTGTTCAGGCCTCTTGTCCTGCCAATATTGAGGCCATGTCACTATAACGTAGCATTCATGGTGTGGGCTCAGGAGTCCGAGAAACCTGCCTGTAGACTCTGGCCTTTCAGCTCTGTGACCCCTGGCAAATGGCAGGATCTCTCTTTCTATTGGTTTCCACATCTCTGCAATGGGTACGGCACAAAGGTTATTAAATGGCAAAGCGAAGGAGGCTGTCTTAGACTGCCAACCCCTGGGCAATCCAAGGCCTAGCCTACAGGCCACTGTGATTGATCCAAAGGCTGGGCATGACAGCCATGGTGACTGTACCCTGAGATGGCCGTGAGGACGGTCACTGGGAGACAGCAGGGAGCTGCCACCTTGTCCTGCTGTGCAAGCACCAGAGCAGTCGCTTCTCTTCCCCGATGTGGAAGTCAGGGCCGGAAACACTCGGCACATGGACTAAGGTCACAGCAAGAACCTAGCCGGAGAAGGAAGGGCACAGGTCTGGGGACACCCCCGCCCCACGCCACGTCGGGTCTGTAGCTCTCGAAACCTGGCCATTGAGGACGCCTCGTCTGAACCCATGGGGCCTGGGTGAACGAGTGTGACACCCTGTGGGCTCTGCCGCGGCCTCATGGCTGGCAGGGGGACAGCAGGACAGGACGCCCACAGCTCCTCAGTCCCCCCGCCCCACTGTTCGGAGCCGTGTGTGAGCTCTGCCTCCATACCTGGCCCATGTGTGCTTACACATACTTATATCTGTTTCTGTGCAAACACCAGCTAGGGACCTGCTCTTCCTCTGGGCCTGGCCTGAGGTTTTACTCACGTAAAATATACGCTGTTTTATCCTGCTAACGACACATCATTCATTCTGTGAACTGCCAGGAGCTCCTGTGTGAAAACAAACCCACTGGGTGTGAGGTCACGGGAGAGATGGTGACACTGCAGGCCCTGGGTCTCTGTCAGTGACTTACACGCCTGCACTGATGCCCCTCTTGTGCGTGGATTACAGGGGTGAAGGCCTGAGCTGGGAAAGTGCTGACTGCACCAGCGCCTCTGTGGTCCAGGATGCACCCCCGCCCCCAACTTGGACTGGGATGTGGAGGGTCTCTCGATTCTACAGTCCTGACACGGGCTCTGGCTGCTTCGCCTTCCCTAGAGCAGTGAGCGGATGCCTCTGGGTGCTGTCCATGAGGGACTGAAGCATTTGGTGTTGGTCCATGGTCACTCTCCCTCCACCTACTACCAGTGCTCAGTATGAGCCTGGAGCAAGGCAGCATACTGGGGAACACAGATGGCTGCAGGCATGCTCTGGACACGCCCACTGGGGTCCAGCCTGAGGCCAGCCAGAGCCCAGGCCAGTGGCCCCCAGGAGGCAGCCTGGGCACAGCAGGAAATGGACACCAAGGGTCTGCCAAGGCATAAGGGGCTGTCCCTGGAGAGAATCAGACTAAGGAATGGGGAGTTGAGGAGCCACTTTTCGAGTGGGTGCGTGTGGCAGGGTACGTGTGGCCGGCCATGCTGGGGTGGGGAACAGGAGCTCAGCCATCATGCTTGTGAAATAATCTTCCACCAAGATAACCCATCAATCAGTCCAGCTTTTCTTTACCCAGTCCTTCAACAATAGCACCAGGGAACCTGCCACAGACATGCCAGCCACAGTGCTGGGGCTGGAGGCACAGGGTGAGCCGATGGGCGTGAACCCTGGCTCACTGCAGTAGGCTGGGAGGTCTGTATCAGATCTTCATTACTAAGCTGGACATGGCAAGCACAGGTGTGCAAGGAAGAAGCACCTGTGACAGCAGCACCAAGGTGGCTGCAACAGGACGTGTCAGGGCAAGGAAAGTGCAGTTCAGCTTGAATTTGAAGGCTGAATATAATTTAGCCAGATGAGTACATGAAGGAAGAGAGTTCCAGGCAGAGGAGACAGTACCTGCTGATGGATGTGGTGTGTCTAGCTGGGATCATCCTGATCCAGCCACTGGGCGGGTAGATCCTGGGGTGGGCTTCCAAAGTGTTGGAGAAAATCAGGGAAGTCCTTGGGGTTGCACCTGCAGCCGGGGGGACAGATGACTTCTGGAATAAGAACACACAGCCCTGAGGCCGGAACCCGGGCAGGCCTGGAGCCAACTGTCGTCACCTGCATGTGGGGAGGCTCGAGGCCAGCCCTCCACAGGAGCCAGTGGCTGGGGACCCAGTGCTGCCACCTGCTGAGGGTGAGCGATCCAACAGGTGTTCACAACTCGCCGTGCCCAGCCATTGCGCTGTTTTATTTTCACTTACTGGATGGTAAAAAAAAAAAAAACAGACATTTATGGGCCACGGACTATTTCTGTGCTCCTATGGCTCCAAAGTGGTTGCGTTCTTTAAAATGAAGTAGGGCCAGCTCCAGTCTCTAGCAGAGGCCAGGCCTCGTTGGCACGAACTGACTTATTAAGATGAGAAGGTCCATGGGCGCATATTGGGCTGAGAAGCTTCTCGCCGACAGGCTTTATTACAGACTCATCCCAGCTCCTGCAGCCTGTCACACACGCTGATGTCAGAGGAATGAAGGTGCCCCATCAAGTCAGTATTGCTACAATGCTTTAAAAAAAGTGGCCGGTTCATTGGGACGTGTCCCATTACTGTGCCTCTGCAGCCACCACTGTGGTCTCTCCATGGAGATTCCTTAAAAACACACAGGCCACAGAGGAGGGGGCAGCCAACAGGGGGCACTGAAGCCCAGGCCAGAGCAGGCTCCTCCCCTGGACAGCAAGGAGCTGGGCCAGCCGCCTGGACATGGGGGAGGGCTGGCTCCTCAGACCCCCGCTGGGGAGGCAGGTGGCCTGGCTTTCCTGGCTGATGGACTCATCTCTGTCTCAGTTGTGTGTCCTGACCTCAGCGATACACTCAAAACACGAGACGTGCAGCCCAGCGCAGCCCAGGCCCTTTGACATATACATCAGTGACCTCACAGGGCAGGGCTGTCAGTCCTACCTTATCGGGTGGGGGAAGATCAAAGACCTAAGAGTACTTCTCAAGGCCATGCTGCTCAAGGTCAGGGGCAGAACCAGTGCTAAGTTGGCCCACCTCACTCTGAAACCAGCACGGCTTCCACTCATGTAGCTGTGTCCACAGACAAACCAACAGGTCTGAGAGCGACCTACTCACGCTCTTTTCAGCGGTGCTGGTCCCTAGGACACAATTTCGATCGGGTTGTCTAATATCCTGTTACATCATCCAGTGACTGCATCGACACGTACAGAACTCTTATACTTCCTCTACACCTCACCAGGGACTCTGACAATATTGTCAATCAGCTCTCGCACCTGCTAGTCAGATAAGCTGTCTTCACCCCGGATCTTACTGCTGTCACTGTTGTTGACATGACGTGGGTGTTGATACATTACTGACAAACCTGCGGAGGGGTGCCTGGCTATCATTGCTAAGACTAGCACAAGAATTCAGGGGCTTGGGGGGTTTTCGTGGATAATTGGTTTTTTTCCATTCTATTTCTTTTCTTTTTTCTAAACTTCAAAGAGCAAAGCACACCCTCCCTTTCAAAGTACCCCACAGCCATACAGAGTGGCTGATTAATTTTAATTTAAACATAAAGCTTGCAAGTCGGACCCGTAAGAGGATGAGAAAGAAGTACTGAGAGCTACTACCCCCAGGCGGTACACACGATGATTTAACTTTGATACGTGTTAGCAAAACGCTGGCTCTTATTCACAGTGGCCCAATGGTGACATGGAATTTCTTAGTCAAAGACTTTTAACATGGAAGTTAAGACAAGCATGTTGCTTTAACACACACAGGAAGTGAGTGTCAAAAGAGGCGTGAGAGGCGGTACAAACCACACAGACAAGAGACACAAAGCTGGGGCTTGGAGAACAGGCGCCTCCCCCCACTGGCTCACCCGCCTGCCAGGTAGGGGGGCCGTCGGGTCAGTTCCAGCCCAGGGGAAACCTCACTTCCGGGCTGCAGCATTTAGGAGCTGGAACCCATTCTCCTAACTTCAGAGGCCGCGGCTCACTGCTCTCAGCTGAACTCTTTCCACGCATTTTCAAACTCTACATGGCCTACTGGGGACTTCACATCTCCTTTTTGACCTTCCACGACTCTCCCTTTGGCTCCTGGCCCTAAGAAACCCTCGTAAAGCTCACCCCCAATCCCTGACGGCCACGGCTGGCTCCTGGTGGAAGCTCGTGTCACCCAGCACGTGGACTGGGAGCCCTGGGCCTCTGAGATGCTGCTGGCCTCAGGGCCCCCTTTCCTCCCTGAACTCCACAGCCCCAGGTCACCCTGCATAAACTCCCACCTAGAATATTCTGGCTTCAACACAAAGGCTTCTCTGAACAGCTATTTTTGGGCACTCTTAGAAATAGTTTTTGGGCTGGTGCTGTGCCGTAGTAGGCTAAGCCTCTACCTGTGGCCCCGGCATCCCACATGGGTGTCAGTTTGAGTCCCAGCTGCTCCACTTCCGATCCAGTTCTCTGCTGTGGCCTGGGAAAGCAGTAGAAGATGGCCCAGGTCCGTGGGCCCCTGCACCCATGTGGGAGACCTGGAAGAAGCTCCTGGCTCCTGGCTTCGGATTGGCCCAGGTTCAGCTATTGTGGCCATTTGGAGAATGAAACAGCAGATGGAAGATCTCTCTGTCTCTCCTTCTCTCTGTAACTTAAATAAATACATTTTTAAAAATCTTAAAAAAAGAAAGAAACGGTTCTGGTTCATTTTTAGGGCAACTCTGGCTCTGGATCAGAGGGTCTAGGAACTCGTAACCGGGCCCGTCTAATATTCGAGGCACTGTAGCTACCAGCGAGGAACGGCAGAGTGAGACAGGTAGTTCGTTTTTGGGTGTTTGTGGTGGTGTTGAAGTCGGAGCCTTTCTGTCCCTGGACTATCCTGGAGGCCACTCGACCATTTTGGAGCCTCTGTGATGGAGGCTGCGCTCTGCTTTCAAAGATCCCCGGGTACCACTGCGTTCGAGGGCTCCAGGGCTCCAGGGCCCCAGGGTTCCAGGGCTCCAGGGCTCCAGGGCTCCAGGGCTCCAGGGCTCCAGGTCCAGGCCCGGGAAACCCTGGGTCTCCAGAAAAGATTGCAGAGTAACCTGCTAGAGTTACAGAGAGACAGGAGGGAGCCTCCCACTCCCAAAATGCCTGCACCGGCTGAAGCCAGGAGCCTGGAACTCCATCCGGGTCTCCCACGTGGAAACCTGTATTTCTGATTGCGTTTTCCAAGGCTGTCCCCTTGGCTATGAGAAGACAGGGCACCCTGCATCCCTCCTTCCATCCCTGTGACCTGACCGCTCTCTAATTAACTAAACGGCCCCCGATGTCCAACAGGGCCTGGTGCCTTTGGAACTCCATTCTCAGTGCCCTCAGACGCCAGGCAGTGGAGGTCAGTGGCTCTGAGAACCGGCTGTCTGGGGCCAGCTCATCCTGACGTCATTGATACTAACCCTGGGGCCTGGGGTAACTCACTCTCCCTCTGTGGGGCTCAGTGTTCCTATCTGCAGAACGGGAACAATAATTGTAGCTACTCAGAGAGTGCCTGGGAAAATCAAATGGGACAGTCTCCGTGAAGCCCAGTGCTTCATATCACTGAGCAGATGTGATATGGGGTTATGGTGGCCTGGGGTTATCGTCAATGCTCAAGGGAGCCCACTAACTGTCCTGTTCCTCCACGCTTGTCCTCTGTCCCCAGGGATCTCATCACGGACAGGCAGCAACCCTCCTCCTGCTGGGCGGCTGTGTCATCTTCCCCGCTCTCAGGCAGTGTGTGCCCGCTCCCAGACCCCAGCTGCCCCAGAGCAGCCGCGGCTCGGAGACAACCACATCCGCCCTGGGTGCTCACCGGGCTCTCGGGTGGGCGGGGCGCTGGACCGGTCCCCGCCTCAGGGAAGCCTCACTTCAGGCGGATGGGTTTAGGAGCTGGGCTCCCGCACCCTGGCTCGTTCTTCCTTTGCCGTGGTGGTGGAGGAGGCTGCACACTCCGAGGGGCCCAGGTTGGCCACAGAGTACCTGGGACAGGCCTGGAGCCCGAGGCAGTGGGCAGCTGGGCCGGGCCGCGGGCACTGTGGTTCTGCATCTCACTGGTCCCTGCCGTGTAGCCTGGGCTGTCCTGCCTACTGCAGTCACTGTGCTCTTAGACCAACAATCCGCGGACGAGTCTCGCAGCCCCCCACCCACCTGCATTTTTTTTTTTTTAAAGATTTATTTACTTATTTGAAAGAGTTCAGAGAGATAGAGAGAGGTCTTCCATCCACTGGTTCACTCCCCAGATGGCCACAACGGCTGGGGATGGGCCAGGCCAAAGCCAGGAGCCAGGAGCTTCTCCAGGTCTCCCACATGGGTACCGGGGCCCAAGCACTTGGTCCATCTTCCACTGCTTTCCCAGACACGTTAGCAGGGGGTTGGATCCGAAATGGAGCAGCCGGGACTTCAACTGGTGCCCATGTGGGATGCTGGCGCTGCAGGCGGAGCCTTAACCTACCACACCACACGCCGGCCCCTCCCCCGCGTTCTTGAACTGTCCTGCGAGGACTCCCCAGCCAAATACAAACTGGCCCCTCTAGGACCCTCTTAGGATGCCCTCCAGAGTGTCCGCTAATGCGAGAGCTGACTGTGGCCGACGGAAGAGCTGGCCAGGCCACCAGCCCTGGAGAGGCTTTCTGGTGTCGGCCGGTGATTCTAGGAACTCCCTTGGCTCTCTCCTTGGCCAGAATGACAGGATGCTGTTGCCAGGGAACACATTCACCCATGAATCGAGACTTTGGGTCGTTCTCTAAACATGCCGGCCTGGCCCCTCCACAACGCCCGCCCACATTTTCTGTCCGGCCGGGATGCTCTTCAGGTCTCAAAGGAAACACCATTTTCTCCAGAAAGCCCTCCTTGATTTCGCCAGCAGGTGAGGCTCTGTCTGGCACACTCCAACGCCAACCGGAACTTTCCCGAGACAAGGCTCAGAACACTTGCAGGATTTGGTTAGTGTCTCCTCTGCCAAGCTGACAGCACACTCATTGCCAACACCCAGCTGGAGGAGAGCAGGGGCTGTGCTGTCACCTCCTGGTGAGGTGCCTTCGGGCCCGAGAGGCAGAATTCCGAAGGCAGCCCCTCCACACGAGCAAAGGCGTGGCTGTGCCGTGAGCAGTCACGCGCACGCCTCGGAGCACTGTTTCCCGTGAGGCACTTTCCCCTTCAAATCCATCCCGGCCTCTCGATTCTGCCTCCAGCCTTCACTGGCTGTGACGGCGACCGCGGCTGTGTTCACAGACAGACGGCGGCCTGCAAGGCTGGCCCAGCGACTCCACGCCACACGGCGCTCCCAGCTCGGATAGGAACAGATTTCAGAAGGGAGCACCGCTCTCTGGCCTTGGGCTTGGTCTGTGTGGGCTGCTCACTGTCAGAAAGAGAACCTCCAACCCGCATCTGTGCCTGCAGGAAACTTTCTGTCCACTAGGTCCTGCAATGATGCCAGGATCTATTCTAGAGCTCCCTGTATGTTTCAAGCGCTTGTGGCAAAGATAAGAATCCAGCACACCGGGACTTGGAAAATCAAATTTCTGAAGAAAGCACCAGGGGCAATTTGTGAATTAATTTTCTGGGTTGGAACAGAAATGTAAACAACTCACCCGATATAAAGAACATGGATAACAAGACAGCATCACACCCAAACACCAGCTTCCTGTTTCCTTTCTTTGCCTGGCTTGTCTGTTTTCCATCTACGTCCATATGAAGTATACCTATGCGATCTCTCAGCGCCGATGCAGGGAACACGACTACGGTGCCGGAAGCATTCCATTCATCTCTCTCTAAATACAACAAGGGCTGTGGTGGTTGTGTTTTTCACGCCTTTGTGAACTCAACCAAATATTGTGGCTTTCGGGAGGAGAATGGAGTTTTGTTCCGACTGATGAAAACCGTGGGGCTCGTCTTTTGGTAACATCTCTGTTGTGACATCCAGAAGTGCGAAGCGTTTGAGAAATTGTACGATGCTTTTTAACACTGAGAAGTTTGACAGCTGGGATAATTTTCTCGTCATTCACCCTGGCAAACGTAAACCGACGCCTTCGTCTGGCTGGCGTCCTGGGAGATCACAGCACGGAACAGAATTTCTCTGATTACGGGGCCTCCGGCCGTGTCACCGAGCAGGCTGCACGCACACACATAGACTTTGCAAATGACAAGCGGGCCTGCCTGTGTAGTCACGCGGTTAACTCTTCCCAAGTCCACAGAGCGACAGTCACTCTGCAATGACTGTGGAGGGAAGAGCGACGCTTAAACGGGAATTGAATTTTTGGAGCGGGTGTTTCGAAGCTTCCAGAATCCTGATGAAGGAGGCTCAGGGTTGGGCTGGAAAAGGAAGTCAATCCAACCCCCCCCCCCCCCGAATGGGCACCGTCCTCGGGCACTGAGCTCCCACTTCTGCAGGAGGGAAACAGAGCTGTGAAACGCGAGGCTCACGACGTCCCCCGCAGTCCCACCCCGCACACCAGGGACCCCGGGCTCACTGTCAGGGTGACCAGAGCAGCTTCCAGAGCCGCGGGGCCCCTGATTCCAACCTTCCCCAAGCTGGCCGTGCACAGGGAGACGCCTGTGTCCCCAGTGACAGCTCCACGGGAGGGTGTGGCAGCTGCTAGCCTCTTCCATCAGGAAGTCCTGCACACAGAGGCCTCTGGAGGTCAAGGTCCGGAATCCAGAGGCAAAGGACTGGTTCGCTGTGGAGTGGGGTGTCTGTCCACACCGCTGTCTGGGCTGTCGGTCCCTGGCCTACCTTGGCCCCCAGACCCCTCCCTCTAACCTCAGCCCCCGTCTGGACCTGGCATTCTCCCCTGTGCCTTCTGGGTGTCTGGGCTTCTCCTCTTTCTTAAGGACTCTGCCAGTCATATGGGACACGGCGCCCGCTCTGGTCCAGTGTGACCTCCTAACTACCAGCGTCTGCAAACGTCTGCTTGTCCATCAAGGCTCTGTGGAGACAGAACACTTGGGGGATACTCTGCCCTGTACAGAATGTCTTCATGGTGCTTGCCGTGCGGGGCAGGACCTGTCACACAGTTAAGGCACGATGAATGTTGGGTGTACTGGCTGCTGACTCTGACCCCAGACCATATTCCATACAATTATTCCCATTCTACTGTCAATGCTTGCAGCTGCTGGCGACAAACCTTTAACCTGCAAGGCGGAGCTCTTGGGCGAATGGGCAAATTTTGGCCAAACGCAACACCACACCGAAGGGTCCCTTCCTTTGCTGCCCGCTACTGCCTAGCACTGTGGCCATCACTTTAGTGTCTGAAACAGTGATTTAGAATCTGATTTGTGATGGTATTTGTCTCCGATTGACAAAGCAGTGAGTGTCTTTCAGAGAAAGTCTCCAGACCCACAAACACCCCTGTCTGGTGTCACGTGGGCAGGGGTCTGGGTTTTAGGTCCAGTGATTAGGCTCACGCTCAGCCCTGACCTTCTAGGTGGCTTAATGCTTCGGAGCCTGGAAAGAAAGGACATTCCACCCCACTGCCGTTGCCGGGGGTCTGCCGCCTCACGGCACTGGCTGGGATGACAGGCTCAGGCACCCTTCCTGGATTTTTCAGCAGCAAAATCCGTGAGTTTAATGAGGTTCAACCCAGAGACACCCGAGCTTTGCTTGTCCCCTTTGTTGCTGCCCAGACTGTGGAATGTTTTCAGGGCTTAGCTGATTGTTCTGGATCAGGCTTAAGACGTTCGCGAGGCTTGATCTCAAGTTTTAGCGGGAGCTGGTGTCACCCAGGGCTTTACTGGGAACACAGGCTGTGGGGCCCTGCTCCCCGAGGCCACTGCTGGTGCATCCTTGGAGAGCAACTGGTCGGCACCAGCACCAGCAGCAATGCTCGTGTGGAGCCGGTTTCTTTGTTAAGCACTTCTTAAAAAGAAGCTTCCAGAACTACCAAGTCACACCGACCAAGGGCTCATGGCAGCAGAGCTCCTGGAGGAAGGTGCTTTCCAAGGCAGCTGCGAGACCAGCAGCCCAGGGTCCACGGCTTGGAGGTGAGGGACCCTGCAGTCCATGTCCTTAGCAACTGCTGGACTGGGCTCACTGCCTGGGACACTTCCAGCTGCCAGGAGTCCCGTGTCCTGCCCTCACCCCTTCCATTTCCACTTTTGGATTTCTTCACGTGCTCGCCTATGGCTACTGTAACTTCAGCCACTTGTTGTAGCTTGCATTCACTTACGTGGTATTTCTCTGCATCGGAGTTTTTACTGCTCTGTATCAAGAGATGCATAATGAGTTGTTCATACAGTTAGATTTGCTCAAGTTGTGTTCACTCTGAGACCACGACCTGTCTACTGTGTGTGTGTGTGTGTGACTTACATAATTTGTGTATGTGTGAGAGAGTGGCTGAGTGGGTGTGTGTGTGACTGTGTGTGTGTGACTTGTATAATTCTGTGTGTGTGTGTGAGAGAGTGGCTGAGTGGGTGTGTGTGTGACTGTGTGTGTGTGACTTGTATAATTCTGTGTGTGTGTGTGAGAGAGTGGCTGAGTGGGTGTGTGTGTGACTGTGTGTGTGTATGTCTGTGAGTGGTTGTGTGTGTGTGTGTGACTTGTATAATTCTGTGTGTGTGCGTGGCTGTGTGGGTGGCTGTGAGTGACTGTGTGTGTGTGTGTGTGAGTGTGGCTGTGTGTGTGACTTGTATAATTCTGTGTGTGTGTGACTGTGTGTGTGTATGTCTGTGAGTGGCTGTGTGTGTGTGACTTGTATAATTCTGTGTGTGTGCGTGGCTGTGTGTGGCTGTGAGTGACTGTGTATGTGTATCTGTGTGTGTGAGTGGCTGTGTGTGTGCGTGTGTGAGTGTGAGTGAGTGGATGCAAGTGAGTGGTCCTTCCTCTGGTGAGAAGACAGGGACAATGACGCTGGAAGTCCTTCTCTGAGATGTCTATGGAGCACAGTGAAAGCCGACAGTCCTCTCTCAGTTGCTACCAGATCCTGGGGAGCACTGAACGTATGGTCGCTTCTCTACAAACTTTTAATAAATACACACCACAGCTCTTACGTTCTCTGCATCTGTCTTCCCAAGACACACGCGCATGCCCCCGCACACTCACACGTCCTCCAACAAGCCTCTGCGCGGGTGGCTGCATGGGCACGAGCTGCTTCTACTTGCAGGTGGGGACAAACACCCCTTACCACACTGGAGGTGACACTCCACTGGGACGAGGACCTCGGCTTCTGGTCCCTTCTGCCGGTCTCCTCTCGGCAGGATTTCCCAACTCCTGCAGCCGTTTTTCCTTTAACAGTTCCTCATTCCAGGGGTTACTGCTAGCTCTCAAGATACCTCGAATTTCCTGGGAGCATTTTGAAAAGTGGAAACTTTTGCAAAAGAAAATTATTCTCCCAAGGATAGGTTGTGTGTTTTTAATATTCCATTAGATTCAGCCTACTTATCTCTATAATTTCAAATTGTACCGTATCATTTGAGGGCCGTGAAAGAATTGTCACAGGCAAGCAAAGTCCAATCGTGGGATGGTGTGTTTATCAGTTTCCTCAGAATGTCATCTAAATTCATATCCCACATTCGAAGATCTGTGCTGTGTTTGCTCCATCTCGGAGAGCAAAACATTATGCATATCCAACTATCACTCCTAATATGAATAAAAAAGGTTCTTTATCTGTTCGAAGCCAGTATCTCGGAAGAATTTAAAATCTCACTCTTTTTTTATTTCTTAAAAAATAGCCCCAAGGAGAAACCATCAGACAGATGCCAGCCATCCACTCGCAGGGATACTGGGCTGAGTAGAGAAATCAAATCCTACTTGTAAAACAAAACTGTTAAACAGATCCACAAATGAGGTGAATGACTGACCTAAGGGGGCCGACGGGCTCTCTCCCAGGCTCTGTGTGCTCCCTGTGTGGCCTTGAACGGGACCTGCCCTGTCTGCCTCAGGTACCTACTGTGCACCCTGACAAACGCGAGGTTCCCCCAAACTCAGACGAAGAATCACACGAGAATCTCCGAAACACCTTCAGCCCAACACGTGGCTCACAGTGAGACTCTCACAAAACTCAGTTCCTGTTCACCATCAGAATGGACTCTCTGGTGAATCAAGTTCACTCTCTTCCTCCCGATTCCCCACTCCCTCTCTTCACCTGTCTCCTCCCCTCTCCCCCAGGAATCCTCTCTCTCTCTCTCTAGATCAAGGATCAGCAAAGCACGGTCCACAGGTCACACCTGGCCCACCACCTGCTTTTGTGAATAAAGTTTTATTGGAACCCGGTCACGCTCACTCCCGCATGTGTTGTCTGCAACTGGTTTCACACCACAACAGCAAAGCCGAAGTCACAGCACAGACTACAGAGTCCACAAAGCCTCTGCCACCTGCCCTCCAGCCTTTTCTTAAAAAAAGTCTGCTGGTTACACTCCCAGTCTTCAGTCACTCCCCCCACCCTCTGAGACACAGCGGCTCCTCCGGCCATGGCATGAATCTGATCCCAGGCATCACTTTGCTAAAGAGACATTCCTGTGCTGTGTGAGCATCATCGAGGTGGCCTCGGGTGCACACGCCTTCTCAGTTCTCAGTCTGCACAGACACGGGAGGGCGGGGAGGACCGGGTTGACTGGATGGACTCGGAGCCTTGGCTCCAAACAGGGGCATCACAAGGGAGGGCAGAGGACCTTTGTGACAGCCACCTGCTGCCCACAGATCTTACCTGCACGTAGCTGGCTGCACCCCTGCCTGTGCACATAGAGTTATGATGGTGTATGTACGCATGTACGCATCAGTGGTGTGGCAGGTACAAACACACATGCATGGGTAGGGGCTTCACACCTCAGTGCTATGTGCGACATCTTACGTCTTGAAGATGGAGGGAAAGTAGGAGCCTATGAGCCCCCTCTTTTGCTTTGTCCCTCCAGAAGTAGATCCTGAGACACAGCTTTGGGTAATCAAAGTTTGATTCTGAAAAGCAAAAACAAGGCAACAGGACAAACAAGGGACACAGGGAAGAGCCAATGCATGGGGCAACGGTGAGCAGGTGACTGCTCCGGGCAACCAGCATCCAGGCCCAGTGCGTCATCTGGGAACCTCGGCCAACCATGACTCAGAGCTGGCCTGCTCCGGGGGAAGGAAGAGCCCTTCCTGTGGCAGCCTTGTCTCCGAGGTTGAAGCCGCTGCTTGGGCACTCACTGGCTGGGCAGAGGGAGTGCACCTGCGGTGGGAGGGAGTCCCGGCAGAGGGCTGCGGGGAGTAAGAAGCGCACACAGCCAGGGCGTGAGCAGTGAGTTCCAGAGGACCCAAGCGGGCCACTAAGGATCCCCAATGTGCTATTCTGCCCGAGCCAGGGGTGACCCTGCAGCCCATCCTGCTCAAGGCAGGCGGGGAGGGGTGTGCACAACTTGCCTCTACTTCTCTGCTGTCTCCTCGCTCCTGCCCTCCATCCAGAACCCTGACAGGAAGCTGCTGAGCCAAGGACATGAGAGGGGAACGGCAGAGTCAAGGAGGTAGACTCTACATTGACTAATGCGCTTAGTGAATTTTTTGCTAAGCGAAACATTATTTTTAAATTAAGTAGTAAGGTTCGTGGTGGCCAAGTTTTAGTTAAAAACAAGAATGTCTGAGCATGTGCCATTAGACAAGATCAGGCAATTCGGGGAGCTGCGCCCCAGGCAGGGGACACGAGCTACTTGCGGTGCGGTTCAGCTAAGCATACCAATTGCCGTTGGAAATGTTCCCTGGGTTTGCTAATTCCCTTCCAAAGAGGCGACTAATGATCATTATTCTACTGTTAAGAATGGGATTAAGACTATGCCCTAGTTAATGCCGCCTCTAAACCCCTTTAAAGGATTGAGTCTTTCTACTCAAATGTTCTTTGAAAATACTGCTGGCTTCAAACGGATTTGGCTTGAATTTCCCAGGTTGTAATACCTACTCCTCACTTATTCAGCCATCCCCCAAGCCTCGTCAGGAACAATAGCACTTTGAAGGAGTGATACATTGCCAACTTTCTCTAGAAGCCCTGGTTGAAAGAAGAGAGACTTAGAACCAAACACTGTCGCTCTGTGATACGCGCGTCATTAGGGTGATAAACAGCACGAGTGGGAACATGGCAAGAGAGGGGGCGGATTCCTGCGTGGAAGGCTGGGAGGCTCTGCAGAGGAGGACACAGACATACAGATCCGCGAGGCTGCAGACACACTGGGGAAGCCATTTCATGATTTCAGAGGAGCAAACTGCACAGGCATACGGGCTTTCTTTTCTTTTTTTCTTCTTTCTTTTCTTTTCTTTTCTCTTCTTTTCTCTCTCTCTCTCTCTCTCTCTCTCTCTCTCTCTTTCTTTCTTTCTTTTTTTGACAGGCAGAGTGGACAGTGAGAGAGAGAGAGAGACAGAGAGAAAGGTCTTCCTTTTCCGTTGGTTCACCCCCCAATGGCCGTAGCGGCCGGCACACCGCGCTGATCCGAAGCCTGGAGCCAGGTGCTTCCTCCTGGTCTCCCATGGGGTGCAGGGGCCCAAGCACTTGGGCCATCCTCCACTGCACTCCCGGGCCACAGCAGAGAGCTGGACTGGAAGAGGAGCAACCGGGAGAGAATCTGGCGCCCCGACCAGGACTAGAATCTGGGGTGCCGGCGCCGCAGGCGGAGGATTAGCCTATTGAGCTGCGGCGCTGGCCCGGGCTTTCTTTCTTGCTGCATAATGAACTCCCCCAAGCGTAGTGCTTTAATAAGACAATAAATATTTATGACAGCAAACTGTTGCTGTGCGTTAAGGATTGAGAGGCTGCTCAGTCCTGGCTCCAGGGCTCTCGGGCCGGAGTCACCATCGGGGTGAAGGCGAGACCAAGGCTGCCTTTTCAGGCTGAGGCAGGAAGACCTGCTCCCAGGAGGGCTCACTCCCACTGAGGGGAGCTGCTGCTGGCTCTCGGCTGTGGCCCCTGTCCCTTGCCATGTGGCTTTCTCAGGGAGACCAACTGAGCATCTCACAACACAGGGCTTGGCTTCTCCCACGGCAAGAATAACCCAGGCTTGGCTTCCCCATCACTGCTGTTACGGATGGGAATTCATTTCTGCCATGTCCCAAGGGTTACACCAGCCATCGTCATCCGTATATACTATGTGTGTGTATGTGGCCGATGTAAGAGCACATGCACCAGGGGGCGGGCTCATTAGGGGACATCCCAGAGGCTGGCTAGCGTGGCATGTGAAAGACCAAGTCCATCATTTTCCAGGGAACCGGAAGTGTTGCTGTCATTGGAATGTCAGGGGAGTTAGGGAAATAGCGGGAGAAGGTACAGTTGGAAACGTTTTAGAACCAGGAGGGTAGACAGAGGAACCACTGCACGTGCAGCTCTGCTCTCCATTCCGTCGGCTGAGTCCCAGGCACGCACATCAGAACCGAGAACCGGATTCCTCAGCACTGAGCCCCTTCCTGCCCCATGGCCTGGCCTCCCAGGCACGCCCAAGCGGCTCCACATGTTTGAGAAGATCCAGAGGGGCTTTGGCAGCCTCTACCCTGAACAGCTTCACTCCAGCCCCAGGTCAAGAGGTGAAGACCCCTAAGAAGAGGGGACCCTGCCCCCCCTCCTATAGCTACATGGCCTGTCTGGGTCTGCAACAATCCTGTGTGCTGGGAGTGGAGCAGGAAGCCACCTTGGCAGCCTGACACCACAGTGGCTAGAAGTGGGGAAAGACTTCTGGCTTCCTTTGGTTGCAGTGGGAGGGGGAAGCCAGATTTATTTACATTTAATGTAGGGCCCAGGGTATCTAAGTTCAAGTCCAAGTCCGGAGCATGAGGATGGGGAGAACTGCGGTTCTTCTATCTGGCTTTGGTAAGAGAGCAGGAGGCAAGTGCCACCGTCGGGCAGCTGTGACGGGCATTGGCGCCAGGCACACCCAGCCTCTCCCCGCTTCACCCCACACTGGCTTTGCAGAGAAGGGAGATTTTAAAGCAGGAGCTTCTGATGCTGGGTGTGAGCTGGGTGCCAAATCACCATCAGCCTTATTTGGCAGAACATGCATTGCTAGGTTTTATGCCTGCGTTCCCTATTTCTAAAAACAGCACAATAAGCAAATGTTATTTTCAAAAACAACAACAACAAACATTGGTTGAAGCTACTAAACTTGTCACCCGGCAGAGTCCAGGTAATCTCACAACCAGCTCTTGTACCAGCCGTTGTCACCCGAGCCGCTCTATCTGGGCATCTGGGGCTGAGGAGGGAGCCACTGTCTCCCGCCTGCACCCACGCCAGTTCGAGAGCCGCTCAGCACCTGCAGGGGCCTCACCTTGCCAGAGCCCAGAACACAAGTGCAGGTCATAAACATCTAGCTCGTCTCCCACCCCCACCACTAAAGAAGCTGTCAGAGAAGCTTCCTGTTGCCTGGACCCATCCAGGCGACAGGGCCCTGCCGGTCTCCTCTGAGGGTATTAACCCATCTTTAGCAGGAAATCTGCTGTGTCTTGGGCTCAAGAAATCCCTCCAAAATACTTGAAAGCAGAGCAGACCCTTGGGAGAGAAGAGCTAAGGGTTAGGTTGGAGCCTCCAGCCTTCCAGCCTCTGGTTTCTTTGTGCAGGGACCGGAGTTCTGAGTCTCTGCACCATCCAAGCTTTCTACCAGGAGAGTGGAAGGCAACCTGGTCAGGCTTTCCGACTGTGGCAAGCCTCAGAGCACAGGGAGCCCTGCACTCAGTCTGATCAGATGCAGGGTCGTCTGCAGCTGTCTGCTAAGAGGTTTTCACCAAGACAGCCCAGGCTTCCCTTCAGCAGCTGGGAAGAGAGGACAGAGCAGACGCCTGGGGTCCAGTCCAGTCCCCTGGCCCTGCAGCGTGTGGCTGACCCCCGCACATGAGCCACTGCAGGCTCGGCAGCCCCTGAAGAGCTCCTGTGATGATTCTGCAGGGCTGGATTCAAGGTCTGGCTGATGGGGGAATTCGCTCAGTTCTTGCCTATCCCAGCAAGGCGGAGCCCAGGGAGAGAAGGAACAGGAATTCCAGACCATGGGTGTCTTCCAGGGACAAGGATCCGTCTGCAGAAGGTGTCAGAAGACATGGGAGAGAGAAGAGCTAAAGGAATTTGTTTTCAGTTCCCACTCAGGAGGACCATAAATAGAGACGCCATTCGCTGAATTTCAATCGTCATTCCTACAGCTGTTCTTTGCAAAGGTCAAAAAAGAAAATGATTTCCCACAGCTGTCTGAACACTGCAGAAGCACACAACTGCAAGACGTCCGTTAGGCTGCCTGGTGCGACGTGTGAAAGGGAAGGTAGGTGGCTGGCCGGCTCGCTTAGCTGGGGAAAGTGGCCACTTGGCTGAGCCACTTAGAGAAACGAGAGCGCTCCTGGCTTCTGGCAGGGGGCGGGGTTTGACAAGCACTTCCTCTGCGCATCCTCAGAAGCGCTCTTTGCTGACATTTGGGATGCTTTTCTTGTGACTGTGACAGACTGGCAGGGGCCAGCCTACCTGGTCTGGTTCCCACTGGCTCAGGTGTAAGTCCATCTCTGAACCCCAAGGTGGCAGAGTTGTTGTGCTGCCTCCCTCCTTCCGAGTTCTTTCCTAACCTGGAGTCCCCTGCCTCAGGACCACTAACACGACTCAGTTTTAAAATGATTAACAGCACTATTTTTAGTCCATAGACATCATATGGTCATCGCATCCAACGGAGAAGGCACAACAGACACGATGAGTGATTCCCCACCACGTGACTAAGCACCTGTCTCTATCCGCTCACTCAGTGTTCACAGCAGCCCCTGAGAGGGGCCGTCAGCCTGACTCTCACCTTGCAGAGGCACGGTCATGACCCTACGAGTCGAGTTCTCTGCATTGTAGCAATGGATTCCTCCAGGAACACGAGACGAGAACACTTGATGACATGCAAATCCTGACTACGGCGACCGGCTACTCAAGCTAATAACATTCCCAGCTTCACAGAGCTGGTAAGACGTGAGGCTGAAATCCAAACTGGAGCTACCTGGACCTGAAGGCTATTGAAAAACACGCTGGCACCATGGAAAGATCATGTGCAGTCCCACCACGACAGCTCCTAACACATCACATGAATCCTTTCAAACTTGGACTGGGAAGATGAACATACACAAAAGCAATCTTAGCTTCTGGTATTTTGCAAACCACTTTTCGAACAGTGGGAAGACCTTTCTGTATCATTAGATATTCTCCCACATCATTAACATGATTTAATGGAATTCAAATGTAGGACTAGAGTATAATTTATTGAACAAGTCCCCGATGGTTGGAAATTTAGTTTGATTCTTTAAACAAAGACACAGCGAATGCCCTTGTGGCTTTATCTTTGCACACAGATTTGATTATGAGAGACTGCGGGGTCAGAGGACGGTAGGGGCACTTTTTATGGTCATTTGACTGTTCTCTCCAATATTCCCAACAAAGATGTTTACTGATTTGCATTTCCACCCTACGGCAGATGACAGCCTTTTCTCACCAGCTTCCTGGAATGGAGGCACAGGAGTCACCTGGGCTCAGTGACCTGGAACGAGGCAGTGGTTCACACGGGGTCGGCGCCAGAGCCCAGAGCCTGAGCAGACCACAGCTGCACCAAACCTTCACTGTGTTCCTGTGTTGCGAAGAAGGTTCACAACCGATTTCTTCTGGGAGGATGCCTCACACGTAAGTAACATCTAAACACCGATTCATGGAGTAGGAGAAAAAAATGCATAGGCTTTTGAGATGGGCTGATACAGCTTCAGATCTGAGTCTCCTCTGTCCGAGGTGGGGTACTTTATGGGCCGCGTGGACTGCTGTCGAGGTTAAATTAAACATGAAGCACTTATTACAGTGACTGACACATGGCGACACATGGCAGATGTTCAGAAATGTCATCTCAGCTTCTTTATTATCCTGGCGCCAACCACAAGTTCAGCAGCGACACAGAGGGCCTGGAGAGGTCTGAGGAAGCCTTCAGGGAAGGTTCTAGGATGTCTCTTTTTTTCGTTAGGTGACTGTAAAAAAATCTGTTTTTCCTCAAAGATTCCCATGGAGCTGTGGCCATGGCATAGGAGCCCTGATCTCTGGTGGTCCTCCTTGGGACTGGTGCTGGTGTGCACAGCTCCCTAGGGGCTCACAATTCAGTGCAAGGTAGAGCTGTCATCTGGAAGGTGTCCCATCCCCACCTGTGGGTCCCCTTGCAGCCGGTTCCTCCTGCTCTCAGGGCCCTGACATAATGGCCACTCCTGACGGTCGCACCCAGCATTTTGCCCATGTCTGCACAGCGCTCTCTCTCACTGCTTGGAGATCGAGCTGATGCAATTACCGCGATGAAGTTGTGAGTTAAGAACTAATTACCAGTGTCTGAGGTTATCTGTGTCTTCATATTGGGAGAAACGGACTGTGCAACCACAAAACAGAAATCAGACACCTAGTCCCTGAGGCCGCCTGCCGTCCCTACAATCCCACTTCACGGAGGTGATCAGGCAGTAGGATTTAATCCTGAGAGCACGGACCTGAGACACAGCTGCCTGAAGTCTACAAGAACCAGCACAGGAAGCTGACACTGCTTAGTCAGTTTGATGAATGATGTGATCACGGCCCCCGGTCTCCCCCAGCCTGCTGCCTGATGGCTCCTGAGCTAACAACGCTGTTCACAGATTTTAGTGCTCACCCTGCCCATCTAAGGACCTACAGAACACTCTCAATGCTGCCTGCTGGCCCACAAGGACTAAAAGACTTACCTCTGACCCCAGAAGGAATTTGCCCACCTGTAACCTGCAGGCGACTCTGTAACTTCAAGTCCCCTTCCTTGCTAGTGCCTGGTACCCAGTTAAGTTCACCACAATTTTTAGAACCCAAAGTTGTCCTGCCGAGTAACACAACCAGCAACCTTCGCTCATCAGGACGGGGCCAGGGGCAAGAGCTCCCCATTGGGATCAAAGCCTTTTCTAATTCGTCTCTGCGAGTCTGAAGCCACAACTGAACTAGGAATTCTCCCTGGAGGGGAAGCGACATCTCCAGCCACAGAAAGGGACAGGGTTTAGAATAAAGTATTTACGTTCAGGACTTGGCAAAATCTGTCCACGGGGCAAAACCTGTGTTAGCGTGCTGATCGTAGCTTTGGGCTGGAGAAGGGAAGTAAACAACTCTCCAAAGAGAAGAACTTTTTCCTGAAAAGTTCTTCAGTTTTCTAGGGCACTTCAAATAAAATAAGAAGGAGAAATTTAAAATGACAGAAAAACAGAAGTACTCTAAATTCATCACCGCTCCACATTTGAAGATTTACCATGTAAAAACCCAATAGAAAGGAAGAGAAATCTTAGAGAATTAAACACATGTCAAATCCCAGGAAGATGAGTCTCTCTTCATGACAACGTTAAGGGTCTCTCGATCCAAAACGCGCCAAGGAACTACTGATTGCCTAAGGTTGGAATACGCACAAGGACAGACGCAACCGAGTGGGCTGTTTATTAAGCCATTTAACACACGGAGGAATT
The DNA here is from genome assembly GCF_033115175.1 of Lepus europaeus. Classification (NCBI taxonomy): domain Eukaryota; kingdom Metazoa; phylum Chordata; class Mammalia; order Lagomorpha; family Leporidae; genus Lepus; species Lepus europaeus. Next base: position 68,363,718 of record NC_084845.1, on the reverse strand, counting down.
TAGACTTCAGTGGACACTCCCACCGCTCCCCTTGATCAGGCTACAAATCCCTGGAGATCATGTGTCCGTTACCTCGCCTGGCCAGTAGGCCTCTGACCTCACACTCTGCCACCACTGTGCTTCACAGAGCTGTGTTTAATGCTTAAATAACGGTTGGCAGCCCCCTGCCCACGTATAGGAGGATACAGCCGTAACCCTTAGCATGGCATCGGAGGCCCTTGGCAACCCTGTTCCAACTCCCTGCCCTTGGCTGGCGTCTCCTCGCCCTCTCTCGGAGCAGCTCGTGCATGCCCCGTGCCTCTGCCCATGCCAGTCCTCTCCCCACGCTGCCCTCCCTGGAGCTTCTTCACCCCTGCCCTCTGCACATCCTGCAGCTGCAGGCCCAACAGCACGGCGGGGGTGGTCGCTGTTAGGCAGCTGTCCACCTCCTCACCGGGCAGCTGGCCTGTGCTCTCTGTATCCCGGCCGCACGGGGGCTCACAGGGGCTCAGCAGACACTCGCAGGGTCTCGGGTCTTATCTCCCAGCATTCCTTGCTGCAGTTTGGGAGCTGGATTACCGTGGTGCTCTGTGACTGTAAAGAGCCTGTCATCTCTGCTGGGTGAACACAGCATAAATGTATTTCGTGAAGAGAGAAGTCCTCTCTTCTTGCTGCTATCCCATCTCATTGTCAACCGTGAAAACTAACACTGAGAGAGTGCTTATGGGTAAGTTACTGGCTCACATCTTATTTAGGCTTCCCAGGAGGCCTGGGGGTCAGGTCTGGGATTGTCCTTATCAAAGCAGATGAGGAAACCGGGGGCTTGCCATGGCTAAATGCCTCGCTCTCGTCATTCGGCTAAGAGGCAAAGGTGGGCAATGAATTAGGGTCTGAAACCGGCACTCATGGCCTTGGCCAGCCTCTAGGACCAGGCTGTGGTCAAGGCAAGGTCATCCTAGGGGGCCAGACCCAGCCCAGCTACTACAGACCAATGAGTCCAACACGAAGGCACAGAGGATGTGCGCAAGGTCATGGTGGAGGCCAAGACTCTTCAAGGCCACACTCAGAGTCGGGAAGCAGGAACACAACTTGGGAGCCCCTTCCTGGGCTCCAGCCCCGCTGTCGTCATCAGCGGGACGACCCCATCCTTGCAACTGGGTTTCAGACCCCAGGGCCCAGAATCCCGCTGCGTGAGCGTCCCGTTCTGCTTTCTTGGCTGACACAACAGAGCAAGTGGGATTCGCACAGGGTGGTTCACCATCTGTGTTTCATTTGCGAGGCTAATGTGCTATTTTTAAAATAATAAGACAATTTATTTACATTTACACTTCCCCTTCTAATTTCTCAGCAGCAAGAGATACAAAAAAAAACAGACAAAATTATCCCAACAAAAATATTTATGAGTAAATAGCTGGCAGCAACGATAAAGATCCTACTACCTGGATAATTCTGGCCCCACCCACCCAGACAGAGAATCTTCCTGACAGCAGGACTGAATTGCGTGTAATTACTGCCGATGTTTTAAACATGATGATAATGAGAAAAGTATTAGCATCAGATCAGAAGGGCTGAAAATATCTATTTTCCTGAGCACGTCTCCTTCTGTCTCAAGGCACGGTGGGGAATGCCACCCCTCATTCTCCCGGCATTCTGGCTTGGTATCGTCGCCCTGACAGATTTCTTTAGTGCATCTTTGGAGATGCGACCTACATGACCTCATTCTGACCAAACGTGGAGTTCTCTCTCAGAGCCCGCCAGCTACACCCTCACATTCCCGGGGCTTCTCTGCATCGGACATCTCCCCAGGAGTCCTCGGCTTTCCTCTCTGATGCTTCCAAGGATTCCTGAAAAGCTCATAGCAAATAAACGCACACAAATCTAGAAATACGTCCTGATCTGACACGTAATGGAGGAGAGAAGAAAAACACTCTCAGTGTTCAAACCTGACCTCAAAACCAGGACATTATATAAAGTTTCAGAAAATCTTTCATCAGCTGAAAATAGAAAATAAATTCCATTCCGAGTCCTAATGTCTTTTATTGGCAGGGCATTTTTACAGGTGGGCTATCACCTTCCTTAGATCACCTAGGAGACAACACACAATAGGGTAAAGGCAAATTCAAACAAAGCAAGTGCTGGGCTCCAACTCCTTGGGAAGACGAATGATGCTTTCACAATGAGAATATCACGATCGCTTTTTAAGGGCCTCTTCTGGAAACTGTTTCCATTTGGAAAAAAAAACAAAAAACCACCACTCTGGCCATCAGCTACTCTGAGTAGCTGCAAATTGTGGCTGTGTTCAGAAAAGTTGGCAGATTTCTGCTGATGAATTTCTGTCTCGCGGCCAAGATGATCAACTAAATAAACCATTTATCAAACATTAGAGACCTTTATCTGATTTTCTTTGTGGCGCAGCCAGACGCAGTTTGGAAATGTAGACAGAGATGCCAGAATGGAGGGGCTGAGCACAGCTACGGAGAAGAACAAAACGGTGCCCAAAGGAACCCGCTTGCATGGAGGAGGATGCACAGCCCTTGTTTCCTGCAGGCACTGCCCCAAATACCGAAGCAGAGGCACAGGTCCTGACGCTCATCCTCCCCACCAAATGGACCAGCACGCGGCTCCTCAGAACCTCCTGCAGTGTTCCTGGCAGGCATAGGCAGCAAGTGAACATGTTTGCTTACGTATGATTGCACAAGGGTAAGAGCAAGTGTTCAACTCAGATAAAATGCTTTCCTCTGTTTATATACTGAGGTTAGCACGTGAACCCTGCAGTGTATCCTCAGGCACGAACCGAAGGAACATAGTTCATCACCTATCCATCTACTTACCCTTCCATCCACCAATCCATACATCCACCCACCTCCCCATCTACCTACCCGTCCATCCATCCACCAATCCATACACCCACCCTCCATCCTCCATCTACCTACCCACCCATCCATCCACCAGCCCACCCATCCCCATCCCCATCCATCCACCAATCCACATACCCACCCCTCATCCCCCATCTATCTACCCACCCAGCCACCCAGCCGTCCACCAGCCCACCTATCCCTATCTACCTACCCACCCATCCATCCACCAATCCATACACCCACCCCCCACCCCCCATCTACCTACCCACCCATCCATCCACCAATCCATACACCCACTCCCCATCCCCCATCTATCTACCCACCCAGCCACCCAGCTGTCCACCGGCCCACCCCTCCCATGCAGCCAGCAAATCTTTACTGAGTGCTGACTACTGACTTGGCACTTTGTTAATGAGACCACGCAGACAAAGCCGCAGGGCCCCTGGCTTCCTGAAGTGCACTCCCCATAGGGTTTCAGAGAACGCCAAGAGACAAGCTTGTAGTGGAAAACGTGCCACTTCCCAGTGAAACTTGATTTCTGTTATCACTGAGCTGATGGCACGGAAGGCCAATGACGGGCCACGTCTGTTGCTCCCGATACTCAGCTGTGAGTTTCCCCTCTCGCTCTCTATCCTTCCTTCCTTCACCTACAAAAAGTTGGTTTCCTGAGTATCTGTCATGTGCTAAGGACAGGGTGTGTCAAGCAAGAGCCAGACACATTCTCCTTCCTCCTGCATCCTGGAAGGTGAGACGTGCAGGAGCGATGAGGCTCCCACCTGCACTGGACCCAGGTGAGACAGCGTCAGGAGCTCTGAGGGTGAGGGGAAGAATGGATGACGGCCACTAGATGGCCTTACAGGTCATTCCCCACCGCCACGCCTCACTACGCTCATGGACAGCTCATGGCAAAGTGAATATGTGACAGGTGAGGAGACGAGCGGGCAGGTTTGAAGAGAACGCTCCGTGCCTGCCACCTCTGCAGATGCCACACGGCCCCTCCCTCCTGCCACGTCCTCCTTGCGAGATGAAAAAGGGCACCACCTGTGCCAGTGCCGGCCAGCAGGTTTCTGGGCCTCCCACTTCCTGCACTCAGGGAGACACATGGAGTCATCGCTTAGAGACCAAGGGGTCACCAAGGAGAGCGTTAGTCCGGCCTCAGGAGCCGCTGCTCTGGGAGGAACCCCTGCCTTATTTGCTGACATGCGTGCTCCCATGTGCCGTCAGATGCACAGTAAGAGGACAGGGGACCAAGCTTAAGTTCATGGGAGGGAACGGTGCTGTGGTGGAGTGGGTTAAGCCATTGTATGCAATGCTGGCTTCCTTCGTGGGTGCCAGTACAAGTCCTGGCTGCTCCACTTCCCATCCAGCTCCCTGCGAATGCACCCGGAAAAGCAGCAGAGGACGGCCCAAGTGCTTGGGCCCCTGTACCCACATGGGAGACCTGGAAGAAGCTCCTGGCTCCTGGCTTTGGCCTGGCCCAGCTCTGGCTGTTGTGGTCATTTGGAAAGTGAACCAGTGGATGGAAGATCTCTTTCCCCTCTGCCGCATACCCCCCTATAACTCTGCCTTTCAAATAAATAAATAAATCTTAACAAAAAAAAAAAAAACACCTAAGACATCAATGCCCTTCTTAGAACTCTTGAGACAAAGAATGGGAAATTATTCCACGACCCCACTGCAGGGACCCGCCACACCCATAGGAGTCCCAGGAAGTGTGCCGAGTCTCCGAGAGAGGAAGGCAGTGCCAGCACTGGGCGACACCACAGGGATCTGACCATTTAGGAATCCTGTCTGACCCCTCCCTCCACCTGCCAAAGGCAGCTCTGCACAGCCCCAGGCAGCAGCTGAGGCTCAGGGAAGCCTAGGAACAGGTCCACCCTGCAGATGGCGCTGTGTCGCCTGGGTTAGCCCTGAACCCTGGAACCCCTCGCAGAAATGTGACACCCGTCATTCATTCTCCATGACGTTCCAATTTTGCTTAAATTGTGTTTATCTCTTTTGGAGTTTGTTTATGCACTCTGAGTGGAAAAACTTCATTCAGTTCTCACAATTATACACTTATTGCAACTTAGCACAGCCCAAATGAGATCACGAGTGGGGAACTTATTTGTCCCCAAGATAAAGTCTAAAAAAAAAAAAAAAAACAGAATGGTACACTGTATTATCACTTCAGTTTGCAGAGACTTAGAAAATATTTTCTTCCAAAACAAAGAGAAGCTGGAATGGAGAAGTCATCATAGCTCATCTTGCAAAAACCTTTGGGAGAACTATGGGAAACCTGGCGCATGTGTGAATACATGTGTGTGCGTGCACATGCATGGGTGTGCATGCCTTGTGTACACGCATGTGTGCATACATGTATAAGTGCACACATGTGTGGGTCGCACATGCATGCGCATGTGCATGTGTAGGCATGTATGTGGACATGTATGTGTGCACACATGTGTGTCAATGCATACACGTGTGGACACGTGTGTGTGCATGCACATGAGTGTGGTGGGAACAAGGAGTACGCTGGGAAGTCCTCACCTGCCCCCAGAGAGGAAGGCGACAAAGCAGCCAGGGTTGGAGAGAGGGAGAGGAACAAAAACAGAGGGAACAGATCCAATAATTTTTTCTACTTGCCCATTTTTCAACTTATCACAATGATATTTTCTGAGGGACACCCACAGTTCCAGTGCCAACGTCTTTCCCTCTCTCTGAATAATTTCCATTCCTAGCCACTGTTTCCTCCCTTCAATTGCAAGGGTCTGAGGGTCAGCTCACAATCGTTCTTGGGTTTCTTCCTCTATACCACACAAACATTTAAGTAGGGTTCCCTGGGGTGCTCAGCCTGTGTGATGTACAAACACATACGAGACCAGTCTCTGCTCTCGGGAAACTGAAAGCCTAGGCCGACATGGCCAAGAGAACTTTCTGGAACGATGGCAGTGTTCTAAACCTGCACAGCCCCAGACAGCAACTGCTGAGCACCTGAGTGTGACGATATGCTGAGAAAGTGATGGTTACATTTAAACCTGAATTAACCTAAATCACGGTTTGGATATCTGCATGTGACAAGGGACAGGACAGGCCTAGAAAGGGCTGTTCTTTAGGGGACACATGAGTACAGCAGTGGCATGCGCCAAATGGCATCCACAGCTCCAGAGACCGGGGAGGGGCGTGGACAGAATGGTGGGAGGCTCAGGCGGATGAGGCTCAGGGGCTTCTTATAGGAGGTTGGTCTGGCCCAGAACCTCACCAGAAGCCACGGCAGAGAGCAGCAGACACAGCAGGGGGAGGCGGCAGCCTGGACCATGGATTGCTTTCACCAGTTACACTGGGGCCGAAACACCCAGGACACGTTTGGGAACCCCAGCACTGACTGCGGAGCAGAGGTCACGGCGACTCCAGGGTGCCTGATGTCAGAAACGGGGACTACGAGGAGGGAGCAGGTGCTGGGTGCTCAGAAAGGTTGAGGGGCGGCTGGGTGTCCACAGTGGGCTCGGGAATGCTGTGTCGAGAGTGCCGGGAGGGTCTTCTACTCAAGGAAGCTGAGGGTGGACGACGGGGTAGACCCCAAAACAGGAAGGGCGGGGCCAGAGTGGCACAGCCAGGCAGACCCAGATGAGGAGGGCGCCTGTTCCCTCCAGTGCGGCTGCTGCTACCCCACCGGTTCCACCTCACTGCCCCACCTCCCACACCTGATTCCGCACCTGTAGGAATCGGGCACAAAGTTCGCAGCATCTCCGATTTTCAGAAAAGCCAGAGATCGCATCACTTTCTTTTTTTTTAGAAACATGAAGCCTGAATCTTTTGATCAGCAACTAACTGTAAAGTGCTAACCAGACGGGGTGACACCAAGGGCTGGCACCTAGACAGAGAGCCAGGGCACCTGTTGGTGCTGTGGGACCCGGGAGGTGGGGGTCGGTTCACAGAGGTGGGTGTGGACTGACCATGTCTGGGGACACCTGCCCGTGACTGTGACTTGGAAGACGGGTCGGAGTTCACCGAGAGCCCAAGGTGAGCAGGACAGCAGGCGAGAGGCGTCACGGAGCCCCCTGCTTCCCCCGGGATTTCTGCACCCAGCCCACTGCAAACATCTCATTTCGCCTTGACACACAACGCACGTGACACCCACGTCGTCCCTGGCCTGACGGCCTCGCTCTACTGTCCCGAGAAAGAACACACGCTCCCGCAGCTCACCTCCCGGTCCAGCAGCGCGGGGGACACCACGGTGACAATGTCCCCCTTCTCGGGATCGATGTAGAACATGTTGGGGGACGGCTTGTCCGGCGTCTGCTGGCGGATGTGGTAGCGCAGGAGGGCGTTGTCGGTGGCTGGGTCATCTGCATCGAAGGCGGTCATGCGCATCACCGTGGTCCCTGCGGGCAGGACGAGGGCGGGAGACGGTTATTGCGTGGGGCAGCCACGGCCAGGATCCCCTCCCCACGCAGTGCCCGTGGTGCCAGCTGCCAATCACTTTCCAAAGGCAGCAAAGAGCATTTCCCCAGTGAGCTCCGCTGCGTCAGCCTTCCTCCATGCTTGCCTCCCGCTCCATCATTCAGACAGGAAATGAAGTCTCAGCGGCTCAGCACAGAGACAGCTGTGCTGCTGTGCTGTGCCTCTCATGGGCGGCCGGCCCACTGTAGCCGTGGCTCCGTCACAGGAGCATCCATCCTAAGCAACGCCAGACGTGGGCCTGGGTCCAGCGCTGGGGAAATGCGGGTGGGACAAGGACCTTCTGTGGTACCCAGGCAGGAGGCGCAGGTATATGAAGCAGAAAGCACCAAGAAATGCATCAGGGCACAGGGAGGGTGCTGCCAGCACACAGAGCCACCTCACCCGGCCGCGGGCTCAGGAGAGGTGGCGGGTGGGGACAGGGAAGTCGCGAGGGGCACCGAGCGAGGTGGCAGGGGCACCACAAGGACCAAGGTCCCCAGCCGAAGGGAATGGCAACATAGTGAGCACCTAGTACAAAGCGGCTACGCTGTCTCAGGCGTAAACAGGGTGGCACGGTCAGGCTCTCACCCAGACACACAGAGAACCTAATTCTAGAGCAAGCGTGTGGGCTAACTGGGCACACCAAGGCTTGAGAAGGGTGTCAGGTTATGGGTCTTGCTCCCATGTGGCTTTTGGGAAGAGGACAATTAGACAGCAAGTGGTAACACAGCACATTCCCCTCCTTGGCATCCTTTGTCCAGAAGCACTCGCACCTGAGTGCAAGGGGTTTGTGCAAGGAAGCCCAGGGCAGGACTACCCGTCAGGGCGGAAAATCTGGAAGCGACCCAACTGTCCAACAACGGGGGCTTGCTACCATCAGGCTCTCCCCACACTATGAAATACTTTGCTGTAGCTTCAATTAAAAAGGCCTAGCGTGTTCTCTAACATTAAGTGAAAAGCGTCGGGTGGGAGGATGACGTCCACAGGACATCAACGCTGTGGACCTGCTTGCGTGCCGAAAATTACCGTAGCGGATGCATACATTCCGCAGGGATGGTTTATGGGCAGAAATGCACGGGGGAGGGTCTCCAGAGGTGGACGCCGCCCTGGGGACGGTGGCTGAAACTGGGGAAGCACAGAGGGATTAGGATTAGGGATGGCCATCGGGGACGATGTCGGGCTGATCTGGAGTATCTTATTTTCCTTAGGAGCACGTATGGCTTTTACAATTAAAATGTAATTTTAAAAGAGCACAACTAAGTACGGGATGGATGCAGTAACAGTGTGCGCGGCCTCTGCCTGGGACTCCTGTGGCGCGTTCTCCGAGTGCCTGGTTTGAGTCCCGCCTCCACTTCTGATGCCGCTTCCTGCTACTGCCCTTACGAGGCAGCAGGTGACGGCCCCAGCACTCGGGTTCCTGCAGCCCACAAAGGAGACACAGAGCGCCTGACTCCTGGCTGCTGTGGGTGACTGAGGAGTGATCCACTGCATGGAAGATTCTCTCTCGCTCCCCCCCCCCCGGCTCTCTCTTTCTCTGTCAAATAAATAAATGAAAATAAATAAATGAAACTTAAGGAATGGGAAGCATGGGCTAGAACTGGACCAGGCCAATTTGCTTGCCCCTGCGTAGCATCTTTCTCTGCTCAAGGTGACCTGTTCAACCACAGCTTCTCATCTGTTACCGTGGCCATCCAGAGGAAGGCGGTAGAGCCGCCGTGCCAGCAGGGGGGTTTATGTACAGGAAATCCTGAATCTGCAGTGGAGCTCAGGATGTGCTGAGCCCCACCACCACCCCTCGTACACCGGTGCTCCTCAAGCGTCATTGTCAGCTCATCTCTTCCCACAGCTGGAATCCAGTTATCAGCCCTCGGGACTCACTGACCGGGTGAACGCGGGAACCTGGATCAGGGCGTTCGGCAGCCTCGGTCAGCGTCGCTCACGTTGCCAAGGCTTCGAGGCGCGTTTTCTCTCTACCCTGCTTCTCCACCCTGCAGTGGCTGCAGAGAAAGCTCCAAGGCCCGGTGTAACAACAGAACATTCCTGGCACACAGGGCCCCTGCACCCTGCCTGAGACAAACGGCACTGCTGCCCATCGATCCTCCCTGCTACGGAATTAGGGGCCCGGCGCACTGGGGTTGGCTGAAACGTGACGTCTGTTTGTCTTCCTCACCCGGAGCACAGGCCTACCTGAAGGTCTCTGTCGGAAATCAGAGGCAGATTCCCAGCCTCTGGTCTCACCCAGCCACGTGCTGAATGAGCTTCACGTAACCACTGGCAGAGCACGCGGCTCAGGCCCCATCAATCCCACGCCAAGCAGCCTCAGGTTAAGGACACTTGACCCAGGGCTTCGCACTTGGTCAGCGTCTAATGAACACTTGATTGACTGAACCCGTGCCCTACATACTCTGCCTTTAATTGAAGTCATCAGGAACAAGAGGAAGAAAGTACAGGAATGAAGTCATCAGACTGCACCTGACACATGCATTAACATGATCACACGGGGAGGAAAAAAAGACCTCTCGGCCGATGGCTCTCTGCTTTCCACCGGAGATTCGCTGAGAATGTCTTTATGGTTTTTATGGGTCTGATAAGATAATATAATAAAAAGCTACGCTGGAATATTCTCAAGGTTATGCAGAAAATGCTTTTTATTTTACTGAATCGTCAGGGAAAAGTGAACTTGGTCTTAAGCCCTGCCTTTGTCCTAACCCAGATGTGAATTCATAATGGGATCCACTTCGGAGTCAATTCTGCCTCCAAGCCATCCTGTTAATGGGTTTGCGGCACGGAAGAAAACACGTGCAGAGAGACACGCCCGGGACTCCAGCGTTGATTGACTTGTGCTATCTCGGACAAGTTAATCAACCCCCTTGAGCTCCGATGTCCCCTTCTGCAGCACAAGAACCCTAATAACGCTTTCCTCTCAGGTCGCTGTGAGCATTGAATGCAATCAGGTGTTTGAAGGCCTGGCTGGCTTCAGCGCTGTTGCTTCAGCGCTTGGGAAGGGTCCCTACCCTGGACTCCGCGTCAGTCACATGGAGCCTCAGATACAAGGGCTGAGAATAAAGTCACCCACAGGACCGGGGGCCTGGGACCCACGGCCTCTGAGTGGCCCTGCCTCCCCTCCCCTTCTACCCTGCCGGCCATCTGAGGGTGCAGATTAGGGTGTCTGCAATGAGCACCCTAACTTCCTGCTGGTGCACACACATGCACTCCTTGCACGCACACTTCCTGCCGTCTACACTGCTTCTCCGTGTGGCACTCCCATCCCTATCCTCAAGGCTATTCCCTGAATCCCAGGTCCTCTGCCGAGCCCAGGGCTCTGTGTGGCTCCTGCCGGGAGGCTGAGTCACAATTTCCTTACTTCTCTTCCTTCTTTCCCATCTTGGTCCATCTGGGATGCTACACCCAAGTCCCTGTGGCTGCACACTTTACAAGAAAGCAAGGTTTGCTGAGCTCCCAGTTCTGAAGATCCAAGAGCATGGTGCTGGCATCGGCCTGGCTCAGGTGAGAGCCCTCTGGCTGCTTCACCACTTGGCAGAGAAATGGGAAGGGAACAGGCCTCACACAGAAGGGGCTGAGTGCGTGGGCTGGGCTCACTTCAGAGCAACCCGCGGTCAGGAGCACACACCTACTCTGCCAGTCCAGCACTCTCCTCATCAGAAGGCGGCCCTGCCCACACCTTCCACGACGCTGTCACACTGGGGACATAAGCCTCTGAGAGACAGACTCAAGCCACGTGCAAACCACACAGCCCTGGAAGAGTTCCTCGTGCCTCTAGCCAACCACATGCACCTGCCAGCCTCCGGGAGACTGTCACCTGCTGTGCTCCCCGAACTTGGAAGAGTCACTTTCCGTGGTCAGGTGCACGGAGCCGCACCTGAGCCCAGGGTGCAGGCTGTGTTTCGTTCATCTCTCTGAGCTCAGTATCTGACACTATGTTTCCTCCTCCCCGGCTCTCTGAGTTGAATTGTGTTCTCGTCCTTCATCAGGGCTTTACCTCATTCTCCGCTGACCAGGGGCTGTCAATGATTGGCCTAGGGAACGAGAGGCCAACAGAGCAACGTGCTATGACATTTTGGGTGCATCACCTCTGAGCTCTCTGGTGCCCTTTGGAGGCCCTTGCTGGAACCAGATTCAGAGGTCCCGTCCCAAGTTCAAGCCCAGGGTCGGCATCCGGCAGGTGGGCGCCCATGTCGCTCTTCCCACCACCTGTGGGTGCTGCCGGGCGCTTCCTCTTTGCCCAAGTCCACACCCTGGACTCTGAGAAGCCCTGGTGAATTCCCACCAGCCCAGACCGTGCCCATCTGTGCTCATCTCGTGCTTCTGACGGCAGAGAAAGGGTAATTACACGACAGACACACGTCCGGTCGGGTCCTCCACACAGTGCGCGCCTGTCTTCCCCCGTCACATATTCTGAGCATCAACATAAACGATAATCGCCCTGTCACTCCCCGAGCCAGAAGAACTGGCGCCGGCCCGGCCGAGGTGGAACGAGAGAATCGCAGGTTGCTCGCCCAGAGGCTCGTGCCGTGCCGTCGGCTTTGTCGCAGCGGGATGTGGCCGTCGGGCTGACAGTCTGATGAACGAGGGTGACTGTTTCGCCTTGGTTGCCTGGCCCCTGCCTCCTGGCTGCAGGTCTCCGATGAAATGAAAGACGCAGGCTCCTGCGCTGGCCTGGAACGCCGGGCTTTGAAGTCCTGCTTCCCTGCAGCTGCCACAGCGCTGTGCCCTGGGAAGGCCGAGCACAGATCTGACTGCGAGGGGTGGCTTACGAGGGGCCAGGGCCAGGGAGGCCACAGGGGCTCCAAGAAATGGCTTCCTCTGGGTCGTGGCTGACAAAGGTATTTCATTCTGCAAGTTTCTTCATCTTCATCCCAAAGCATTTTCTTTCCCTGAGCAAGAAGGCTCAGCCCCTCGTCCAGCACCCCCCTCCTTGTTTTCTGGCCCCACTGCCAGGAGCGAATTGTGTACTGAGATCGGATATACATGCTTGCAATGGATCTTTATACAATTGCAGGCTCTTTTAAAAATTTTAACTAATTCATTTTTAGCTACTTGAAAGGTAGAGAGAGACACAGACAGACAGACAGACCGAGACAGAGATCTTTCATCCACTAGTTCACTCTCGAAATGCTCACAACAGCCAGGACTAGGTCAGGCCAGAGCCAGGAGCCCAAACTTAATCCACGCATCTCATTAGCTGGCAGGGACAAGGAATGCACCATGGTGGGCGTTCCAGAGATGGCAGGCTTGTTCTTGTTGAGCTTCTGACCAGCGCCATTTGAAAATCAGCTTGGGGGCTGGTGCTGTGGCGTGGTGGGTAAAGCTGCCGCCTGCAATGCCGGCATCCCGTATGGGCGCCGGTTCAAGTCCCAACTGCTGCAATTCTGATCCAGCTCCCTGCTGTGGCCTGGGAAAGCAGTAGAAGATGGCCCAAGTCCTTGGGCCACTATACCCATATGGGAAAACAGGAAGAAATTCTGGGCTCCTGACTTCCGTTGAGCACAGCTTTGACCATTGTGGCTATCTGGGGAGTGAACCGGCGGATGGAAGCCCTCTCTCTCTCTCTCTCTCTCTCCCTCTCTCTCTCTTTCTCTCTCTGCCTTTCCAATACAGGAAACGTAATAAAAAGATCACTGAGTGGAAGCAGAAAGGCCAAACAAAACGGGCTACGCTGGTCTGAGGTTCCAACGTTCACTTTTCCAACATCTGACCTTGAACTGTTGGCAGAGCCTGGTCTTTCCCCCATGGCACGAAGGAGATGCGGTGACTGTGCACCCTGGTGATAGGCGGCAACTCTGCCAGAGCATCCCCACTAGCGGCTTGCCCCTCCTCCCCCCACCTCCGTCTTTGGAAGAGGAAATTCCCCATGTGTCCCGGGATGATCCAGCTGGGAGGGAGCCGCCCTCTCCCTGGGCTCCCCGAAGCCCTGGCCTGCGCCCCCACACTCCCCCAGGACTCAGCGTGCAGCTCTGACTGGCCGCTCCCCGAGTGGTGCTTTAGTTGCCACATAGCAAGTCCCTCCTGGAGCCGGGATTTGAACTCTGCCTGGTAAGGGGATTACGGCCCACACGTTGCCGCCCGGTTCCCATCCTTTCTTTTCCCTTAGGAACAAAACTTGCACTTCAGCCTGCCACACTGCTGATGAGCCCAGACACTGGCTGTCCCCGGTTTACCTGGCAGCGAATGTGGCCATGGGCTGTTTTAGACAATGACAGTGTAATTACAACAGCATGTGGAAGACTCCTGGGAAGGTTCTAGAGAGAGCACATGCAGGAGGGGTGTGGTCTTGGAACCTCCTGCTGCCTGGGATGCAGATGCAGTGACTGCAGCTTCAGCAGCCATTATGGAACGTGAGGCAGACAGAGGAGAAAGACGGAGGAGTCTGGTGCCCTGACCCTGATGACCACAGAGCCGCAGGGAGGCCTGAAGTGCCTCCCCGGCCTTGTTTCCGTGATCTTGAAACGTGGGGGGAAAGTGAAATTCCAATTTGAGCCCTGATCACTTAAACTTTGCATGTTTTGTCCTGGGTAGCACCAAAAACGGAAGATAAAGGCAGGAGGTGAAGAATGAAGACATAAACAGATACATTTTATTCGATACTTCATATCATCCTAGAAGGGAAATTCTGTTGCTGTGATCCACGGCTGGGCAAGGCTACTTTAAATAAAATTGGCAGCCCCGGCCAGCTCCTGCGGGGTGGGTAAGTACCAGACTGGGCCACACTCATCTAAACCGTGCAGCAGGCAGACAACCTGTGTGCCCGGACCTCAGGTAAGACGCTTCCATCCGGGGCCCCAAGGCCACCACACCTCCCCACAGCCATGCTGGTAGAGCCTCCTCCACAGGACCTGGGCTGGGACAGACGACCTCCTTGGGCAACGGGACTCAGGCAAACACCACAGACAGAGGGGAGACAGTGCTGCGCCTCGGAGCGTGTCTCCCCCTGTCTTCTCTGGTACGCTGGACAAAGGCCACATGTTTGGGACCCAGCGCTGCCCGGCTGAGGCCCACACCTGACCATGAGACGTGCAGGCTGGGGCCACGCTGGGTCACGCAGCCACGACTGAGCCTGCTGACCACAGTGGCCTAAGGCAAGGTCAGCGGAAGAACCCCCCAGGTGAACCCTTCCAACTGTCGAAATCAAGGGCTTGCTGCAAGCCACTTAATCTTGGTGCATTTTGCTAAACAGCCACCATGAAGTTGTCATGATGGGTGAGTGAACTTGTCTTCCCATAAAAGCTAGGAAACAATGCATTATTTATTTATTTATTTTGACAGGCAGAGTGGATAGTGAGAGAGAGAGCGAGACAGAGAGAAAGGTCTTCCTTTTTGTCGTTGGTTCACCCTCCAATGGCCACGGTGGCCAGCGCATCTCGCTGATCCAAAGCCAGGAGCCAGGTGCTTCTCCTGGTCTCCCATGTGGGTGCAGGGCCCAAGCACTTGGGCCATCCTCTACTGTCTTCCTGGGCCATAGCAGAGAGCTGGCCTGGAAGAGGGGCAACTGGGATAGAATCCGGCGCCCCGACCGGGACTAGAACCCGGTGTGCCGGCACCGCAAGGTGGAGGATTAGCCTGTTAAACTACAGCGCCGGCCAACATTGCGTTATTAAAATGATATAACCCAGGGGGCCAGTGCCATGGCTCACTTGGTTAATCCTCCACCTTGCGGCGCCGGCATCCCATATGGTCGCTGGGTTCTAGTCCCGGTTGCTCCTCTTCCAGTCCAGCTCACTGCTGTGGCCTGGGAAGGCAGTGGAGGATGGCCCAAGTGCTTGGGCCCGGCACACGCATGGGAGACCAGGAGGAAGCACCTGGCTCCTGGCTTCAGATTGGCACAGCTCTGGCCATTGTGATCATTTGGGGAGTGAACCAACCGAAGGAAGACCTTTCTCTCTGTCTCTCTCTCTCTCACTGTCTGTAACTCTACCTATCAAATAAATTTTTTAAAAAAATTAGAAAAAAAAAGATATAACCTATTTTTAATGTGGCAGTTCTCCATTGTAGATAACCAAGCAGCACGGCAGATTTGGGGTATGGACCCTGAAGTAAAGGAACTGGGAAGAGAATGAAATAGAATCTACCTCCCAAGTGGTGAGCTCCGGGGGCTGCCAGTGATGGGACCACCCAGACCCTGCAGTATGTTCTCCACGGAGCATTTCGCCCGCCGGGTGGATTTTATTCCTGTCCTCTGGAGCAGCCCTGAACTAAATGGGCACAAAGAATACGCCCTGTGCAGGCCTGAGTTGAGCGAATGCCAGGAGAGAGGAGCACGGGTCTGTTTCGAGCACAAGAATGCCTTCCATTTCAAGGCAGTCGCTAACCTCATTTACGCGCAGCCCTAAGTGTCTCAGTGCGGCTGCAATTACCAGAGGCTTGATTTGAAATGCAATCGACTTCTCCTCTCAAATTTGCTCCACGTCCTGGGAGCTAGCTGGTTTTTAAAGCACACATTGACAGGCAAATATGTAAGAAGCGATGACAAGTCGAGCCACGGTTGTCTCCCATCTGGCTTCGACGCCTGTTTATTTTTGCTCTGGTGGTGGGGGTGGGGGGAGGCAGGCGTGCTGTGGTTATTCCGGCCCCTTGGCAGCCCAGCTCGGTCTTCATGGTGTCCATGCCCTACTTTTCCGGCGAGCTGTTGTTTAACGAGGCCGCGGTGGGCCAGACCGCAAGGAAGATCTGTTACTGAGATATTAGGTGGCACACGACCGAAACGGGGGCTCCTCCTGGCCTGATTTACT
Organism: Lepus europaeus; assembly: GCF_033115175.1. Lineage (NCBI taxonomy): Eukaryota > Metazoa > Chordata > Mammalia > Lagomorpha > Leporidae > Lepus > Lepus europaeus. The sequence continues at coordinate 68,347,712 of NC_084845.1, read as the reverse complement.
CCACTACTCCAATTTCTTCATTTCACCTGGATTTTTTTTTTTTATTTGATAGGTAGAGTTGTAGACAGTGAGAGAGAGAGACAGAGAGAAAGGTCTTCCTTCGGTTGGTTCACCCTCAAAATGGCCACTATGGCTGGCGCTGCGCTGATCCGAAGCCACAAGCCAGATGCTTCCTCCTGGTCTCCCATGTGGGTGCAGGGCCCAAGCACTTGGGCCATCCTCCACTGCCTTCCCGGGCCACAGCAGAGAGCTGGACTGGAAGAGGAGCAACCGGGACTAGAACCCGGTGCCCATATGGGATGCCGGCACCACAGGCAAAGGATTAACCAAGTGAGCCATGGCATTGGCCCCCTCACCTAGAATTTTAATCATTCTCAAACCTACTAAAAATCCACCTCATCTTTTTATCTATCATTCTTTTCATGCAGTTTTGCCCTTTAAAAATAGAGGATATTCTGAACTAACTGATCTTGCCTACAACACTTCAAAAAGGAAGTTTACATGGAAACACTATCCCTAATGTTCCAGACTAATGAGAAATCTTTATATTGGATTAACTTGGAGCCTCTGTAATTTTCAATTATGAAAATATCTTCCCGTAATGCCCTCTGAACAACAAAAGGACGCCGAATACATTTTTTTGTTTGTTTTCTTCTTTAACCAATTTGTGAGACTTCCCAGGCAGCTCCAGCCCCCCTGAGAACAGTGGTTTCGATGAGTGGTGACTGCACCTCCTCCCGGGGGACTGTGGCAATGCCCGGAGAGGTTTCCGGCTGTCACAGCTGGGCAGGGGACTGGGATGCTGGCACCTGGTGAGCAGAGACCAGAGGGCTTGCTTAACTGCCTGCAGCCACCCACGGCTTCCAAGACACAAAGGCAATGCTTTGCGCGTTGCAGGAGTTTGGCAAACGCTCACTGAATGCATGAGTGAATACATGGGTAAATTTAAAAAGGATGAAAGATTGGATTAACCTTCTCCTCTTATGTACGAAGGTGATGTGGAAGGCAGAGGAAGAAACAGGTCAAGAAGGACTGCGTGGCTCTCAATGAAGGTTAATTAGCGCCCGGGTCAGTTGTGAGCAATAGACCTGGCGTATCTGTCGCCCGCCTGTGTTTAAGGTCAGAGACGAAGCAGCTTTGCTGTGGGAACACTCAGACCATAGCAGGCTAGGCTAGACCGACTGCTGAACCAACCCTGGAATTTCTATGGCTTAACACACACGGTTCATTTCACACGCTAATTTCAAACCCACTTCAGGGTTCCCTTCCCGGGCTGCTCCTGTCCAAGAGGTGCCTTTTAGGGACCCACACTCTCCCAGGGAGACGTTCTCTGGGGCACAAGGTTTCCCGATGGTTGTGGGAGGGGCAGAGTTATGCATTGAATCGTCCAATGCTTCTGTCAGAACTGACCAGCGCTCTTGCTTGCGGGGTCCAGAGCCAGAGCAGGGCCCGTGGGTGTGTGACCCGTGCTCTGTGCTCAGAAGGGCCATGGCTGTGGGTCAGCGCCCTGCTGTCCCCGAACTCTGCACCCTGCAAATGATGCAGTGGGCATGACTACACACTCAACATCCAGGAGCCAGACCCGGGAGAGCTCTGCAGACTCTGGGGTGGCACTGAGACACAGAACAAATGGCAAACGCCCTGGCCACGGGGCCCACACTCCGCCAGTCACGATGGTCCCAGAGCCGCACCTGCTCATCCAGCTCTGGGCTCCTCAGAGGGTTCTGCCCCCCCTGGGTGAGGAGACAACGTGCTAGTGCAGGAGTCAAACCGCGGCTGCTCTGCAATCAAGTCCTCTCGGGCAGCAGCTCCTCCTGCCCCGAGCTGTGGGCCGCCTGCCCTGGGGCACTTCCCCCAGCCCCCACTTCACTCCTCTTGTAACTCCAAGAACTTGAACTCGCTCTCGGCAAGCGAGAGCTGCTAGTTCCTTGGCCTCTGCTTTGTTTGGCTTGTCTGCCTGAGCTGCCCTTCTCCTGTTAGGTACTGCTACGGTCCGAGCATGCTTCCCCCAAGGGCTGCTCTGTCCGGAGCTTGGTTTCCAGTGTGGCCATGCAGAGACATGGCGAGACCTCTGACGGCTGGGGCACGGAGGGAGGTGGTCAGGTCTCTGGGGATGCTGCCCTTGGGAGGGATTAAGGTCATTCTCACAGCACTGTTGGTCGTCACGAGAGTGGCTTGCTGTAAGAGGGTAAGTGTGGCCCCTGAATCTCTCCAGCCTCCTCTCTCTGTGGGATCCCCGCCTCTCACATGGGCTTACGCACGGGGCCATTCAGCGTGATGGGATGCAGCCCGTGGGACGGAGCCTGAGCCGGCACCAGGCTGTCTGGACTTCCAGCTCCCCACACTGCGAGCTGCGTAAGCTCAGACCCAGCCTCGGGCATTTTGTCTGCAGTAACTGAAACGCACTACCACTACCGATGCGTCAGCCTCGCTTTTCCCTCGTCCGAGTGGGACCCCTGAGACGTGGGTCACCCCCAGAACAATGCTGAGGGAACGTGGTGTGGATCCACGGGTTTACAACCAGAGTCACGGGGGGTATTTAAAAATACTCTCTGCCACCCCACCCCACCCCACCCCCGGGAGATTCTGATTCTGTTGGCCAGATGTGTGGTCTGGAGAGTGGGATTCTGGGAAACGATGGAGCCGAACAGATGCAGACTCTGATCCTCCGCTCCGTGGTCATGTGATCTGGCCCCAGGAGCTCACAGAGCCTCAGTCTGCTCATCTGGAAACTGGGCCTATGACTGTGTAGACTTGCATGGAAAATAAGGAGGGCGATGAGGCGGCCTCTGCGCTCCTTCTTTGTGTGGGGGAGACAAACATGCTGGCCACAAACAGTCCTCACAACAGCTGTGCCAGGATAATTAGCTCATTTCCAATTTTTAGGAACAAGAGGCTCAGAGAGCAACCGCTACCCCAAGGTCACCACTGGCCAGTGGCTGAACGCGTATTCCAGGGGGACACCGAGCGTCACAGTAGCGTGGACGAGCCAGGCTCTGCCACCCACACCAGCTCAGCTCTGCAATGGTTCACGCCCCCCACCACCCCACGTGGTTGGTATCGGTAGCTCCATTTCACAGACAGGGAGGCTGAGGCCACAGGAGGTGCACTCAGGGCCCCATCACCCCCGCTGTCCAGCCGGCAGGGGGCTGGGCCCCGACTAGAACCTGGGCAGTGTGGTCGCAGGGGCCGGCTCTCGCCTCTCGCCTCTCGCCTCTGGCACAGCTCAGGTCAATGATGCATTTCAGCAGCACTCCGCAAGTGCGATAACTGACCTTCAAGGACCAGCCCTCCTGTCCGGCCCTGGAACACCTGTTCCCTGAACCGCCAGCACTTGTCGGGGTCACCGTGGAGGGGCGTGCAGGGCCTGTGTGCCTGCGCTGTCCACATCAATGACTCCAGAATGACACCTGTGATGGACAGGACCTGCATGAAGTCACGGCACGATCAACGAGGGGCTCGGGGAGGTGTCGGGGGGCGGGGCTCGGGGGCAAGTGCGGACGAGCCGCCATGCTGCAACACGGCACGTGGGAGCCCCGGCGCTCGAAGGGGAGGAAGCGCCGCAGATTGCTAGCGGAGCTGCAGTGTCGCTGATTCTGCAGCAAGTGTTCTCCAGCTCGGTAAGTAAACACACATCGGGTCGCGCGGCGAGGTTGCAAGCTGTTGTTTTATGGCTGGGAAGTCGGCTGCCAGTGATTGATGCTAGCAGTGAAAGCATTTATACAATAACACTGAATTAGAAGGAGCCGCTTTATGAGCCCAGGGAAATGGATCTTTTATGAAGAATAAAACTTGATGAAGGAGCTCTAGCAGGGTCACACAAATCTGAAATTAAGCGGGTTGGGATTGAGATCCAAGAGGGGGCCCTCAGGGCTGTCTGGGCTCGCAGCCTGGCGGAGGCTGGCGTGGCTGCTCCCTGGCTCTCTGTGACGTGTGGAGCCGCAGGGGCCCTCCTCTCCACTGTGAGGAGCACGCCTGGAAGCTGCAGGCCCTGGAAGCCAGGGGGACGCTGCCCAGGGAACAATCTAGGCACAGGACACGCGACAATGCACATATGGTTCACCCCTGTCCCCTGCTGAGTGGAACAGCGCCAGGCACAAAGCAGGCAGCCAAGAAATCATAGCTTAAGAAACAGATGAAGAAGAAACGGGCCTGACGGCTTCCGGCTCGCTCTGTACGACCGTGCTCGCTGTTTCTGGGTGTCAGTGGTTTCCCGAGCGCTCAGTTCAGCTCCTCACAGCTCTGCTTTTCCAGAACGTGATGTTCTCCTCTTAGGGACAACCTGGCAGCAGACAGACCAAAAGCACCTGCGTCCAGCGCCTGGATGGCTGACAGAGGCTCGAGCTAAGAGGACCTGTCGCTCCTGGAGACTTAGGCTCGCGACCCCTGCTCCAGAGCAGTGGTGCCCTGACTGCTCTGTGCTGCTCAGGTCCTCCTACTTCTGCCCTTTGCACACGCGGGAGCTGGACAGCCCAGGAGGCCATCAGTCAGCCTACAAATGTTACGGCTGCTTTGCACAGCTTGTGACCACTGAGCTCGGGGTGATCCGCACGCCCTCCAGCTTTCCCTCCGGACAAGCAACGTGCAGAGGGGACGAGAGCAAGTTCACGGGCACCAGAGAGGCCTGAGTTTTGGTCCCGGCTGTGTGACCCTGGACAATCCTGGGCCTGTGGTGTACTGGCAGCAAGTGGGGGGCTTACTGTGTGGACTGAGGGGGCCGACGCCTGCAGTTTTCTATCCAGGACTCTGTAATCTCCCAGAACATCATCATTAGGGAAAGATGGGAGGGGCAAGGCAAAGAGGCTCCACTTTTGGTAAAGAAACACAGAGAAGCCTGGGGTGAAAGCAAAGGTCCTTTGAATTTTCTAAGGCCATCTTAGGGTGTGTAAGTAGAGATTGCTGTATTAGGAAGGCGATCCCTATTTTAACTCAATATTCAGCCTCAACAGTATCCTACGGTCTACCCCGTGCGCGTGACAGCTTTAGACACATTTAAAATACAACCCTTTCTTGCAAATCATGGAGTTTGGCACAAGGTGTGCATGCAGGAGTGGCTCAGTGAGCTCCAGGCCGGGTGGTGGATCAGAGCCCAGGTTCCAAGATCAAACCGCCTTTCGGTTCAGAAACTGTAGGGTGTGCACACAGGGCCCAGCCTCTCTGAGCTGGAGGTCCTTAATCAAGCTAAAGCAATGGGTGGGACTGCAAAAACTGTCCCCAGAGAGGTCTACATCCTCATGCCCAGAACCTGCCAGGGGCAAAGGGGGTCTCTGCTGACGTCATTAGGATAAGAATCTCGAGGCGAGGAGGTTATCTGGGATTTCTCACGTGTAGTCACAAGGGTCCATGTGAGAGAGAGGTGGGGCGGGGTCAGAGACAGAGACGCTGGAAGAAGGGGGCCACGGGCCGAGGGAGGCAGGCAGAAGGGACTGGTTCTCACCTTGCAGGTTCCGGAAGGAACCAACCTTGCTGACACCCAGACTTGAGCCCACTGAGACTGACTTCTGACCCCTAGATGTACCAGAAAGTTCATCTGCATTTTCAAATGCCATCTGCCTCGCTGGGCATCTGACGAGGTCAAACGAGAGGCAAAGAACTTGGAACCCAGCCTGGGCGTGTACTTCCTGAGCCTGTGGGCTGTGCTGCTGCCATCATCATCGTCTTTATTAGCAGCGGCAGGAGGAGTCGTCTCAGATTCTCCCTCCTACAGGTGCACTGCGAGCGGGCAAGGCGTTGTCTCAGAGCCCCGCAGGGCCATGCAGGGGTCTCTGGGCTGCCAGGAAGAATGGCAGAAAGGACAGTCAAGGCTGAGGAGCGGCCAAGATCAAGCACTGAACTTCCGCCCCAGGCCTGCAAAGCGACGCCTGGAGAGGCGCCTCCCTGTCCTCAGAGGTCTGACGTCACGAGCGAGCAGCAGCAGAGGGAGCTGGGGGTGACGAGGGTGGCAGGGCAGGTGGAGGCATGCACACGGCGGGCAGCACGTGGGCAGGGGCTCACTACAACCAGAGGCCCAGGAGGAAGGCAGTTCTGCCACAGGGCACCTGTGCGGCCGCGCACAGACACGCCAGGGATGGACTGCAGACAGAAACCGAGCGGGAATCAAACACCACACCCTCCAAAGGTGCCCTGGACGTCTCCCAGCCCGGTTACCTTAGGCGGCAACCTCATTAGTGCACAACCCACCTATGTTCTCTGTGTATCCCCATCCCCTCCCCAAATCTCTCACATTCCAAATACGAGCCGTGCTTTCACCGGCCAGTGGTGTCCCTGACCTGGGAAAGGAAGAAGGTCGCCTGGGTGTCGCAGGCATTCCACCCCGCTCAGCTCTGCTCGTCAAGAGGGCTGCTCTATGGCAGGCCCTGCGCTGGGAACTCTGGGTACCCAGATGAACGAGGCTGTCCTGGCTTTCAACTTGCCCATATCCTACCGGGGAAGACAGGGAGACTTTGGCACTAGATAGCAATACACATTCAAGGTCACACACAGCACGGTGGTAGGGCCATGCGGCTCACCCCCAGCGCAAGGTGGCTTCAAACACCTTCCTTGGCTTCCAGGTGAGGCTCAGGGAGGGATGGGTCTCAGGTCCATATCAACCTCAAAAGGCCTGCTCACCCCTGACTTTGATTCTTAGTGTTGACACCCTGACAACCTTTTCTCCAGGGAACAACTGGCCTGTTTGCCGAGCACAGAGAGCTACTGCACCATCTCAGCACCACGGACGGGCTCCGAATTCCATCCCCACCACCTTCTGCTAGGAAGGGTTTTCCAGAGCTGGGGCATTTGAGGTTTTGTCTGCAAGTCGAGATGAGAAAGCACCAAGCTGAAAAGCCTTGGGCACCGCCACCTCCTGGCTCTGGAACGCTCTGTTCCTGCTGAATTTGACCTCTTCGTCCCACACGTGGCCCGGGACAGCACTGCCGTGCAGAAGCCCCACCGCGGCATGGAAGTGGCGCCCCGTGGGAGGCCGTGGAGGCCCGTGTGCCTGTTCATGCACGCTGCACAGCCCGGCCGCCAGCACCGGCCAGGCAGGAGTCAGCTGGCAACCCAAGGAGCCATCGGAGCTCCGGCTGCATGGCGATTGCAGGAAGCAGCACTTGCCCAGGAACACCAGGAGGGCAGGAAGTGCCAGGAAGAGGACACGGAGAGAGCGAGAGGCTGAGAGGCAGAGAGGTGGAAGCTGTGAGTCATTCAGTTGAGCACACATCTACTGACGGTGTGCCGTGTGCAGCCGCGGTGTGACCAGGCGTCTGTCGCCACCAGGGCGCTCCAGAGCTCACTGGCTCAGTCCCACACATCTGTCCTCTGAGAGCTCTGCAGGTCACCAGGCCATCTCCTGGCGCCATCAGGGCTCTGTCCCCTCAGCAGGCTTCGGGGCAGGTCTCCTGCTGTTCCCTTCCGGTCTGTGCAGCCGCACCGCTCTCGCTGTCTTCCGTGTTCTCTCCTCCGGGGTTCCTGTGTTTTCTCTGAGGATACCTGCGATGGTGTTCAGGCCCCAGGCTGGGTACCCGGGATAATCTCCTCCCTGCAGGCCGTTCACCTGATCCCACCTGCAAAGACTCTCCTTCCAAAGACAGTCCCCAGGATCAGGACCAGCTCTCCCTGGTGGTTGGTGACCCAGCCAACCCGAGGGACGGCCATGGATGCCAGAGCACTGGGCCGGGCATTGGCGTGCGTCCTCGACTTCACAGAGACCCAGTTATCATGCCATCACACAGCTGGGGAGCAGTCGAGGCTGGAATGGACGTCTGGGGAATACGGTGCTTGTTCTGGGCACTGGGCTCTGCGGTCGAGAGCAATGCAGGTGGTGCATGGGCAGCGGGAAGAGGACTGGGCTCAGACAGGAAACGCCCAGGTGTCTGGTGCACAGAGTCTCTGCCTCAGTGGCCTGCACCTGTGCCTGCAGAGGTCAGACATTCTCTTCGTAAGGTCAGCTGCCGATGGATGCATTTTCTAGGCTCAACTTGCAGACACGTGAGGGGTCAGCCCCGAAATCCCCAGGTATCGCTCTGTAGGAAGCGCTGCTAGCCATGCAGAGACACAGCAACATGGTGCTGGAAGACAAACGTGTGCCACCGACCCACACTCAAGCCAGCTACGGGCCTGCTGGACTTGGAGGGGAGGAAATCTCCTTGCCACAGAGGACACAGGCTTTATAGTTCTATAAAGACACGGACAAGGCAAAGTTTTGCCTCATTGCTTTACAACCTTGAAAGAAACAAAAATGTCACAGTGTATTATTTTTTCCTTCTTTGACCCAGGAGATGTTTGGGCCAAAAAAAAAGGCTTAGAGCTAACCGAGAGTAAAGGGCTGCCTAAGAATGTCTTCTGTGACTGTCAAGGCCACGGGTCCCGCTTCTTCCTGTCCTGAGAAGCCGGATTTGCAGGGAGGACAGGGTCACCCCCCGGCCCCTGGATCCTTTCCACCTGCGTTATCACCGGAGTTCCTGCATCATCTTGTTTCCTGTGGGTTTCGTGGGAAACACACAACCCAGCCGCGGTCAGGAGGAGAGAAGGCGGGGCTTGGTCTGGCAGGTGGTGCGGACAGGGCCACAGAAAGACCAGCTGCGGTGATGCGGTCCAGCTCGCTGGAATTCTGAAGTCTTCTCGTCAGATTTGCAAGACACACAGGATAGGCAGGGAGGAAAGCCTGCCCGAGCCGGGCAATGTGCACCCCCCGGCTGTCCTAGGCTCTCGTGCTCAAGTGGAAATGGCGGCATTTCAGGTGGCGCCCAGCTGGGACCAGGGGAAGAACATGGCGGATGCGGGGGCCCCATGGTGGCGCCACGTCCCGTGTGAGCACCAGCCAGCGGGTGCAGGCTGCGCGACTCTTGGCCGTGGAACAGCGGATGGGAATCTTGTGCCAGGAAAGCAGCGAACAAGCAGAGAACTCCAGGCGACCTCTCAGCGTGAAGCATCTGTCATTCTGCCCAGTACTCAGTAATACCAGCAAGTTCAAGTTCATGATGGCTCAGGGCACGGGCGTGGGAGAGGAGGGAGTTTGCTAGACGCCTCCCCAGCTGGTCAACCCATGAACTGTGCGGACTGCTGGAGTGAGAAACGGAAACTCCACCCGACCACGGGAGGCCAGGCACACACCGCAGCTCCCTCCTCAGGACAGAGGAGGTTGGCTTTCATGTTCTCAGGAACCTGCCACCACTGTGACCCCACGGCCATCCAGCCTCTCACACTCCTCCGCCTCTGAGTTTGCTCTTGTCCATTCCAAAGACAGCTCCCATGGACTGGAGCCTGCTTGGAAGCCCTTGGCAAAGCTCCATCTCAATAAACCAGCAGCGTGGCTCACCTGTTGGCCACTCTCTGTCCACGGGGACAGAGTGTGTCAAAAGAGCAACTCTGGCTCTGCGTTCAGGTTCAGCGAACCTCTGTCCTAGGCGTTGTTGTATTATCACATCCCTCACTCGCCCCCATATGGTTCGACAAGATCACCCAGTTCTGTTGCTTCTGTCTCCCTGACAGCTCTCTCACTCATTCCACTCCTCTTGACTTAGGCTCCTGGCTTGTCTCCTCTAACGGGCTCTGAACGCTCACGATCCCATCTCTGCTTTTATTCCTGCTGCCCATCAGCGTCCGGGACATTATAAATGCACCTGCTTATAAATTCACTTGCCGATGGATGATCGCCTGCCTTTCGCCAAACATGCTGGAGACCTGGTCTTCCGTCCACCACTGAGCAGGCGCTTCGGGAGCAGAGGATTGAATTCTTTTCGGGCGGCATCCAGCCCAGCTTTTCTAAAAGGCACAGCTAGCTGAGTCACTCCCAGACTTGCACGCCTCCAGTGGCTCTTGACAGGGGCAGTGAACATTCTAGCCGTGAGCATCAGACACAGCACCAAGGGCCTGCGCGGGGTGCCTGGTGTCTGCCTCTCCTCCTGCGCTTGCCGTACTTGTGTGGTGGTCCTCGCTCCCTTCTGCTCTCAACAAGCACTTTCAGTTCTGCTGGCCACGTGTGAGGCTGCACTCCCTCTGCCATCGGATGTGGGTGTGGCTCCGTGACTTCCTTTGGCCTATAGAGCATGGGCAGCAGTGACGGGTGCCATTTTCCTGTGGCAGCTGTAAGAGCCAGTTGTGCTGTGCCACTCTGTTGCCCCATCTGCAGAGCCACACCAGGTCTCCACTGGGGCTGCCTTGTCAGCTCGAATCCCAGAGAGAAGGTGATGGGGGCACAGTCCCCAGTAGCACCTGACGGACATGGACCATGGAAAAACGGCCCATTTTTCTCGTGAGTGACTACACTTTGGGGTTGTCTGCTGTACAAGCTTAGGTCTGCACACCCTGGCTGATGCACTGAACTTGACCTTCTGCAAGCCGATCGCGCCATCTCCTAATGGGCCCTGGTGTGTGCTGTGCACTCAGGAAAAGACTCCTCCACTACCTCCCGTGGCTCATTCCTCAAATCAGTGATTCCTGCTCATCTTTTGGGCCAGTCTGCCCCAGACGCCTTCCTCCTCTTTGATCTTCATGGCCATCCTCACTCTTGCACTGGCATCTGGGGTAGAACTGTCGAGTGTAGACTACACTGCAGGCTCTATATTCCCTCTGGCTAGGAGGCCTCCAGGTACCCAGCGTGGAAGTACTACTGCATAACATTTTAATGGCTGAACTAATGAATGAATGAATGAATGAGTGATGTTAGACATGTTCACTCATTGAGGGCTGAGTATTGGGAAGAGAAAGGAGCTACTTCCTGTTTCTGGTTTGACCTCACTGCCCGCTGCACCAGGCAATGTTCCAACAGTGGGGAGAGGAAATTCAGAGAAAGAAAGAAATGGATTTGAGACTCAGAGAAGCAGAGAGGGAAGAATGGGACTGACCGTGAGGTTGTGGGACTCGAGCCCAGGCTCTGTTCCTCATCCAGAGCCAGAAACCCAGCCCCTGCAGCCCCTTCCCCGGGGGTGAGGGCCGCAGAGACCCAGGCTCCCTGTGGGGGCTCCCAGGCAGGTGTGGAAGGGACTTCCACCACCACTGGCCTGTGCTGCCCCGGCCTCTCTCTCTCTGTCTCTCTCTCTGTCTCTCTCAGGCCACAATGATGTCCTGGTTTCTCCTTGGGACTTTTCTTGGGTTGCTCTTCCACCATGTGGGGAGGGGGTGTCGCAGCCTGAGCCCACTTTTCCGTACACCTGTGGAAGAGTGAGGTGTCTGGCCTCTGAGTCAACATACCCTGGGCTCTGAGCTCACACCTGCCAAGGTGGCCCACAGCTTTTGTGGGCGTTTTTGACACAGGTGCAGGCTTGAGTACCCTGAGCCAGAATCAGTCACTTTTTAGAAACCTCTGGTTGTTCAGATCTGCTGCTACCGATCCTCCCCATGAGCCCCAAGCATACACGGTGACACTGATGTGTCTCTCACGGCTAGCCAGAATCCTCTGGCCAAGCTACACTTGACCAAGGCCCTATTCAAACCAATGTGTTGGGAGAAACATCTGCAAGACACAGCCTGACCTGTGCTGGCTACGCCCGGACGATCACCGTTCCTGATGTAGCACAGAGCTTGTGGCAGCTGAGGCCCCAACACCGTCTCCATGTGAGGTGCTGGCTGTGACCGGATGGAGTGAGCACCTCTTGTCTCTGCTACAGCAAGTCATGAGTTCATGGCTGCATGGAGTCATGCGTGTTCGGAAGCCTGACTCAATGCTCAGCCGTATCAGCCATCCCTCATCTGCTCTGGGTGAGACATGGCTTTGATACGTTAGTGATAGAAATGTTGAATGTGTCTGATAAATGCCGTCAGCTCACATTGCTCTTCTGTTTCCAAGATCATGTATTACTTCATGCACACGTAGGAATGTACACACACACATGTATGTATGTGTGTGTGTGTGCATACCCACCACACGGCAAGGTACAAGGAAATGCACTGTGGAGTGTGCCCACCACCAGCGCAGGAACCCATTGCAGTCCCCGCTCAACCCCGTGTACCCCCTCATCTGCACCTCTCCCTCCTTCCCTCCCTCCCTCCCGGGAACATGGCTATCCGGAACTTCAACTCTGCTATCCATTGCTTTTCTTCATAGCTCCCCTTACCTGTTTCTAAAAATATTAGTTCTTTTTTAAAGGTGTGTTTTGAACTCTGCAGGGGGTCGTGCCGTGGGCACTTTTGTACACGTAAAACTATTATTCACGGCACAGTGCATCCAGGAGAGGCACGGCCGTGCCACAGCTCCTCAGATGGCCACACGGTCGCTGACTTGGCCATGCTGTGGTCGTGGGCCATGTGGACTGTCTCTCGGTCTTCCTAACGTTAGCAGTACTTCTAGAAAAGCTCTGGGCCCTACACCCAGGGACAACTAGTCCTTGGGAATCTACAAGGTTGGGAGACAAACCGTTTTCAGAGTTGTCTTACTCTACACCCCCAGCAGGTGGCAGTGCGTCGTCCGTGTCGTGGAGGACGCCAGGCATTTCCAGACATGGCGTCTGCCAGTGAGGAGATGTGAAATCGCACACACTCACGTCTAATGGCTGTTTGAATTTCACCAGGGATCAACGTGTGAACAGTTTTTAATGACAGTCAGCGGTCATTTGTTTCTTATTTGGATATCTCTTAGGTATTTTTTTAATAGAAAAACTTTGTATTATTTGCTATGGGAGCTTGGGGTTCTTTATAAAATCAGGATCTGAACATTTATCAATGAAAGTTATTGGTAATCTCTTCTCTGTGGTAGTGCCTTGACTTTCTACCATCTGATCCAGTCCCTAAGATGTCATGGATGAAATTGTTATGGTTCAGGCAAAACTCCAACTGTCTGTCTTTCCATCCGTCCATCCGTCCATCCATCCATCCATCCATCCGTCCATCCGTCCATCCGTCCATCCATCCATCCATCTCATGTCTTGGTTGCTGCTCCTTTCCACTAGCTGAGCAACACTAATGAAAACTCCGGTGTCCACAGTGCATTTCTGCCTTAGTTTACCCCCCGCTGTCTGTGGGACAGACAGGCGGTCACTGCAGTGATGGCTCTGGACCCCTCCCTTTCCACACTGACTCACTTGCTGTCTCTCTCCCTAGGCAGAGAAGACCTTACCCCAGCTTGCACCTTCCACCTCTGCATGAGATCATCACAAATTCTCGAGCCTCCTTCCACTTCTTCACTAGAAAAACAACCACCAATCTAAGAACTTGTCAGCCATTTTCCCGTGTGCTCTGGTACAGCAGAGTGAAACCAAAATGGAAGGTTTAATTAGTTAGCTCGCTTCAAGATAAACATGCAAATAAAAAAGTTTCCAGTTTCACCTGCATATAAGCCAAAGGCAAAATTAATTACAGTCAGTGGAGAAAAGTAAATAAACATTTTGAAATAAAGGAAATAAACATTCTGAAGTGTGAGGTTAAGGCTTACGAGACATGAGAGAGCCAATTATTTATAGCCGTGTGTTTCTGCCTGATAATTTCATCACGTCTCCCTTGTCCTCTCTGCTGTGGGAACCCAGGCCAACAAGCAAGGCTTTTTAAACCGAAAGAGGCGGTCAAGGTGGGCTTCTTATCAGCGGCATAGCTGCAGCTCCTGCTAGCGAGACGCTGGGACACAATGCCAGTGGCCTTCCCGCGTCCTGTTCCACTACGATGACTTTGCCCCCTTTTTATAAATCTGCCAAACAGGAACCTCGTACACAACGTAGCTCTATTTATAAGACTAAAAAAAGGTTGCTATTGTGCTGTCGGTCATCTTGGTATCTCCTTTAGACCAGCACAGGAGGGAAGTGCTGATGTTTGAGCTGACAGGTGAGATGTCAACTAAAAGGTACAACTCCGAGAAAAACGGTTCCTGCGTCGTCTGTAAGGGGACACTGCTTTCGCCCGATAATGTTTACGTTTCCTGAGCACACCCAGACGTGGTCCCTGGTGGCTGCTTTCTCGTCACGGCCGTGGTGCGGCAAAGCTGAAATCTCATCACGCTTGGGTTGGGTCAGAGGGAGACACAGCAGGTGCCCAGGTGTCAGGAACAAGCTATGCCAGACCTGGAGATCTCCCAGCAGGGCTGAGAAGTGGCCGTGTGGAGAGACAGCACAGGGGGAAGACTGGGTCCTTTGACATTTACAAAACAAGAGGGAGAAGCTTCTAGGGTGTGACGTGGGGACAGAAATCAGAGCTCCACAGCTCTTTAAAAACAATGGGAATGGGTCCTGTCCTGAAAAGAAACCACCACCTTTTAAGAGGAGGGGCTAAACCACATCCTGCAACTCCCTCGTTTTCTGACCTGAAAGCAAAGCCAAGCGGGTCCGTGTGCCTCGGTGACAGGAGAGCACACTTGGTCAGCGGCGACAGGTGGGGAAGTGCATGAGTTAGCTTGGTCATGTAGAGCATGGGCACACACAAGCAAGTGACGAATAAATAAATAAAACGACCGGGCCAAGCGCAAGAGAAGACCTTGGGCTGAGAAGCCCAGGACTTGGACTGCACCAGGAACGGACGTAGAGAAGTCCCAGGTGGAATGCACAAACCTCCAGGGACTCCTGGAAGGTCCCCCTTGGGAGTGGCAGGGAAAGAACCAGCACCCCCTAGGGGGCGGAAGTGGTAAGTGAGTTTTAATCTGTTGGATTTAGAAGCCCAGGGGACCATGCTTAGGCAACCCAGAGCCTCCTCCCTTTTCTGCCCCTGGACCCTTCCTCTGCCCCTGCCCTGGGCCTGGCCAGCATCCCCACCGATGTCCAATGAGGGGTCTCAGAACCTCCCGGGGAACTGTCAGAAGGCACAGACGCAGGGGTGCCGTCTGGGACCTCCCAGATCAAAATTCTGTACACGAAGACGACACCCCAGGTATTCTGGATGGGGAGGGCTTAGCGACCGCCTGCCTGGCCTGGTCTGCTGGTTCCCTGTCTTCCAGTTCCAAGCCCCCTATTCATTTCCTTTGCTCTCCCCTGCTTAGTGTCACTGTTATATAAAATATTATAATCGTCTCTATTATCATGGTTGATGTGGAGGATGAGGGCGGTAGGTGGTGATGGTGATGATGAAGACACTGACGACATCTGTCTTCTACCAAGGACCCGCGTGCTGAGACGGGGCTGGCCACACGCCAGGGAATGTGCAAAGGTTTGTGGAAAATGGAATGAAAAGATGTCAGGCATTTTCCTTGGCCTTTTTGAAGGGCTCTTGTACTTTCCCAGTTGAGGGCCAGAGGCGGTAAGGGCAGCGCGGGGAGATTCAGTGACACAGCCAGGACCATGGATGCGGGATGGAAGGCCAGGATTTGAATCCAGGTCCACGTGACTTCAGAGTCCCTGCCTGCCTTCCCCGCCTGCACGGACACCCCCACGAGGGAGCCTGCGGGTTACTGAACCCCAGGAAGAGCAGCCATCCTTGATTTACTTCCTGAGACGGCTCCTGGCGATCTCCTGCCGCGGCCCCACGTGGCACAGGAGGGTGCCGGGGTGGTTAAGAGCCGCGTGTGAAGCTCACACTGCCGGAAGGTGGCCGGGCTGGGCCTTGTCCTCCTCGTCCATCATCTATGGGGAGAAGCCCGTGGTCCAAATCAGGCCACGAAAGCCCTCTGGGAGCGCCTCCTGCTGGCCTCACCGGCTCCGCTCCCTCAGGTGCCCGGATGTGTTTTCTGGAACAGCCAGGTGCTCACTCTGCGCCCTCCCTGGACGTCCCCTGTCATCTTCGGGGAGTCCGAGGATCCCTCCCTTCCCTTCGCCCATTTGGCTAACTCTGGAAAGTGGCTCAGTAGCCACCGTTCCCGGGAGCTGTCTCTGAACCCCGAGGAGGGCAGGCTGCTCCCCCCCGGCCATGGCACCCCAATCCTCTGCTGCCTGTTCCCTCTCAGGTCCCACTGCAGCGGAACACCTGGTTTTTCCTGCTATTGATTCGTTTCTGTCACCATCGACCCGGTCCTCGACCCGCCCCTTTCCTGTCTCCATGTCCCTGGGACTCTTCAAGCAGTTCACGGAAAATGCGTATTAAAAACTGTAAGGATTTAAAATCTTTGCACCAAAATAAACTTATCTTTTAATTCCATTTACCCATGACGTGTCTGAAGTCCCCTCGGATCTGAGTGAAACACTCAGAGACGCCGAAGACTGCCACATCCTGACACCCTCACTTGAGCCGCAGATTCTCCAGAGCAGGGGACACACATGCCAGCCTTTCTCATAGCCGTGTCACCAGCAGGAGGCCTGAAGCGCCCGGCACACAGGGGACTCCCCATCAGTGCGTGGTGGACAAAGGGAAGCAGCCTCTGGACATCTACAGAAGCCACAGCAGCCGCTGGAACACACAGAGAAAGGCTCGGGGCAACTGCAACCTCTCTGAAGACAGTGGGGGAGACGGGGGAGACGCTTCCACTCAGGGCTGCTGTCTATGCAAAACACAGAGTACTTCTCACCCAGGCACCACCGGCCACTTCTCCAGAGCTGTGGAAGGGGACATTCCACTAGCGAGTGGCTTTCAGCCAGCATGGAGCAAGAGAGGAAGACTCCCGCCCAGGGCAGTCGCGACCGGCAGAGACAAGTTGTGCGGTTCTCCACACAGGAAAACCCGACTGGAAGGAGGAGCGGGTGTGCAGGTGGCCGCGGCTGCCCTGAGCCACGGGCACACAGGGTTCTGCAGAGGGAGAACGGAAGAGCCTGAGCTTCCTGATCCAGGGATTCGCTGATGGCAGGAAGCAGAGACCATTCCATGGCACGGCCAAGCTCTGGGTTGGACAAAGCCAATGTTTGGGAGAAAAGGGAAAACCCAGAAGATGGATGAGAATTTGGAGCGAGCGGCTTCTGCAGGCCAAACAGAGATGAGGCGGTGACCTCGCAAATGGCAGCCTCAGGGGTGGTGGGCGGTGGGGTGGGGCGTCACTCCAGCTCCCTGCATTGCAGGTGCTCTGTGGTGAGCCCGGCTGCCTCCACGGTGCAGGCGTGGAGGGGTCCCAGGGAATGGCTTGAGCTCTGCCCGTTGCCTCATCCCACCTGTGTGGTCTGAGCTGTGCTGTGCGCCGAGGAAGAATCCGAGCTCGGTAGTCAGAGGTCCTTGGGTTCCCGCCCCAAGTCCATAGCCTGCCGGGTCTGTGAGCTCCAGCAAACTCCATCAAGTCAACGATTGCATTAGGAAGGGGCTCACAATGGTTCTTCCTTCAGAGGTTACTTCTGGAAATTTGAGGAACTAAGGTGTTTGCCAAGGATCAGCAGAACTTATCTGGGTTCTACATATGGTTTCTGAAAATGCAGTCTGTGCAGCTGGAAGTCTGCGAATCGACGGCCTGGATGTTCAGCCATAGGAAAACGGCCAAATAAATTAGGCTCAGCGGCTTGATGGACCATTATGTAGTCATTAAAGATTATAATTATAAGGACTGTGTAGCAATCTGGGACGTGCTTATAATATATTCAATAAATCGTAAAATACACAGCGCTATAGGGAGCAAGTGGACACAGATTACAAGAAAAGACATTAAAACACAGCAATGCCAGCGGGGAGTAATTTGGGCTGGTTTCTAGTTCCAACACTGAGAAAGTGTTTTTTGAATTTATAAATGTTAAGTCAAACTGTCACTCTCTCAGGCACGCAGCTAAGCCCAGGGGAGAAGGTGGAAGGTGGCTCCTGGTCTGCTTTCCTTAAGCCAGAAGCATCCCATAATAATTCTGCTGTGCAGACTTGCAGGTGCAGCTGGGGCATCTCTTGTGGAATCGCCCACGTTTCACGAAGCAGGTGGATTGAAGCGGTTTTCCCGTGGACAGCCACCACAGCACACCCCAGTCCCTCAGAGGCCACGAAGGGTAAGGTTGCTCTCCCTGCCTGGGAGAGCCGGAGGCTCAGCACAGCCTGGTTTGAACGGGAGCCAGAGACTCAGGGTAAGCCGGCACCAGGAAGTACAAAGGCAGTGCCATTAGCAGACAACGTGCTCCTCCAAGCAGAGCAGGCTGGTTGGGGGAGCCCACGAGCCAACAAGCCATCTGCGGAAGCCCAGGTCTCACGGACGCACAATGGATAAAGGGTTCTCCTTTCCGACAGGTTTGGGTATACAGCTGAGAAAACTGCCTCTCTCGCAACACTCCTCATCTATGGGAGGACTGCGCATCACACCACTCCAAAGTGAAGCGGGGCCTTTTTTTTTAATGCACCTGTTGGCCATCTGCAGGTTTCCTTTGCATCCCTGCTCAGCGCTGGTGGGAACGTAAATTCATACAGCCATTATGGAAGGCAGCATGGCGCTTCCACAGAAAACCAGAACGTGAACTCAATCTACGTTCCTACGTGGACGGCAGCGCTGTTCCCAAGAGCCAAGGAGTGGAGAACACCTAGTGGCCACCAGCTAAGGAACGGACAAAGCAAACACGGTGCCCACGTGCAGGGGGACACAGCTCAACCACCACAAGCAGCCAGTCCTGCCATTTGCACCAACAGGGAGGGAACTCCAGCCATTATGCTCAGTGAAGTGAGCCGGGCACACAAAGACGAGGACCGCGTGATCCCATTCGGACGTGGGAGAGAGACGAGCTGCTCCCACAGGAGGCGGGCGCACAGTGGTGGTCATCAGAGACCAGGCGGGGTGGGGAACGGTTGAGTGATGGGTTCTAGGTTGTGCAGTATGTGGGCCTGGCGTTTGCACCCTAGGGTGACTACAGGTAGTGCGAATGTACTCCATCTTTTTCTAGAAAGCAGAAGCTAGAAGAAAAGACTCTGATTGGATTCCCTGTAGAGAACAGGACAGCCATGTCTGCACGGAAACAGCCTGGTGCCGGGACCTGCCTGGTGTTTACATGGCTCTTAAGCTGACAGATGTAGACAATATACACAGGCCTGGCTTCCCAGCCCTGGCTCTTGGTGTCCTGCGACAAGCCAGCAGCACTGGGATCTGACAGCGAAGGCCACTGTCAGATGCTGGGCAAAGAGCCTTCCAAATACCATCACGTCTTACTCCTCTTAACAGTCCTGTGTGGGATGTAACATGATCCCCCTTTTTGGGGATGAGCTGGGTTTCTCCCTCATGGACATGGACCCAGGGCTGTGCCACAGCCTGCCTCCACCTGGCAAAACGCTCATCCCCTGGAGCCACACCCGGGGAATGGACAGAAACCAACATTTAACGTAGAATAGGATTTTCCTTTCCCGGGGTGAGAGTGTAGCCTCCCAGCTGACGCTGCTTGTGGCACTCGCGTACTGCAGCACCCGGATGCGCGTCCCAGCTCAGCTTTCCAGCCAGCTTCCCGGGATTCTCATCCCGGGAGGCAGCGGGCTATGGCGCAGGTGCTGGGGTCCCCACCACCCACGTGTGAGACCTAGACGGAGTTCCGGGCTTGTGGTTGTTGCTTGTATTTGGGGACTGAACCAGTGATGGAAGATCTTGTTCTGTCTCTCTCTCTGCCTTTCAAATAAAATGAAAAAAAAAAAAATAATCAGAAAAGATTTTGCCGTCCACCTCTTCTAGGAAGACTTCTTTCAGCATTTCAGACAAATACATTAACCCACACTGCGGCTGCACACATACTTCTAGATGTCTCTTTCTTTCTTACTATTTATTTTTAAATTTATTTGACAGATAGAGTTAGTGAGAGAGAGAGAGAGACAGAGAGAAAGGTCTTCCTTCCATTGCTTCACTCCCCAAATGGCCGCTACGGACGGCGCTGTGCCGATCTGAAGCCAGGAGCCAGGTGCTTCTTCCTGGTCTCCCATGTGGATGCAGGGCCCAAGCACTTGGGCCATCTTCCACTGCCTTCCCGGGCCACAGCAGAGAGCTGGACTGGAAGAGGAGCAACCGGGACTAGAACTGATGCCCATATGGGATGTTGGTGCTGCTGGCAGAGGATTAACCAAGTGAGCCATGGCGCTGGCCCCTCTTTCTTTCTATTTAACCGTGAGCTTCTCTAAATATGTTGCTGTCTCGTAGGAGCCTGAGAAATCTGGTTATTTCATATTCCTACTTCCTCACAAGGATTTCTTTCCACCACGCCAAAGCAGAACAGTGGAAACA